>NC_136063.1:10600000-11065000 GCF_964261635.1 Lissotriton helveticus | reverse complement strand
GGGACCGGGCCCGGGGCTTTAACTCTGTCCGGCAGGTCCCGGGGTGCTGGAGCCCCCGTCCTGCAATCCAGCTGAGGTTCCGGGTGCTGGGGTCCATCGGGGCCTGCAGAGGCTCTCCCTGGCCTGGGGGTAGGGTTTGGAAGCTAAGCCCCAAGCCCGCCATGAGCAGGACGCCGTTTAGGCCCCGGTCGAGCGGGCGAGTGGATTTGTGGAGCCCTGGCCCCAGCCAAGCAGGTTCAGAGCCTCCCCGTGCCAGACTGACGCACCTGAGGGCCCACCGGAGGTCATGCCCGGGCCCCGGCAGCGCATGGGCAGCATATCCCCAGACCTGGTTACCTGGCAGACTGGGACCTGCTGGCACCCTGGCCCTGCCGAGCCCCAGTTCTCTCCCAGGGCTCGACAAATCGACGACCAGATGGCCGAACTTCCCTGGAAGTCCCGATGAGGTGCCATTCGCCTCCCAGATCCCAGCGAGGGCTCCAGGAGGTCGGGTACTTTCACGCTTTGGGTCCCCTCTGTCACCTCGCGTGCAGAGTTTACAAGAAAGGAGGGTAATTTCCCTCCGGATTACTAGGGACAGGGTACGCCCAGACACCCCTCCAAGGCTGGTGGTTCTCTGCCATGGGGACCAGATAGGCTATGCCTGGGTAACACCTCCCTAGGCCACCCGGGGCTTCCTTCCGCCAGGCCGACGGCATGTCAAATGGCCCAGGACGGGCTCCATGGCTCTTGGGCAGTCGTCCCCCCGGGCGCCCGGGGCTCCATCCACCCCGACGGCATGGAAAAGTGCCCAGGACGGGCTCCATGCGTCCCGGGCATTCGTCCCCCCCCCCCCCGGGCGTCCGGGGCTCCATCCAGGCTGACGGCATGGTAGAGTGCCCGGGTCGGGCTCCATGGTTTTCACGGTGGTCCTCCCCTGGGTGTCTGGGGGCTCCATGCCGAAGGCATTGTAAAGTGCCCGGGACGGGCTCCATGCGTCCCGGGCATTCGTCCCCCGGGCTCTTGGGCAGTCGTCCCCCCGGGCGTCCGGGGCTCCATCCAGGCTGACGGCATGGCAGAGTGCCCGGGTCGGGCTCCATGGTTTCCAGGGTGGTCCTCCCCTGGGTGTCGGGGCGCTCCAGGCCGACGGCATGGCAGAGAGCCCGGGACAGGCTCCATGCGTCCCGGGCCTTCGTCCCCCGGGCGTCCGGGGCTCCATCCAGGCTGACAGCATGGCAGAGTGCCCGGGTCGGGCTCCATGGTTTCCAGGGTGGTCCTCCCCAGGGTGTCGGGGCGCTCCAGGCCGATGACATGGCAGAGTGCCCGGGACGGGCTCCATGCGTCCCGGCCATTCGTCCCCCGGGCGCCCGGGGCTCCATCCAGGCTGACGGCATGGCAAAGTGCCCAGGACGGTCTCCATGCGTCCTGGGCAGTCGTCCCCCAGGCGTCCGGGGCACCCACCCCCAGGCCGACGGAATGGCAAAGTACCCGGGACGGGCTCCACAGGCCCAGGGAGGCTCTCCCCAGCCTGGCTAGGGTTCGTAAGCTGGGGACAGGCCATGGACTTCTCAGCCAGTCAGGCATCCTGATATGGGCCACCGTATTAGGCCTGAGATCCGCCCGGCAGGCCATCAGAACTGCGTCGGGCAAACTTTACCGCTCGCCCGCCGCGGACGGACTTTTTCCGCACCCGCCGCGGACGGTCTTTTTCCGCACCCGCCGCGGACGGTCTTTTTCCGCACCCGCCGCGGTCGGTCTTTCCGACCGACATCATAATTGACCCCACCTTGTCCGCCTTGTTACGGGCCCATGTTTAGCCTGGGGTATATTACGATGGCGGACGGTCTTTCCCGCACCTGCCGCGGACGGTCTTTCCGCACCCACCGCGGACGGTCTTTCCCACACCCGCCGCGGACGGTCTTTCCCACACCCGCCGCGGACGGTCTTTCCCACACCCGCCGCGGACGGTCTTTCCCACACCCGCCGCGGACGGTCTTTCCCACACCCGCCGCGGACGGTCTTTCCCACACCCGCCGCGGACGGTCTTTCCGCCCGACATCATAAAGGTTCCCCTGCGGCCAGGCTATGTTCCGGATGGCCGTGATGGGCTCACTGGGGCTCCCATCTCCAGTCCCACGACATGGCAATGTGCCTGGGACGGGATCCATGCATCCCGGGCAGTCCTCCCCCTGGCGTCCGGGCCTGAGAGCTCCAGTGGTCCTCACTGGGCCGGAGTTCCAGCCGGGGTCCCCGAGCCCTGCCCGGCGTGGGCAGGCAGAAGCCCTACCGAGAAGGCTCGGGGTGGGAAGCAGGGAGTCCTTTCGGTCCCGGCCATCTGGTCGCCCGTAACGCTTTCCTATGGGGCGACCAGATGGCCGAACTTCCCTGGAAGTCTTGATGAGGTGCCATTTGCCTCCCGGATCCCAGCGAGGGCTCCATGAGGTCGGGTTCTTTCACGCCTTGGGTCCCCTCTGTCACCTCGCGTGCACAGATTACAAGAAAAGGGGGTAATTTTGCTCCGGATTACTAGGGAGAAGGGTACGCCTGGACACCCCTCCGAGGGTGGTGGTTCTCTGCCATGGGGACCAGATGGGCTATGCCTGGGCAAAACCTCCCTAGGCCACCCGGGGCTTCCTTCCTCCAGGCCAACTGCATGTCAAATTGCCCAGGACGGGCTCCATGGCTCCTGGGCAGTCGTCCCCCGGGCGTCGGGGGCTCCATCCAGGCTGACGGCATGGAAAAGTGCCCAGGACAGGCTCCATGCGTCCCGGGCATTCATCCCCCGGGCGTCCGGGGCTCCATCCAGGCTGACGGCATGGCAGAGTGCCCGGGTCGGGATCCATGGTTTCCAGGGATGTCCTCCCCTGGATGTCTGGGGGCACCAGGCCGAATGCATGGAAAAGTGCCCAGGACGGGCTCCATGCGTCCCGGGCATTCGTCCCCTGGGCGTCCGGGGCTCCATCTAGGCTGACGGTATGGCAGAGTGCCCGGGTCGGGCTCCATGGTTTTCACGGTGGTCCTCCCCTGGGTGTCAGGGGGCTCCAGGCCGAAGGCACGGAAAAGTGCCCAGGACGGGCTCCATGCGTCCCGGGCACTCGTACCCCGGGCGTCCGGGGCTCCATCCAGGCTGACGGCATGGCAGAGTGCCCGGGACGGGCTCCATGGGTCCCGGGCAGCCCTCCCCCGGGTGTCTGGGGCTCCCACCTCCAGGCCGACGGCATGTCAAAGTGCCCAGGAAGGGCTCCATGAGTCCGGGACAGTCCTCCCCCGGGCGTCTGGGACACCCATCTCCATGAGGCCAACGGCATTGGCAAAGTACCCAGGACGGGCTCCATGGGTCCCGGGCAGACATCCCCCGGGCGTCCGGGGGGGCACCCATCTCCATGAGGCCAACGGCATAGGCAAAGTACCCAGGACGGGCTATATGGGTCCCGGGCAGACCTCCCCCCGGGCGTCCGGGGGTCCCACCTCCAGGCCGACGGAATGTCAAAGTACCCAGGACGGGCTCCATGGGTCCCGGGCAGCTTCCCCCGGGCGTCCGGGGCACCCACCTCCAGGCCGACGGCATGTCAAAGTACCCAGGACGGGCTCCACGGGTCCCGGGCATTCCTCCCCCAGGTCGTCCGGGCCCTAGAGCTCCGGTGGTCCAACCTGCGCCTGAGGCCCAGCCGGGGTCCAAGAGCCCTGCCTTGCGTGGGCAGGCAGTCAGGAACCCTACCGCGAAGGCTTGGGGTGGATGGGGAGCTGGGAGTCCTTTCGATCCGGGCCATCTGGTCGCCCGCGATGCTTTCCAATGGGGCGACCAGATGGCCGGGCTTCCCTGGAAGTCCCGATGAGGTGCCATTCGCCTCCCGGATCCCAGCTAGGGCTCCATGAGCTCGGGTTCTTTTACGCCTTGGGTCCCCTCTGTCACCTCGCGTGCACGGATTGCAAGAAAGGGGGGTAATTTCCCTCCGGATTACTAGGGGCAGGGTACGCCCGGACACCTCTCCAGGGCTGGTGGTTCTCTGCCCGGGGACCAGATGAGATATGCCTGGGCAACACCTCCCCCGGGCGTCTGGGGGCTCCATTCTCCGGGCCAACGGCATGGCTCAATGCCCAGGACGGGCTCCACGTGTCCCGGACAGACCGCCCCTGGGCGTCCGGGGCACCCATCTCCAGGAGGCCAACGGGATGGCAAAGTACCCGGGAAGGGCTCCACGGGTCCCGGGCAGCCTTCCCCCGGGCGTCCGGGGCTCCCACCTCCAGGCCGACAGCATGTCACACTGCCCAGGACGGGCTCCATGGGCCCCGGACAGACCTCCCCCGGGCGTCCGGGGCACCCATCTCCAGGAGGCCAACAGCGTTGCAAAGTACCCGGAAAGGACTCCACGGGTACCGGGCAGTCCTCCCCCGGGCGTCCGGGGCACCCATCTCCATGAGGCCAACGGCATTGGCAAAGTACCCGGGAGGGGCTCCACAGGTCCCGGGCAGGCCTCCCCCGGGCATCCGGGGCTCCCACCTCCAGGCCGACGGAATGTCAAAGTACCCAGGACGGGCTCCATGGGTCCCGGGCAGCTTCCCCCGGGCGTCCGGGGCACCCACCTCCAGGCCGACGGCATGTCAAAGTACCCAGGACGGGCTCCACGGGTCCCGGGCATTCCTCCCCCCAGGTCGTCCGGGCCCTAGAGCTCCGGTGGTCCAACCTGCGCCTGAGGCCCAGCCGGGGTCCAAGAGCCCTGCCTTGCGTGGGCAGGAAGTCAGGAACCCTACCACGAAGGCTTGGGATGGATGGGGAGCTGGGAGTCCTTTCGATCCCGGCCATCTGGTCGCCCGCGATGCTTTCCAATGGGGCGACCAGATGGCCGGGCTTCCCTGGAAGTCCCGATGAGGTGCCATTCGCCTCCCGGATCCCAGCTAGGGCTCCATGAGGTCGGGTTCTTTTACGCCTTGGGTCCCCTCTGTCACCTCGCGTGCACGGATTGCAAGAAAGGGGGGTAATTTCCCTCCGGATTACTAGGGGCAGGGTACGCCCGGACACCTCTCCAGGGCTGGTGGTTCTCTGCCCGGGGGGGACCAGATGAGATATGCCTGGGCAACACCTCCCCCGGGCGTCTGGGGGCTCCATTCTCCGGGCCAACGGCATGGCTCAATGCCCAGGACGGGCTCCACGTGTCCCGGACAGACCGCCCCTGGGCGTCCGGGGCACCCATCTCCAGGAGGCCAATGGGATGGCAAAGTACCCGGGAAGGGCTCCACGGGTCCCGGGCAGCCTTCCCCCCGGGCGTCCGGGGCTCCCACCTCCAGGCCGACGGCATGTCACACTGCCCAGGACGGGCTCCATGGGCCCCGGACAGACCTCCCCCCGGGCGTCCGGGGCACCCATCTCCAGGAGGCCAACGGGATGGCAAAGTACCCGGGAAGGGCTCCACGGGTCCCGGGCAGCCTTCCCCCGGGCGTCCGGGGCTCCCACCTCCAGGCCGACGGCATGTCACACTGCCCAGGACGGGCTCCATGGGCCCCGGACAGACCTCCCCCGGGCGTCCGGGGCACCCATCTCCAGGAGGCCAACGGGATGGCAGAGTAACCGGGAAGGGCTCCACGGGTCCCGGGCAGCCTTCCCCCGGGCGTCCGGGGCTCCCACCTCCAGGCCGACGGCATGTCACACTGCCCAGGACGGGCTCCATGGGCCCCGGACAGACCTCCCCCGGGCGTCCGGGGCACCCATCTCCAGGAGGCCAACGGGATGGCAGAGTAACCGGGAAGGGCTCCATGGGTCCCGGGCAGCCCTCCCCCGGGCGTCCGGGGCTCCCACCTCCAGGCCGACGGCATGTCACACTGCCCAGGACGGGCTCCATGGGCCCCGGACAGACCTCCCCCCGGGCGTCCGGGGCACCCATCTCCAGGAGGCCAACGGGATGGCAGAGTAACCGGGAAGGGCTCCATGGGTCCCGGGCAGCCCTCCCCCGGGCGTCCGGGGCTCCCACCTCCAGGACGAAGGCATGTCAAAGTGCCCAGGGCGGGCTCCACGGGCCCCGGGCAGCCCTCCCCCCGGGCGTTCGGGGCACACATCTCCAGGAGGCCAACGGCATTGGCAAAGTACCCGGGAAGGGCTCCACGGGTCCCGACCAGGCTTCCCACGGGCGTCCCGGGCACCCTCCTCCAGGCCGACGGCATGTCAAAGTGTCCAGGACGGGCTCCATGGGTCCCGGGCAGCCCGCTCCCGGGCTCCCACCTCCAGGCCGACGGCATGTCAAAGAGCCCAGGACGGGATCCATGGGTCCCGGGCAGCTTCCCCCGGGCGTCCGGGGCACCCACCTCCAGGCCGACGGCATGTCAAAGAGCCCAGGACGGGATCCACGGGTACCGGGCAGTCCTCCCCCGGGCGTCCGGGGCTCCCATCTCCAGGCCAACGGCATGGCTCAATGCCCAGGACGGGCTCCATGGGTCCCGCGCAGGCCTCCCCCGGACGCGTCCGGGGCAACCATCTCCATGAGGCCAACGGCATTGGCAAAGTACCCGGGAAGGGCTCCACGGGTCCCGGGCAGGCCTCCCCCGGGCGTCCAGGGCACCCACCTCCAGGCCGACGGCATGTAAAAGTGCCCAGGACCAGTTCCACGGGTCCCGGGCAGTCCTCCCCCGGGCGTCCGGGGCTCCCTTCCCCGGGCCAAAGCATTCCAGAGTGCCCAGGACGGGCTCCACGGGTCCCGGGCGTCCAGGGCTCCCTTCCCCGGGCCAACGGCTTGTCAGAGTGCCCAGGACGGGCTACGGGCCCCGGGCGTCCGGGGCACCCTTCCCCGGGCCAGCGGCATGTCAGAGTGCCCAGGACGAGTTCCACGGGACCCGGACGTCCGGGGCTCCCTTCCCCGGGCCAACGGCATACAGGAGTGCCCAGGACGGGCTCCACGGGTCCCGGTCGTCTGGGGCTCCCTTCCCCGGGCCAACAGCTTGTCAGAGTGCCCAGGACGGGCTCCACGGGTCCCGGGCAGTCCTCCCCCCGGGCCAACAGCAGGTCAGAGTGCCCAGGACGGGCTCCACGGGTCCCGGGCAGCTCCATGCCCAAACCCATTTGAAAACCCGCCGCAGCGAAGGGGTTAATAAAAGGTACGACAGTGCATATTTCATATTTAATAATAAAATGTTTTATTAATAGCCCATATTAAGATGGTAATAGATTTTGTAATTTTAATCTTATATATTTCCATTGATTTTGTTTTACATTTAAAGTAAATATATCACATAAATTTGCATTAAGATTCAACATAAACATATTTATATGACACTATAGTCTGATCATTGCAACAAATGTTTTGAATTGATGTAGAAAGCAGATACATGTTATACAACATGGGAAGCAGAATGCAACTCGTCCACTTTGCAGGATGATGAATATCCCTTCCAAGATTTTCAGCATGCCTTGAAGGATGAACCTGGGAGTGAGAAATTGGGTTGTTGGTTGACTGGGGTGTCAGTCTTAGTCAAGCAACAGCCACAATCCCATGTAGCATGATCGCCCACAAAATCACTACATTCACCTATGCCTAACCCTGGGTAGCTTGGCATAAAAAGCATTCAGGCTGAACTTAGAGGCAATGTGTAAAGTATCTATGAGCACACAAGCAGTAATAATGTGAAAATACAACAGAAGAAAAACAATAAACCAATTGAGATAGAGTATATTTTACTAAATGTATTGACACCAAAACAACAAACATCCAATCAATACAACCAAAGTTTTATGAGAAATCTAGCACCTAATAGATCAAAGCACCAACTGCACTTATGTAGTCACGTGATATTCGGTCAAAGTCAAACTTTAAGGCAGGCCGTGATGGAGCACAGTTTGAATGCAAGAAGTGGATTGGACCTGATCAGCGCTTACCTTCAACTTAAAATCATTCTTGAAGAAAAATGTCAGAGGAGGTGAAGTTCAGCAGGGCAAGGCTGAAAGAGGTGTCCAGGGAAGTAGCTCGTCATTGGATATCCTAGGTGGAAGCTGTGTGGAAGATTTCTACGCTTGGACTTAATCGCCAAATTGGCAGTCAAAAACTCAAGAAGGACCAATCAGAGGGCTGTAGCCAAAGACAGTTTCATGAGGTCGGATACCCCTTGAGCAAAGGACTGTTCAAATGGATTTGCTGTTGCGGACAAGAACGTAGCAGATGAGACAATATGGCTGACAATGTACCTCGAGTGGGCAGGCGATCAGGTAAGTCCTGATCTCCTCCTTGTTCACAGATCATTTTTGGCCAAATTTTGGCTCAGTCCTAAGTTTAGAAAATTTTCCATTTGGGCACATTTAGCACCACAGCCAAAGGTCCAGGACTGGTGTGACTCACTCAGGCTGGGTTTAAGTGGAAGATCAAGATGGTGGGAGCCTTTTATGCCCCTGCAGCGCTGAATAAGAAGTCAGCAAACTATCCCTTTGAGTCACTTCTGAACATTCTGGGTGCAGGTGACGATGCAGGGCTCCCCTCAGGGCTGTCCTCTGAGAATTCAAGGTAGGCCCCAGATAGCAAAGGAGTATTCCAAGGTACAGGAGCAGTCTGGCAGAGTGCACAGCAGGTCAAAGCAGCAGGTCCACAGGTCCAGAAATAAAACTGAAGAGTGGATCTGAAGGTACTCTTTTTACACCCTAGTGCCCTTTTTCTGGAAGGTTGGGCACGCTTTGCGAAAAGGTTCTTTGAAGTGCATGGAATTTCCTGACTCTCCTGCCCTGGCTCCACGCTGGTTACATTGACAGCACATGCTCGCTGGGTCCTTTGTGTGAAGGCACAACACAGGCTATTTGTACATAAGTAGGGCTGTGCTCAGCTCCACACCCTCACCCTGCAAGCAGACAGCCATGGCGGCACACCTAATCCATCTATTGGGTGACTCTCTAGGACAAAAACACAAATGTGACCCAAGGGAGGCTGCAGGTACAAAGGTCTATGGCCAAGAAAATACCAACACTGTAGGTCTTTTAACAATATCCGCTCATGTACCTTTAAAATGCAGTGGGATTTTACTGATGTTGGAATTGGCCCTTCTGGCAGGTTCACCCCTAAACTTTTTGCTTTTAATGGTGACCTGGTGATGGTGATTTTTGGTTTCTGCGAACTTTCACTGTGTCCCAGTGGAAAGTGCGTGCGCACTCTGAGTGCATGTGGTGAGATAGGCCTGCCCTCCCATAGGAATGCATGGGGAATGCATGTGTCCCTGATAGTTTCTGATGCGTGGGGTGTGCAGGCTCGAGTCTGGCATGTGCGGACTCATGTGATTGAATGCTGCGCAACGATGTATGCAGCGTGTATGTGTCTAGTGTGGAAGTGCCACTTCTAGACATGGATGTGCGTGTGCTGTAAAGGTGCTGACGTGTGATTGGCTGGAGCTGGCTGGGGTGCCAGACTCCATGAGTCATGATGGGTCTGCCCGGTGGTGAGTGTTCAGATTAGCATGTGTGATGTGAGGGAGTGGTGCACCTGGGTCCTGAATAGGGTTGGGCTTTCCACACACAATGCTGGCTCCGCTCCCTCTGGTGCGTCTAATGACCCTAGCCTGCCTGGTGAATGGAAAGGGTGGCTGGGGAAAACGAAGTACTCCAAAACCAGCTGCGACTGGTTTCTCCCCTACCCTGCTCCCTGAGACAAAGGATTTTAATGTATAAAAAGGGGCTGTGTCCCCTTGCAAGTGGTTCTCTTCCTGATCCAAGCTGAGGGGGGCTGCTGCTGCTGCTGGGCGCCAGAAGGACCGCCACTCGAAATTGCCTCCCTGCCTAGGAGGACCCTGTGAGCCTTGCCCCCCCCACCTTGCTGCATGACAAAAAGGACCTGGGGCTGGACTGGTGCACCCCTCAAGTGCCTGGAAGCGCTCTATTTTGTACTCTAGCACTGGGAGCGCTTTATTCTTTCCCTAGCACCTGGGAGCGCTTTATCTGGTCAGTAGCGCTTGGGATCGCTGTATTCACTCCTCTAAGCGCCTGGGAGCGCTTATTTGCTAAAGCCGGTGCCCACCCGGCATTGCCCTGCTAGGTTGCAGCCTCGTGGGGGGGCCACCTGTTTTATTTATGTAGTTGGACGGGAGCCCACCCCGTATTAAGGAAAATAATTCACCGCCGCCCCTGGGGATCGTGGAGGAGATGCTGTGCCCGCCTCCCTGCTCAGGGCCATGCTGCCATTGGCGGCCCACCGAGACAGGAAGCCGGGCAGAATCCGTGAGACGTGGGCGGGGCCTAGTTGTTTTCCGGTGTACGGAGAGAAGAAGCGTGCTGGCTCCCCCGCGGGGCTCTCCGGAAAAAGAGAGCCCCGCCCGCCACCACTACCAGTACCCAGCCCCCAGGAGCAGGACCGGGTGAAGAAGAGGGCGCCGCCCTCACCGAAGAGTAGCGCTGAATAGAGCCCGGTGAGTAAGGGCTCCCCCTCCCTCTTATCCAGGTCCCGGAGTAGACCTACGGGAAGCTCCAGCAGGAGAGGGTATTGCTGTCATTGAAGCCCGAGGCCCCGGGCACACCTTCAGATTCCGAGTCCCCCGGGCGGGACTCCACTGAAGGCATTTTTTCTGCAGAGCCCAGTGAGGCTCTAGGGGGCTTTCCTTAGTTCCAAGCCCACAAGGCTCTTCAAGTATCCCGGGCACCTTTCTCCGAGTCCCCCGAGGGACTCCCCCGCCTGGGCAGCCCGCATTGTGTTTAAGCGCCGAAAGGCCCCAGCGAGGCTCAGGGGGCATTTGTAGTTAGAGCCGAAGAGGCTCAAGGCAGCATTCCCCTGAGTCGAGTCCCCCGAGCGGGACTCCAACGAAGCCGGCATTCTTGTTTAAAGCCCACGAGGGCTCCGAGGTCATTTCATTGATTTCGAGTCCCCAGAGGGGGGACTCCCAACGACCGGGCCCATTGTTGTTAAGAGCCCAAGAGGCTCGTGAGGGCCCACATTTGATGTAGAGCCCCGAGGCTCTGGGGATCATTGAGGCATTTGTCTCGAGCCTGGAAGGCTCCACATTCACGGGGGCATATTTGTTTACAGGCTCCCTGCTACAGCTGGCCAGCACTTAGTGGACAGCTGCTCCGTTTAGGCCCCTGACATTGAGACACAGGGCGTCCTAGCCCCAACAAGGCCAGAGGGCCTAAGGACCGTCACAGGTGGTGACTTATGTGAGTTTTACGCAATTGTGTTTTCCTGTACCTCTGAATGTGTTTTTATGCATCACGTGCCTTGTTAATACACCTTTGAATGTGGTGGTTCTACATCATGTGTTCTCCTGTGCTGCACCTCTGAATGTGTTTTGATGCATCATGTGCCTTGTTCTACACCGCTGAATGTATGTTTATGCATCATGTATTTTGTTCCCAGGCCTATACCCCTAAATGTATGGTGATACTTAGGTAGTTGTTTTTCTCCTAGTACAGGTGTTGCTAGTGAGGTCCTGGTTCCCTGCGTAACCTTTTCCTAAGGTGGTTAGGGTTGCGTAGGTGGTACTTACCTGGTGCCAGTAGCTACTGGTTGTGTGCTAAAGTGATTATACTCCATGTTCTAAGTGCTAATTCTAACAGTATTTCTAGTTCTAAAAGTCCTGATTCCTGACAGTGGTCCAGGTGGCCCTGTCTTGTACATATCCCCTGTAAATTCTGCCCGTGCCTGTTGGCACATTGTAAAGTGTGTGTTTTTATCTAATGTGTTTTGGTGTAATAAAAAGGCTATTTTTAAACATAACCTTGTGTGGAGTTTCTTTTGTGGTGGGCCTTGGGTGTTGTTGCTGGGGGTGCGGGCGCAAACACTTAACTCACATTGCCTCCGAGTTTAGCCTTACTGCTCGTGCTACGTTACCAAGGGGGTGAGCAGGGGTTATCTTGGCGTGTAACTCCCTTGCCCTGACGTGGAAGTGGTGGTCTCTGACTGACATTGGCGCAAGCCCTGGCCAGCCAGGGAGTCAATTTCTAACAACTGATAACTGCACCCTACACAAGGTCAAAAAACACCCAGCCAGCTCCCAAAGAGGAAGTCAAATGAATTTGAAAACAGCAAAAGTACCTAATAAAATTAAAAGAAAGAAAAGCACCTTTTTTTAATAAACAATTATAAGCCTTGGAATCCAGCCTTACCTCTGCATGCAACAGGCCCAAAAGGACTACATTGACTGCTAATAAATAGGAATGGAAGCCCCAGCAGGGTTGACTTAATTACATTTCTTTAATATTAAACTCCTTCTTACAGAAGAAGAAAAACTTTAGAAGACAGAAGCTAATTCTTCCAAATGCAGATGAAGACGCCCTAGTAAGAACAACAATTAGGAGGAGTGAGAATTATGTGTAAGGTTTTACCGTCAGCTTCCCTTTTCATATACAATAATCCTTGATTTTGTTTGATCCTATTACTATCCACAAGACAGAATGTTGCGGTGCCACTGTCTTACTCAGGTGTAGAATTGTTCACCCAGGTAAACCGGTGACAATTACTGTGCCCATGTGGGATATATTTTAGGGTCCTCACCCACAGATACCACCTATGGCGAGCTTCATCATCGGACCTTCGTCCCAATCATCTAGTGTTGGGATTGGCTCAACACGTTAATAAGTGGAGTACCTCGGATATGTGATTTTAGGAATGGAGAGAAGAAATTTAAATTCCCTGCTGAAGCCTACTACTTTTTTAATGGTTGGTCCATTGGCAAGTTTAAAAGCAGTGGGTAGTCATGAAGGATTAGTGACCCTATACATCTTAGGTCGACATCTTTCAGCCATTAGAACTGCCTGTGTGGGTTGGTCAGCTTTCTTCTGTACCTCCAGGATACACAAATCTTGCAGACCAGTATTTTGGGCTTTTTATCTTGTTGCATTAGTCTGAGCTTGGGAAGAGAAAACCAAATGTATTATGCAGTAAGAAATATCTATTTGTTAATGTATTTGACTCATTTACTCCCATGCAGTTGTGCATCTTGTCATGCACACGGTTGTTAAAAACCTTGGCCTATTGAGCCTAACACATATGTTGAACTCAAAGAAGACTGAGGTAATTAAAAAATCAGAGTGGCTGAAGAGACACTATGGAGAATAGAATTTTACATCAACTAGTGTACTAAAAGTATTACCTTTTATTGTTTCACAGAACCTTATCAGTCACGGTCTTGAGGAGAACCCAGAGCAAAAAAGTGCACACATGGGGAGTGCTATATTTTGACCAGAAACCTTTTAGCAGGCAATCAATAAAACTGGAAGGCCTACTCTAATAGAGTGAATTTCTAACCCCCAAGAGATGTTTCAATCAAGAGGTTCATTTTCCAAACATTAATAATGATTATAACCTCTGCATGTAATTGATTATCAGGTTGGTTTCAAATGGAAAGTACTTTGTGAACACTTTTGAGTTTTGTAGTTAATGATTAATTTATTGTATAATATGTTTTGTAATGCTGTGTTTACTTATGTGTGTTCAATGCAACAATGTGCCTGAAATTTGAATTGTGGCCTGAAAGATATTTTTAAGTGCTCATGAAATTTTTGCATTAAAGGAGAAAACAGCTGTGAATAAATACACAGACGGTCATAATTCATTCACTTGTACCTAAATCTAGAGTATTGACTTAATATTTTCAGCTTGGTTAACTTGATCATGTAAACTTTCTTAAAGTAGCATTTTCAAAATTGTAATGAAAAATCTTACATTACCATTAATGAGAGTTTATAATTTCAATTTCATAGTTACTAAACATGATTGATCCTCCTGCTCCCAATTAAAAGCTACAGCGTTTTAAATGTAAGAAATCCCCAATGTTATCCTATGAGAAGGGAAGGCCTGCAAGTAGTGAAAAATGAGTTTGGGGTGTTTTCACTACCAGGGCATGTAAAATATAAAAGCTCATATTCATCCTTTTAATTGCACAGTCCCCAGCTCTACAGGCTACTCACGGCCTACCTTAGCGATGACTTATATGTAATAAAAGGTGAGTTTAAGGCTTGGCTAAGGGTTTTAAATGTTAAGTCGGTGACAGCTAAACTACACACACAGGTTTTGCAGTGACAATCCTGAGAAAGGTTTAAAAGGCTACTTTTTAAAAGATTTTATTCTATATAATTTCAACTCATCATGAGCACCAGTTGTATTACAGATGGGCACATTCATTTTTAGGCACAAGGCATTAAAGTGATTTGCCCCTAATCAAAGGTTGTTGAGCCTCCAGCGTAGACTCAAACCCAATTCCCCAGCTGCAAGGTTGGCTGCTCTAGACGTTACACCAGATTCTCTGGGTGGTAGAATCAGTGCTGCAGGATCACTAGAGGTAGTAAAACCACTGGAACTATGCAAGTACAGAAAGGCCTCAAAATCATGCACAGTGGATATCCTTAATAACTATCTTTATTACTAGAGGTATTAATGCTTTACAGTGGGCAGTCAAATGGCTATACAAAAGGATGATGCATTTCTTTAAAGCCCTCCAGAAATACAACATTTTAATATTAAATTCAAGTGTGAACTCCTATATAAAACTAATAATGACTATGTAAATTTAAATGTCCTCTGGCATTTATATCCGGCCTGAACAGAATGATGTAACATTTGGGAATGAACAAACAGCCCAGCAGTCCAGCGCTGGAAGCTAAGATCGCGAAGATCTCCACCGCCACTGTGTACCTGCCTTTAGTGCTGACGTAGGCTGGGAAGAAAGAGACCCAGACACTGCAGAACACCAGCATGCTGAATGTGATGAGCTTGGCCTCGTTAAACTTATCCGGGAGGTTCCTGGCTAAGAATGCTACTATGAAGCTGGCAAAGGCTAAGAGTCCCATGTAACCAATCACACAGTAGAAAGCAGTCACCGAACCCTGGTCACACTGCAAGATTATCTTCCCAGTCTCAGACTGTGTGTCAATGCCAAAGTGAGGTGGAGAGGTGAGCAGCCAAGACAGACAGACTGTCACTTCTCCTAGTGTGGACAAGAGGACAATAGAGACGGACACCCGTGATCCCAGCCATCTGCTTAATTTGCTCCCAGGCCTGGTGGAATTAAAAGCAATGAAAACAAGGACAGTTTTTGCTAAAACACAAGACACAGCAACAGTAAAAATAATCCCAAATGCAGCTTGTTGGATCAGACAGGTCCATGTCTCAGGGCGTCCAATAAATAGAAGGGAACAGAGAAAGGACAACATTAGGGCAGTGAGGAGTGTGTAGCTGAGATCCCGGTTATTGGCCTTCACTATGGGTGTGTCACGGTGTCTGAGAAAGATTCCCGACACTCCAGCAGTGATAGCAGAGAAGATCATGGCCACAGTGGCCAAAATCACACCAAGGATATCACTGTATGAGAGGAAAACAATGTCCTTTAGGAGGCATCCAGCCTTCTTGACATCCGGCCACTGGTCCTCAGGGCACTGCATGCAGTTTTCCATGTCTACAATAAAATGCAAACACAATCAGTAATTTCCACTGATTCAAGCTTTTCAGAAATGTTTATTTGATTGTTCAATACAGCATTTATTCCCAACGTATTTCGACATTGTTTTACTTTTAGTACAAAAGTGAGCTTTTGGCAATTTTAGATGTAAAAAAAAAATGTAAAGGTGCAGGGTTTGAGTTAAACTCTTGCTACTCAAATGCAACCACTTAATGACCACACATTTCACCTCTCTTTGACATTAGATAATTTAAACCTAGACTATGACCAGAAAAGAGGATGTGGATCTATTCCATTGCATCAGTATATAATGCTGATATTGCAAGTTCTATGACCTAAATGCACCATCCCAGGAGACCAAGATCCTTAAGAAAATCAACACCATAAAGTGGAGGTGAGGATATAGGCTACCATCACTTCTGAGCACCTGCAGAATCCTAGCTGTCCACTGGATGCTACATGTCCCCCACCTTTGCTACTGCATCTCACTGAGGGGGTACCGTGATGGAGCGGTGTGGTCGGATGAATGAAATGTGTGATGCAAACCCCCCAGAGACCATTCTGCACAGTAATGTAGAGCAGCACCACGGCCAGAGCTGGTGATGGGGTGACACAGTGTGCGTGAAGCTTGTGCTGACTGCTATAATTACTTATGGAGTGATGAACAGTGGAGCACTGAACAAAAAGACATTGCTGCTCTTTCCACTGTAAGAGTTAGCCCATATGGAGTACGAAGCAGTGGAGAACTGTCGCTATAGATGCTAAATATGTACACAACAAACACAGCAGGAATCTCCCCGCCTGCTTGCACATTACACCGCCAGGTCAACAACTCATTTCTATGGATAATGCTCAACAGAATGTTTGCACACCAGCAGAACCTGGACTGCAATCCTCCTGATTACAAATAATGCAAAGGGCCTGTACCTAAACTGCTGGAGTTAGTCCTTACACACACTAGGAAAAAGATCCTTTGGCTGGAGATAGGGAGAGATCGTGTTGATTACTTTGACTCTGGAAGTAGAAGGAGCCTACAGCAACTGCCTTAAGGTGCCCTGAAATGTGCCCGGCAATAGGCCAGTGAGAGAACATCACTGTGACTCATTTTCTTGAGCGTAGACTGACCAAATTAAAAATTACATATTTTCCCTGCTTTCACTTGGAAGTCCATCAGGATGCTGCTCTGAGTTGCCTCTGGGTTAACTGATGGCAGTCAGCTAACTGAGCTAGACTGTACTCAGTGCTCGGGAGTAATCCTACGAGTGCAGACACATAACAGGTTTATTGTTTCTTGCCAGGTGCCTTTAGAAGATGTTACCAGTTACACACTCCCAAGAGACTGATCTTTTCCATTATTTACCAATTTTACCCTAATCATGTTGAAGATGGCAGGCACATATTTTGTGCTATTTGTGTCCATATACACATGAATATGTTTAACCCCATACAAGGCTTGTGAAAAGAGCAGAGACACATTGACATCAGTTGATAAGCAAGGTCCAGTGTGTTTTAATCTTGAGGAAGGGGTGTCAGAATAAAGAGAAATACACCTCTCACACATATTTTAGTTACAAATACTCTAAGACTAGACGATGTAGGGTTTACTGCTTTGTGCACTAGAGAGCGATCACACAACATCTCATACTCAATAAATCAGGCTGAATGGTCACGCTCAACTTCCTAGAGGGGCATCGTCAATAACCCCTAGTTCTACTACATGAATCAAAATGAAGGAGGAGCGTGATAATACAAAATGAATTGTTATGATTCAAATATCACATTTGCATTCATACAATCAGTTCCAAAAACAATCATCCAGGCGAATGTTGTATGATTCTTTTTCTTTATTCAAACCATATGGTGATGTCAGTCAGCTCTATATTTGTTTAAATACAAAGTTAATAGCCGACCCTGCTTAACTTCTGAGATCAGATGAGATCAGGTGCTTTCAGGGTGGTATGGCCGTAGAAGATTGTTTTTGAACTGATTGTATAAATGCAAATGTGATATTTGAATCATAACAACTCATTTTATACTATCACGCTCCTCCTTCATTTTGATTCACATATTTTAATTAGGCTACTGAAAGTGATGAGACAAGTATAGCATAAGGTTTTTTGAGCTGGGTAATGTATGGTGGGTCCCTGAGTGAAGGATTGTCCTACACTTCAGACAATTGCAACATCAACCCTGCAAGTAAAGTACATCACTTCTACCACACTATACATCACACTCACTCCACCAGGAGTGTACCGCGTGAAGAAGCTGGTGGAGGTTCAAGATTATATTAGCAAAAACTATTTGAGATTAAGACAATTTTTTCTGTTATCTTTTTTGGCATTTGTAGCCCTGATGAAAATGATTAGGATGAAACATGTGTTTACTACTGTGAAGAACCATTTGGAATTTTCAATAAAGTGCTTGCAAAGAACAAGATTAAAGGAACAAAATCTACCGTAGATTACAATATTACTAAAAACTGTGTCATATACAAATTTGCGTGTGACGTATAGGTGTATACAGGTTTACTTAGAACCTCGAGTGGGGCTGTAATTTGTGAATGTTGGGTGAAAATTATTCCCTTTTGAGCTTCATATTTACTTTGACTGTGTTTACATTTTCTGTGATAACTCTGAAGTAAGCAACAGGGAACCCTTTTTCAGCTCTCTTTTTCTGCATCATATTATCACACATGATGATGTCTGTTGTATGTGGGAGTTTAAGGTTGTACTATATACTATATATATTTAATGTGAGTCTTTAGGGCATCAATCTTCCACATACCGGTCATGTTGGAAAACTCTCCTTCTGCACAAGCCACACAGTTAAAGCAGCAGACTGGCTTCCCTTCTCTTGGAGCTTTGCGGTACCCTGGGAGGCAGCTCTCACTGCAGACAGAGCGCGGAGCCTGTGAAGCCAAGTAGAAGGAAGAAGAAGCTGGGATACATTTGTTCAGTGGCATTTGATTCCCACCCCGCAATGCATCTTTCACCACACGCAGTAACGTCCATGTGGCCTCATCTCCTTAGGCAAAAAACAGTAAAATATATTTTTTAAATTGCACGATTTTTTATTGATTTTTAGCATGCTTTACAAAGATTTGGAGATTTTGAACAGCATTGAGTGTCATCCATTTAATTTTCATTGTTTGGATGAATCATTAGATATGTATGTTTTAAAAATGTGTTTTTTGGGGGGAAAATGCTAATATTTAAAATGTGATCTATGGAACAATACATATTTTATCAGACAAATTTAATTTCATACCTCATTGTAGGAAAATTCAAAAGTATTTCAGAAGGTGCTTTTATTTTGCATTGTACTAGGGGGCTTATTCAAGTGCACCTTGCACCGCCAGAGCCTCACTTTTTGTGATGCTCCAGAGGGGGAAATATCAAATTTGTATCTAAGAGGCAAAGCAAAGTCACTATGTGTGGGTTTTGAATGGCCTCATAGCTATGGAGTATGACAAGGCAGGCAAATGGTTGTGTTGCCTTACTCTGTGCTCCAGACGTTTTCAATGGCCATTGGGGTGGGTTTTTCCACGCAACACCCATTGATTTACAAGATCATGTAAACCTGGGGATGCAGAAAAATCATTACGTTTCCCTAGGGAAGGGCAACAAGGAAAATAAATGTTTTTAACTCATTTTTCCTCTTTCCGTGTGTGCTGTATTCTGCATTTGTCAACTAAGATACGATTCCTTTTTGTTACATGAATATATCGTTACTCATATTGACATCAACTTTCTCAATATTAACATACTTGTATCAAAGACAGGCCAACAAGAGAAGCTTTATATATATATTCATAAGGTAATAGTGAATGTTAGATTGGGGGTCTCTAGTTGGCAGAGGTAGGTACCTGTGACAAATAGGGACCCTTGCGTCTAGTCAGGGTAAGGGGATACACTCCTAAAATAACCCCTGCTCACCCCCTCGGTTGCTTGGCTCGAGCAGACAGGCTTATCACAGAGGCACTGTGTAAAGCATTTGTGACCACATATAGTAACCCAGTGACAACACTACAGATGGACACCACACAAGTTGCATATTAAAAATAAGTATTTTTATATAGACTTAACACAAAACCACAAACAACAAAAATCCACAATACTGTACTTTAAAAATGGTAGAATTAGCTTAGTTCTCTTAAGATGTAAAATGCAACACTTTGAGTCAATGTACCTTAGGATGCGTAACGCTATACAACGAAAGTGTTGCAGGGAAGGTGATGCGTTGGTTCATTACACGCAAGAACGGTGATGCATCGGGTTCCTACAGATGCATAGGGGATGCATCGGTTCTACTCTGTGAGGGGAGGTGATGCGTCGGTTTCTTACTGCGCTTCCGTGGCGATGCGGCCCGCAACTCCGTGATGCGATGAAGATGTGGTGCAATGAAACAAAGATGGCATCTTCTCTTGGATGCGAAACGATGTGTGCACTCCCGACGGCGGTGTGGTGATTCAACGATTCTTTTGAGCCGCGGCGACGTCGATCCTTTTCTCCGCCGATGCGAGGTGCTTCGGAAATGGTGCGTCAGCTTGCAGCGGCTACACACTTTTTCAGCAATGCGATGACAGCGGCAACACGCTTCTCTGAAGATGTGGCAGGGTCTGGTGCGACGTCGATCCTCTCCTCCTGAGATGCGAAGCGCTTTGGCGTTGTGAAGCAACCGCGGCAGTTTGGTGACACACTTCTTCGTGAGTTGTGCTTCCAGCTCCTTGCAAAAGGCAGACCCTCAGAAAGCCCAAGACCACTGCAAGCACTTCCAAAGAACTCTTTGGGAGCTCGTGGGTGAAGTCTGTTTGTCCCTGAGACTTCAGAAGTAGACAAGCTTGTTCTCAAGCCCTTGGAGATCCTTCACAAGTTGATGAAAGTACACTCAAAGTTCCTCTCTCCTTTCTCTGGCAATCAGGCAACCACTGCAGGCCAATCCCCCAAGCAGCACTTCAGCTTAGGGATCGTCTCTCCTCAGTCTCTCTGGTTTCTCTCCTCAACATAGGTTTATTCTTGTTTCCCAAAAGTGATCTAAAGTCATGGGGTCAGGGTCCCCCTTTTTATACACAGTTTATCTTTGTTCTCTGAAGGCAGATAGGCCTTTGCCTAGTCTAAACCAGTTCTGGTGGGTCCTGGAGCACTCTGTTTACATGACTCCTTATTTCCTTTCTCAGTGCAGGGCAGGGACATCAGATGCACCACAGGAGGTGGAGCCAGCATTGTGGAGGGAAGGCACAGCCCTATTCAGGTCCCATGTGCAACTCCGCCTTCCCATCTACATGCACGTCGCTCTATTCAGCCCTGTTCTGATTCACCTTGTCTCCTGGAATCCCCCAGCCCCTGTCACTCAAACTCCAGACAAGGAATACACAACCTAGCAGAGGCAGGCTTGGATGGTTAGACAAAAAAATACCTACTTTCTAAAAGTAGTATTTTCGAACACAGAATGTTAAAACCAACTTTACTAAAATATGCATTTTATCATTCTGAGTTCAGGCATACTAAACTTGAATCTCTACCTAGTTCCCTGAGCCAGTTAGGATTATAAACTGTAATAATCAAACTGTCCTTTCTGGCCCATGTGGAACAGGTAGCCTTGCAATAGTGAAAAACAAAAATGGCTGTTATTCACTATTAGGACATGCCACACACATCAGGGCATGTCCTACCTTTTACCTACAATGCACCCTGCACTTGGGCCTACCATAGGGGTGACTAATATGCAGAAAAGTGAAGGTTTAGGGACTGGCAAGTGGGTGTTCTTGCCAAGTCAGCATAGCAGTACCAGACTTATATATATATATATATATATATATATATATATATATATATATATATATATATATATATATATATATATATATATATATATATATATATATATATATATATATATATATATATATATATATATATATTACCTACTGGCGGTCGCCAGTAGGTATATATAGTTAGGATTTTTTCTCTATGGGTTTTTTGAAAATTCTATGTCTAATAACTTTGGCGTTTGTGGACGGAATTGGCTGAAATTGTCAGGAAAATGGCACATTTTGTTTCTGAGCAGCCCTTGAAAATTTGGGGGGGGTTCGTCCAGTGGGGGCCGAGAAAAAAGGGGGGTCCCAAAACGTGTTTTTAACATTGAGTTTTCCATAGGGCGGTTGGCCTCACTTTTAGCCCGAACGGCTGAATGGATTTGCACGAAACTTGGCAAAATTGTAGGGAATGGTAGCCCGATGTGCCTTTTGTAGGTCTCAATATATGTGCTCCAGTGGATTTTGAGAAATTAACGTTTAAAAAAAGATATATATCTGTAACAGCGGACCGGGCAGCGCTCTGGTTCGCGGACTTTTCGCGCAACGGAGCTTTGTGAAGCGAAGCTGATTGGTTCTCCGGCGTCTGTCAACATTCCAAACAGTCCGTAGCGGCCGCCATCTTGTCTCTCGGTAGGATCGAGAGACAAGAGGAGGCCGAAGCGAAGGGGCAAATGACCATAAGGGGGCATAGTACATTGTCGCTCACCCCCTAGGTTTGATGTGGAGGTTTTAAAAGGGCCCCGCGGGGCAAAAAAAAATAAAAATAATAATAATCGAACAGCTGAATGGATTTGCACGAAACTTGGCAAAATTGTAGGGACTGGTAGCCCGATGTGCCTTTGCTAGATCTCAATATATGTGCTCCAGTGGATTTTGAGAAATTAACGTTCAAAAAAAGGTATATATCTGTAACAGCGCACCGCTTCGCGTACTTTTCGCGTTACGGAGCTTTGCGAAGCGAAGCTGATTGGCTCTCCGGTGTCTGTAAACATTCCAAACAGTCCGTAGCGGCCGCCATCTTGTCTCTCGGTAGGATCGAACAGCTGAATGGATTTGCACGAAACTTGGCAAAATTGTAGGGACTGGTAGCCCGATGTGCCTTTGCTAGGTCTCAATATATGTGCTTCAGTGCATTTTGAGAAATTAACGTTCAGAAACAAGATATATATCTGTAACAGCGCTCCGCTTCGCGGAGATAAAATTATATGTGTATTACCTAGCTGTTGCTAACACAAGTTAGCGACGGCTAGTAGAAGATAGCGACCATCTTGGGCCCCACTTTGCATGTGAGTGATATTTATCACTAATGACATGCAAAGTGGGCATGCCAAGATGTTAGCGACTGGAAACAGTCGCTAACATCGCTATCTCCTATTATCAACTTTTGGAAATATTCGAGATAAGGGCGAATATCTCTAAAAGCTACCACCTGCCCTGAGCAGTTCTTAGCCATGTTATCCAATGGGAGGTGGATAACATGGCTAAGAGCATTAGCTCGGTAATGCATGAATATCGCTGAGTTTTCAGCGATATTAATGCATTGCGGTCGTTTTTTATCGTATTTCCGATAAACCTTGATAATAGCAAGGTTTATCTGCGATAATTTCTGACGGTAAAAAAATCGTTGCTAAGCATCGTTAGGGATAAATATCGCTTAACTTTGGTAATATGCCCCAACGTCTGTTAACGTTCGATTCGAAGGAAATCAGGAAGTGTTGAAAAACATTGTCTGCGCCATCTTGTCTTTTTTCAAATGCCACACTTTTGTCGTGCACGGCAGCCATTTTAGATGCCTTGACCAGACCCACTCTGTGCACGCTGTCGATCCTTAGCATGGCTCCCCACCCTCGCAAACATCTCCCCCAGGCAGTGGTCACCCCCGCTCTCTGTCTTATGCATGGGTAATAAACCTCCCCCATCTGCGCTGCTGTTCCCTGAGAATCACACCCTGTGCCCGCCCGACACCTCCCTTTCGCCCTATTCACTACCGCACCCTCTGACACTCCTTTTCCTCTGTGTCCGATTGTCCAGGCTGGTCCTAGGGTATCAGCTAGCCCTGCAGATGTAGTTTATGGCCACAGCTGTAAAGAATCACCCCTCTTCAAAGGAGTTATAGTAGATCAAGGCCCACACTCGATGAGATTCGTCACAGCAGAAGCGTTGCTATTATCTGAAAACCATCCTGTATTGTGATTGGGGAGGGGACCGAGCCTGAAGCGGAAGATTCCAGGGATGACTGTTTGTACATCAAAGTTTTTACAATTATGTGTCACATTAAAAATATATAGCACTCCGACAAAGTAGTAAGATTATAAAACTTTAATAATTTATAAATATATACAAGAAAACAAAAATAGTAATAACATATAAACATTTTTAGGGAAAAACAACGAAGTAGCGGTCGGCTGTGCGAATAGTCCCAACGCAGCACAACGTCCAGATTTCCGGCGTGGGGCGTCGCGGGGGGTGGGTCATCAGTAGCAAACTGTTGTGCGAATAGTTCCAAGGCAGCAGAACGCGTTGAAATCTAGATGACACGAAAGTGATGTCTAGTAAGTTGCCACCCAGCAAATAACGGCATGGGGCGTCGCGGGGGGTGGGTCATCAGTAGCAAACTGTTGCGTGAATAGTTCCAAGGCAGCAGAACGATGGCACCAAGGTGATGTCCAGTAAGTTGCCGCACTGGTTTTGGTATCCTACAATGCTGCTCCGAATAACGGCGTGGAGCGCCCCGGGGGAGGCGGCGTGAACGGGCCTCTCCAGGTGGAGTGTCATCTGTTGTAGTGGGGCGCCCCTTTACCGTTTCAGTTGCCATTCCGTCCGTTTTTGGTCCACTGTGTCAAAAGCCGCAATTCAGCTGAGTTGCGCCCACTCTTGCGGTGCAGCGATAGGCGGCTGTCACAGGACTCTCAAAATGGCGGCAGGCTGTTTCCTTTTTGGGCCTGGTCCACTGAAATGGCCCTGGGACACCTTGGAAATCGGACGCTTGTCTGCTAGGTCTTGGACCTCATTCTCGAAAGCGTCCCCTCCGCCTTGAGAATTCATCAAAAGTTTTGGGGGCTCCGACTCCTGCAGGCTTCTGGTGGGGAGCGGCTGCCATGATTGCTCGCGGAATGACCACGACTGAGCTACGAGATGGTGGTGCTTTCATGCTGACGCCAGCTTCAGTCTGAAACATCCAGAAACAAGGTGGGGCTTTCATCGTTTGGGGAAAAAAAAAAGTTTTCATCCTATGAAAAGTGTTGTTTTTAGGTCACATGATCAAGCCTTCCATCATTAGGAAACCAAAAGTAAAATGAACCAATGAAAAGTTTTATAAACAAGTCACATGACCTGTTATGCGGCATAGGGTGTAAAATTAGGAGAAAATACGTTGGCACGTGAGGCGGCGTCAGTAGCGGACCGATGTGCGAATAGGCCGAAGGCAACACAACGCGCCAAGATCTGGATGGCACCGAGGTGGTGTCCAGCAAGTTGCAGCACTGGTGTGGCCATCCTACAATGCTGAAAGTCGGCGTGGGGCGCCCCGTTGGCCTGTGAGTTTGCGTCAGTAGCGGACCGATGTGCGAATAGGCCGAAGGCAGCACAACGCGCCAAGATCCGGATGGCACCGAGGTGGTGTCTAGTAAGTTGTCGCACTGGTGTGGCCATCCAACAATGCTGAAAGTCGGCGTGGGGCGCCCCGTTGGCCTGTGAGTTTGCGTCAGTAGCGGACCGATGTGCGAATAGGCCGAAGGCAGCACAACGCGCCAAGATCCGGATGGCACCGAGGTGGTGTCTAGTAAGTTGCCGCACTGGTGTGGCCATCCTACAATGCTGAAAGTCGGCGTGGGGCGCCCCGTTGGGCTGTGAGTTTGCGTCAGTAGCGGACCGATGTGCGAATAGGTCGAAGGCAGCACAACGCGCCAAGATCCGGATGGCACCGAGGTGGTGTCTAGTAAGTTGTCGCACTTCTGTGGCCATCCTACAATGTTGAAAGTCGGCGTGGGGCGCCCCGTTGGCCTGTGAGATGGCGTCAGTAGCGGACCGATGTGCGAATGGGGCCAAAGGCAGCGCAACAATATTTTCTGATTTGAAGACACCACAAGGCGCTGAGATGCCAAGATCCGGATGGCACCGAGGTGGTGTCTAGCAAGTTGTGGCACTGGTGTGGCCATCGTACAATGGTAAAAGTCGGCGTGGGGCGCCCTGTTGGCCTGTGAGATGGTGTCAGTAGCGGACTGATGTGTGAATGGGGCCAAAGGCAGCGCAACAATATTTTCTACTATATTTTCGGAGTAGAAGACACCACAAGGCGCTGAGATGCCAAGATCCGGATGGCACCGAGGTGATGTGTAAGTTGCGGACGGATGTGCGAATGGGGCCAAAGGCAGCTCAACAATATTTTCTGAAGAGAATACACCACAAGGCGCTGAGATGCCAAGATCCGGATGGCACCGAGGTGATGTCTAAGTTGCGGACCGATGTGCGAATGGGGCCAAAGGTAGCGTAACAAGATTTTCTGTATGGAAGATACCACTAGGCGTTGAGATGCCAAGATTCGGATGGCACCGAGGTGATGTCTAGGAAGTTGTGCCACTGGTGTGGCCATCGTACAATGGTAAAAGTCGGCGTGGGGCGCCCTATTGGCCTGTGAGATGGTGTCAGTAGCGGACTGATGTGCGAATGGGGCCAAAGGCAGCGCAACAATATTTTCTGACTGACACCACAAGGCGCTGAGATGCCAAGATCCGGATGGCATCGAGGTGATGTCTAAGTTGCGGACTGATGTGCGAATGGGGCCAAAGGCAGCGTAACAATATTTTCTGTATGGAAGATACCACTAGGCGTTGAGATGCCAAGATTCGGATGGCACCGAGGTGATGTCTAGCAAGTTGGTGTGGTCATCCTACAATGCTGAAACTCGGCGTGGGTCACCCCATTAGCCTGTGAGATGGCGTCAGTAGCGGACCGATGTGCGAATAGGCCGAAGGCAGCACAACGCGCCAAGATCCGGATGTCACCGTGGTGGTTTCATAGTTGAGAGGCACTTCATCTGCAGTGGGGCGCCGAGATCCGGATGGCACCGAGGTGATGTCTAGCAAGTTGCTGTACTTGTGTGGTCATCCTACAATGCTGAAACTCGGCGTGGGTCGCCCCATTAGCCTGTGAGATAGCTGTTCTTTGGATTTGGGCCTGGTCCACTAAAATGGCCCTGGGACACCTAAGAACTCGAACGCTCGATTTTTTTTTCCTTTCCTGTACATGCAAAAAAAGGTAAATGCCCGGTATGTTACACGCTTCATCTGCCACGATGAACTCTCCAGAGGAACCGAAAAAATATATAGTTGTGGTAACTATACCATGCATCGTCATATGGAGAGGTGGCACCAATTAATTATAGTGCTGCATAAAAGAGAGATTTGGAGGAGAACCCCTGACCTGCTAGTACATTCATCAAAGAAGTGGCACTGAGAGCTTCAGAGGCAAGGGAAACGGTCCCAAATATTTAGAAGAACTTTGGAAAGATTAAAATGACATGTTTAGATTGTGGTAAATTAATTTCATGTGGGCAGATGAGTGTTACTCTAATAAATACAGCATATGAACATCATCATAGTCGATGGTTGGTAGAGACATTTTGACTATATCCTGGACCTGCCCGTCCTCGCCCAAAATGGCGCCGGAATAAATGGGACTCGTAACTCCTTGTTGTGTACTGGTTGCAGAACCTTGAAATCACGAGATACGTATGCAGTTTTGAAGCACATGGCGGGCGGGGACGAGAATTGATTGAATATTTCGACATCCCTATTGATATTAAGTTCTGATGTGTTATTGATTACTGTACTATTGAAAATTCGAATTAACGTCACCCATGGTACTTGCCCGCAAATGTATATCTAGATAATTTTATTGTAACTGGCCCTGTCGTATTTTAATTATAAAATGTACGTCCACCGATTCCGTAACTGTTAGACACCTTAGTTTTTGCAACCTAATGGCCCGCCCGTTACGTTCCTCTACAGTGTAAATGTCTACTCATCATATACGATTACAGTTTGCTC
Source organism: Lissotriton helveticus (assembly GCF_964261635.1). NCBI lineage: Eukaryota > Metazoa > Chordata > Amphibia > Caudata > Salamandridae > Lissotriton > Lissotriton helveticus. The sequence goes on along the minus strand of NC_136063.1, from coordinate 11,037,817 downwards.
CGTGGCAGGCCCACGTGGTTATAGGCTTGTATTTGTATAATGAAATTTTCACAATAAAGGTTTTTAAAAGAAAACATGGTAGTAGTGTATACATTGGTAAAGTTTTTAATAATAGTCACTGTTTTAGAATCATTAAAAGGCAAGTGAAATAAAGCAGACCAATTACATGAAGGGTAAAAGGTATAATACGAAGGAACGCAGTAAAGATAAATGGTCAAGGGCTGTTGTGTTTTCTATTCCTGCAACATAAAGTGATCGATAAGAATCTCATATTCAGGCGTATCGGCGACTAAGACAGCAGGTCGACCCTCTTTTGCTCAACGGCTCCGTCATGGGACGAAGAAACGCTCTTTTTCTCGAAAAAAGAATATATTTTACTTGCAGGACAGTTGTAAAATTTCCGGGAAAGTACATTAGCCTGGAACATTATAACATATATTTAAGAGAAAATAATGTTCGGAAGTAATTAAAAGCGTAATTTTTAGGTGATATGACCAAGGCTTTCATCATTAGAATAAGAAAAGTAAAATGAACCAATGAAAAGTTTTATTAACAAGTCACATGACTTGTTATGCTTACGTTACGCGCTGCGCGCCCCGGATGACTTCCGGATGCGCTAACGCGGCGCGTCATATGACGCATTACGCGACAACGCAGGTCCAGAATATAGTCAAAATGTCTCCACCAACCAGCGGTCGAAACACAACCCCTTTCAGCAGGCTAAATAGTTCTGTTAAATGACAACAGAAAGGACAGGCAACAAGAACCATCAGTCAAAGAGGGGAGGGCTAGTTCTTCTCTACCGGGTTACATTGGGGCGCTACCGGAACTGATCGAATTGGTAGTCTACAGTGTTTCTGGATGTTTCAGACCGAAGCTGGGGTTAGCATGAGAGCAGCACCATTTCGTAGCTCCGTTGTGGCCATTCCGCAACCAATCATGGCAGCCGCTCTTTATCGTTATTTTGGGCGGGGTGGGTGGCGGAGCCGAGCTGTTTTGCAGCCATCATTGTGTGGAGTTCAGTTCATCTCACTAGTTTTGTATTTGTCATGAGGGGTTGTTCCTAATGTTTCTATTTTAGCGAGGTCAAAAAGAGATCCCATTAGTGGCCTACTGATTTTGCTCGATTCCTTTTCTTTTTTTTACACGATTTTTCGTTATCTGCAAAGACTAAACAGAGTATTGCGACTCTGTGTTTGTTTGTAAATAGAGAATGAACCAAAGAGAACTAATTCTAAAACAGTAAATACTTGGATAACAATCAATCAAATGGAGAGAGAAGCAGGCACGACGGATTACAACGGGGGCAAAGGCCTGCGTTAACTACCTTTCACTATCTGCAAAGAGAGAGTACTCGTAATAGAAATGAGGGGGGGGGGCACCATTCAAAGCAGATCAGTGTGCATAAACACGAAAATGTTTTCACTTACCACGTACTTGACATTCGACAGCTTATGATATTTGCTATTAAAAAACCATTGAAATTCACTGAAAAAACCATAGGTTATAGACCATATATAGTTAGGAATTAGCATTTACAAAACCTTGAAAATTCACTGAAAAAACCATAGGTTATAGACCATATATAGTTAGGAATTAGCATTTAAAAAACCTTATTTTACTCACACAAAACCATTGAAATTCCATATATAGTTAGTTGCACTAACTATATATTGCGCACCCGCAATCCACTGCTGATGATGTCACATATTACATCATTCATGACATGGTCAGTGACATCACTGATGACATCACTGATGACATCTCAAATGACATCACTGATGACATCACTGATGACATCACTGATGACATCTCATTTGACATCAATGACCACATCACTGATGATATCATTCATGTGACAATACAATGCATCTCCTCACATTTTAATATAACCTCTGTTTCACCCAGTGTTAAAAACAGAGTATAATTTTTGAAACCATTGACACACCAATACTAGTTACTACATACGTACTCACTGATTCCTACGTCTACACACACATTCACTCATTCACCCATACAATCATTCATACATAGAATCACTCATGTTTAGAACACTATCATATGCACTCATACACCTATACAGACACTCACACTCTGCCACTCATCCATGGAGTTACTCACACACCTAGTCAGTCCTGTAAAGAATCAATCACACTTCCATTTTCTACTCTATACAGTTAAACATAGAGCACCTTACGTTTTCAACCATATACTAACACATACTTACTCTCTTATACAATCATTGATACAAGTACACATTGATCTGTACAGAGTCACACACCTCCCAGCCAGCCACACACACACTCAGTCTCCCATGCAAATACTTGGGCAATCAATCAATAACCCATATAGTTACTCATATAGCTACTGATCAACACATGCAGCAGTTTACAGAACAACAGACATAATGATGCACAAATTAAGACAGTTTAGTCACTAACCCATGCACTCAGTGAGACACATTTAATCACTCACTCATACATTCAGTCATGCACCTACTAAATCCTTCGTCCAGACACTTATACATCCACTCATTCTTCAATATGTAAGACATATTTTAACTTTACAGAAACATAGTCACTGGATGTTGTCATCAGTGATGTCATCAGTGATGTCATTTGAGATGTCATCAGTGATGTCATCAGTGATGTCACTGACCATGTCATGAATGATGTAATATGTGACATCATCAGCAGTGGATCGCGGGTGCGCAATATATAGTTAGTGCAACTAACTATATATGGAATTTCAATGGTTTTGTGTGAGTAAAATAAGGTTTTTTAAATGCTAATTCCTAACTATATATGGTCTATAACCTATGGTTTTTTCAGTGAATATATATATATATATACATATACATATGCATATGCACGTTAGCACTGATCAGCAGTGGTAAAGTGCCCAGAGTCATAAAACAATACAGGAGGAAGGCAAAAAGTTCAGGGATGACCTTGCAAAAAGGGCCAAGTCCAAAAGTGGGCTTGATTCTTGCCACTCATAAGTCAATGAAATCTGCCCAGAGAAACTCTTTTGACTGAATCAAAGGTGAATGCTTTTAAGATAAAAACACAATCATCAATTTAAACTGCATTTCTAGTGTCTGAAGAGTATTTGCCTAGAAGCGGTAATTAGTTCAAGCCGGCGGAGGTTTTTTCGGGGATTGACTCTTATTTTTTTCTCATGAATTTTGAGTCAGAACTTAAAAGAAGAGTGTGTGCTATGCAGCTTCTCATTCATTGATTCTAAGTACCTAGACAGAATGTGCAAAGCAGTGTGTGTTCCACAGCACATTGCTCACTTTAAAACTTTAAAGGTGGTGCAATGCTTCTGACATGTTGGGAACTTAGTTGATCCCAAATTAAAACAGTTGAAACAGGTCCCTCCTGATTGCCACTAATTGGCTACCTGAAGGATTTTACACTGACCTGATTCTTGTGGTCACCACTAACATGCCACCGAATGGAGTTCATGTTGATGACAAGTTGCTGCCCTGGTTGTGCTGTGAGATCTAAATGTCCAACCTTAACACCTTCCACATCATACATGTCTTTATAAACCCAGTTCAGAATGTCATACTTTGCTGGTACTTGCTCTTTGTCATCAAAAAATCTATCATGCCCTGCAGCAGTCCTAAAATGTATCTTCTGGAAGAAACTGTTCACCTGAAACACAAAAAACAGGATCAGAAGAAGGTCAAATTCAGGACAAACAGCGTGGCTTCAATTTCTGTTACAGTTGAGACCAAAATAAAGGATGACATCAGCATTCAGGGTGAATTCTAGAACACATCGAAATTATTTGGCTACTAATACTTCAAAATTAACTGGGTCTTTAGGAAAGGCACTCCTAAACATATTAACTAGACACTTTGGGTCCTAGCTTCGGATACCTCATGGCATAAATAACACATGAAAAGCTTGGACTTCTATCTCTCAGCATACTCAGAGCAGGCAATAACATTATATCCAGACACCAAACAACATTCAGGAAGAATGCATAAATTCCATTCCAAAAACATCGATGCAAAAAACTTAGGGCCTGATTACAATGGCAGTGGTACCGCCACCCTCAGGCCGTCGCTGGTGGTCACACCACCATCGGACTCTGCATGTCTGCCCACTGCATTATAGGCAGATGGAGGGCAGGTGGAGACACCCACCTCCAAACATCCGACAAGCTCAAGACAACAACCGGCAGACGGGCTTCAATCCCTACCAAGGTGGCAGTGCCTGCAGGCACCGCCATAGAGATTACAATGTCCCTTTCCGCTGGCCGTTTCATGGCGGTGAACCCACCATGAAAAGGCTGACGGAAAGGGAATTGGGGCCCGTAGCAGGCCTCCCTTCCTCCCTGGCCCTCTGACATGGGCCCTGGGTGGCAACTATGGTGCCCCCTACATATCCCTTGCACCATGTGGCAGGTACCGCATGGTGCCTGCAACGTAGCTCTAGGATATGTCAGATGTGTTTATTTTGTACTGCGGCATGTGCTGCAGCCTGCTGCACATGCAACAATACAAAATATACACAATGTGACTGCCTTGAAAGCGGTTGCATCCTAATCTCTATGGAGGGGGACTCCGACTCCTAGTCAGGTGGTCCTTGTTCCGCCATGGTGTCCGACTGGCATCATAATGAGACCCTCAATACATATTGATGGTTGCAGTCTTCGGATGTGATTCACTATCACTCTGAGCAAAATTGCTGCATGGAACTAAACTCAGCATAAATGAGAGTGGGTGCATTTTTCTACACCAGGCTTTTCTGGGTGTGAGAGAACTATATCCCATTTTTCTGGCCGGTCATTCTGGATGAGGCTTTAGCTCGAGTAGCAGCCAAACCTCATTCCCTAATTTTTGTTTACAATGTATGTGTTTACAACCTGAGCGGAAAAAGTGGCAAACACGTATTAAAAACATACTGTTAAGGCCTGATTCACAAAGGTAAAGTTAGACCTAAAGTCTAAAGTTAGACTTGAAGTCTGAGCTTGGACCTAAAGTCTAACTTCAAGCCAGAAGTACCACTTTACACCTGAAGTCTAAGTTTCGACCTGGAGTCTCTGAGTTTAGACCAAAAGACTAACTTAGACCAAAAGTATAACTTTATTTCTTAGCAGTAACCTTATTAGTGGTAACTCACCTTTGTGAATACCGGAAAGTAGTAAAGCTAAACTTGTGGTCTAAGTTCTGGAACTCTTTGGTGAATTTTTTTCATCAAGGAATCTATAAAAAACTTCTAAAAAAATAATTAATTATATAAACTGGTGTCTTCTTTCTTTTGAATGTTGTTGCTTTCTTATTTACTGTTTGATGATGTTAAATACTTTACACATAGTTCCTTTGCTAAGCATTACAGCTCGCAGGCACAGCATCACTTGTAACTTCCACCATCCACTGTCAGAAAGTGCACTTTATCATTCATAGAAGAGTACCTTCTTAAGACCTCATTGCCCGAAAGTGGCACTTGTAGAATTCCAAGGCATCTAGGGCCAGATGTAGGAGAGCAAATACCGGTCGGTAACGGCCGAATTCGGCCGCTACCGACCGGTATTTGGGTTTTCAGATGTAGGTGCCATTATTTTACAGAATTGGTAAATTTACCGATTCGGTAAATCCAAATGTAGGTGACACTCCTGAGAGTGCCACAGGCCCTTAAGAGTCGGTATTTTACCACACAATCCTATTTTGTGGTAAAATGCTGAATCCAGGTGTGCATGCACATGTGTGCATGCACACTGTGCAATGTGACACACAGACATGCCCTTAGGGCATGTATGTGTGCCACATGTGACGCATGCCTTTACTTGGGGTGCTAGAGGGTGTCAAAGTGACACCCCCTGCACCCTTGCAGGATTCAGTATTTACCAAATCTGTAAATATCGATTCGGTATTGCCCATTGATTCCTATGGGCTTCAAGGCGAATAGGAATCAATGGGCAATACCGAATCGGTATTTACCGATTCGGTAAATACCGAATATTACCGATTCGGTAAATCTAAATTTAAAATTTCCTACATCTCCCACCTTCTAATTTACCGATTCATAAATACCGAATCGGTAAAATTCGGTATTTATGAATCGGTAAATTAGAATTACCTACATCGGGCCCCTAGTAACAGAAAGTTGAAACTGTATTATCCTACCATCCACAGACATTAAGTGGCACTTTATCATTCACATACACCATCAATGTCAGTGACACCATCCCAAAGCCTCACTGTCAGCATTCCAAGACACCCAGTGGCAGAAAGTGGCATTTGTTATATTCCAAGCTGCACAGGGACAGAAAGTGCCATTTGGAGCATACCAAGACAACCAGGGAGAGGAAGTGACATTTGGTAGATTCAACGATACCCAGGGACTCCTAGGGAGAGAGGAGCTGCTGATCCAAACTAATAGATAGAAAGGGAGTAGCTGCTGATAAAGACTTCTAGGAAGAGAGAGGTGTCTGACTATTACTTATTTGTTCATGCCGTATGGATAATATTTTTGATGTCCTTGTCATGAGTAATTGATTTTTGTGCCATAGTCCCGCCAAATGATATGTATTTCTAACAGAATCAATATTATTTATAAGTATAAAATATTGAAAACGTCAGCGTAATTGATGATGCCTTGTACGTAAATTACAGAGAGATTGATCCCTCCATACTTTTTTCTTTTGCACATCTTAGATCCAAACTCTTAGGCCGAGAGGAGCAGCAAATCCAAATTCCTCCCAGATAGGAGTTGCTAATCCAAACTCCTAGGGAGAGAGGAGCTGCTGTTCCAAGCTCTTAGGGAGAGAGGGGTTGCTGTTCCAAACTCCTACGGAGAGCAGCTCTTGATTGTAAACTCCTAGGGCGAAAGCAGCTTATGATACGAACTCCCATGGAGAGAGGATCTGCTGGTCCAAATGCCTAGGCATAGAGGAGCTTCTGTTTCAAACTCCAAGGGAGAGGAGCAACGGATCCAAACTCCAACCAAGAGAGGAACTGTTGATCCAAACTCCCAGGGAAAGAGGATCTGCTAATCCAGACTCCCATGGAGAGAAGAGCTGCTGATCCAATATCCCTGGGAGAGAGGAAATGCTGTTCCAAGCTCTTAGGGAGAGAGGGGTTGCTGTTCCAAACTCCTACGGAGAGCAGCCGTTCATTCAAGCTCCTAAGGAGAGGGGAGCTTCTGATCCAAACTCCCATGAAGAGAAGAGCTGCAGTTCCAAACTCCTAGGGAGAGAGGAACCGCTGATCCAGTCTCCTAGAGAAAGAGAGGAGCTGCTGATCCAAACTCCCTGGAATAGAAGAAATGCTGATCCAAGCAACTAGTGAGAGATTAGCTACTGTTTCAAACTCCCAGGGTGAGAGAAGCTGCTGATCCAAACTCTTAGGGAGAGTGGAGCTACTGTTTTAAACTCCCAGGGAAAGAGGAGCTGCTGCTCAAAACTCCTAGGGAGAGGAGTTACGATCCAAAGTCCGACCAAGAGAGCAACTGTTGATCCAAACTCCTAGGGAGGAACCTCTGATCCAAACTTCCTGGGAGAGAGGAACCTCTGGTCCAAACTCCTAGGGAGAAAAAGGCTGCTGATCCAAACTCCTAGGGAGGGAGTAGCTGGTCAATCAAACTCCCAGGGAGAAAGAAGCTGCTGATCCAAACTCAAAGAGAGAGGAGCAACTGATCCAAACTCCAACCAAGAGAGGGACTGTTGATACAAACTCCTAGAGAGAGAGGAACATCTGATCCAAACTCCCAGGGAGAGAAAATCTGCTTATCCAAACTCCCAGGGAGAGAGGTGTTGCTGACCCAAGCTCTTACGGAGAGTGGAGCTACTGTTTCACACTCCTAGGGAGGGAGGAGCTGCTTACCCAAACTCCCAGGTAGAGAGAGGTGCTGCTGTTCCAAACTCCCACTGAGAGGGGTTGCTCATCCAAACTCCTGGAGGGAGAGAGGAGCTGCTTATCCAAACTCTTAGGGAGATAGTAGCTGCTGAGCAAAATCTTATGGAGAGAAGAGTTAGTTATTCAAACTCCAAGGGAGAGAGGAGCTGCTGATCCAAACTACCAGGCATAGAGGAGCTGCTGAACCAAACTCCTAGTGAGAGTGGAGCTACTGTTTAAATCTCCCAGGAAGAGAGGAACTGCTTATCCAAACTCTTAGGATGAGAGGAGATCCTGATCAAAACTCCTAGGGAGAGTGGAGCTACTGATCCAAACTAATAGATAGAAAGGTAGTAGCTGCTGATCCAAACTGTTAGGGAGACAGGAGCAGTGATACAAATTCCTTCCAGGGAGGAGCTGCTGAGCCAAGCTCCCAGGGAGAGAGGAGTTGCTGTTGAAATCTCCTAGGGAGAGCAGCTCTTGATTCAAATTCCTAGGGAAATAGGGGCTTCTGATACAAACTCTCATGGAGAGAGGAGCAGCTAATTTAAACTCCCTGCTAAAGAGGAGCTGCTGATTGAAACTCAAAGGGAGAGGAGCAACTGATCCAAACTCCAACCAAGAGAGGTACCTCTGATCCAAACTCCCAGGGAGAGAAGCGCTGTTGATCCAAACTCCTAGGGAGAGGAGCTGCTGATCCACACTCCCTGGGAGAGAGGAGCTGCTGATCAAAATCTTATGGAGAGACGAGCTGCAAATCCAAACTATTAGGGAGAGAGGATCTGGTTATCCAAACTCAAAGAGAAAGAGGAGCTGCTGTCCATCTCCTAGGGAGAGAGGAGCTGCAGATCCAAACTCCCTGGGAGAGAGGTGCTGCAGATCCAAGCTCTTACAGAGAGTGGAGCTGCTTATCCAAACTCCCAGGTAGAGAGAGGTGCTGCTTTTCCAAACTCCCACAGAGAGGGGCTGCTTACCCAAACTCCTGGAGGGATTAGAGGAGCTGCTGATACAAACTCTTAGGGAGAGATGAGCTGCTGATCCAAACTAATAGTGAGAAAGGGAGTAGCTGCTTATCCAAACTCCCAGGTATAGAAAATCTGCCGACTGGATGAAGACCAGCCATCTGAAGACAAACTCGGAGAAGACGGAGGTCCTCATCTACGGCTCCAACCGTTCTGTCTGGGACGACTCTTGGTGGCCGACGGCAATGGGGGCAGCCCCCGACACTGCCGTCCCTCGACTCAACGCTCTCAACGCTCTCAATGACCAAGCAAGCCAACGCCGTCTCCTCCTCCTGCTTCAACACCCTCTGCATTCTCCGCAGATCTACATATGGATCCCGACAGATACAAGAAAGACAGTCACCCAGGCCCTCGTCAGCAGCAGACTCGACTACGGAAACGCCCTCTACGCGGGAGCCCTAACCAAGCTCATCAAACAACTACAGTGCATCCAAAACGCCTTGGCACGACTGATCCTCGACGTACTACGCCACGGCCACATCACCCCCACCTGAGAAACCTGCAGTGGCTCCCCGTCAACAAGAGGATATCCTTCAAGCTACTCACCCACGCACACAAGGCACTCCACAAGAGCGGCCCAGCCTATCCCAACAGACGGCTCTCCTTCTACATACCCAACCGCCAGCTACGCTCTGCTGACCTCTCACTCGCCACTGTCCTGTGCATCTGAAGAACAACCACTCTCCCACCTCACTACCAAGACATGGAACACCCTCGCACTGAGCCTACGACAGACCCAAGACCTGCTGACCTTCAGGAGGATACTCAAGACCTGGCTGTTTGATCAGTATTGCTCCCCAGCGCCTTGAGACCCTCGCTGGTATGTTGTGTGCTTTACAAATGATTGATTGATTGATTGATCTAAACTTCTACGGAGAGGAGCTGCTGATCCAATCTCACATGGAGAGAAGAGCTACAGATCCAACCTCCTGGGGAGATATTAGCTGCTGATCAAAATCTTGTGGAGAGAGGAGCTGGTTATTCAGACTCCTAGGGAGAGAGGAGCTGCTGATCCAGTCTCCTAGAGAGACAGGAGCTGTTGGTCCAAACTCCAAGGGATAGAGGAGCTGCTATTCCTAGTGTTGTGGTGGGCCTCAGCAAGGCCTACCAGTGCTAGGGTTTGCCCTTCTCTTCACAAGTCCTCAGATCAATAGACTAGAAGTTGGCACAGAAACTGGAATATAAAACAAAGTTTCATTAACCTCATGAGGGGGAACTACATTCACACGACACCCTTCAGTAGTGTATGAAGTAGCACACTGAACAGAAGGAGCATGGTCCTTTTATACCCACACAGGGGCTCAAAAGAAGGCGGTACAAGTAAAGAAGAGAAGGGTTACATACATAAAAGGTCATCCAGAAATGCACAGTCAACAGTAGGGGGGAGCTAGCAGTTTACTGACTCTGGTTAGAATAACCTGACATATACACACTAGAACAGATGCATGGACAGTCACAGTCTCCTCTGCACATGTGCAGAGTAGCAGAGCCTAAATATAGTCTATCTATAAGCAGAGTGCAAGAGTAAACAACAGCAAGGTAGGACAGAACACATTGTGAGCCTCTGGCAGACAAGATGGCTGCCGAATACAAGATGGCTTCAGCTAAATGCTAACCCCGATTGCTGCCAATTTACAACAGACAACCCTTTTAGCATTAGCTGAAGAAATCGTTCATTTGGGGGTAATCTAGGTTCACATCTTGTACATCTATTTTCATCATTTCAGTGATTTATTTATTTAGCATACATTGGACTCTGCAACATTTCGCTTGGCAGGAGTACAGGCAGTAATGCAAACAGAGCAAAGCATGGGACCACATTGTATACATAGACAGCATGTAAATAATATCACTAGTATTACACATAGGATGGTCAATAGCTTTCAGCCCCAAGTGGCAAAGAGTGTCCAGAACCAACTTGCAAAAGTCCAGGTGCCAGTCTCTGGATGAATTTCAGAAGTAATCTTATGTAGTTTAGAAATTGCATCAAACACTAAAGGCGAGTGGTAAGGAATGTAGACGCAGCAACTACTACTCATGATGCGACATGCACCACATCGATTAGCCAAAATTACATCCAGAACCATACGATTTTGGAGCACTACAATCCTCGCAACTTGCAGCTCTTCTGTAATGTTCCCAAGTGTCATAGCTGTGTGATTTGTAACAGCTTCTACAACACAAGTCAATGGTCTTACGAACCCTAAGGACCGCAAGAACTTCAGGCCCATCTCCCTGCTCCTATTCCCAGCAAAAGTAACAGAGAGGATTGTCAACAAACAGCTTACCCGCTACCTCGAAGACAACACCATCCTGGACCCCTCCCAATCCGGTACCACAGTACCAACACCGCCCTCATTGCCGCCACTGACGACATCAGGATCTTGATGGACAAAGGAGAAACAGCTGCTCTCATCCTCCTGGACCTATCAGCAGCCTTTGACACAGTCTGCCACCGCACCCTATCAGCACGCCTCCATGACGCTGGAATTAAAGAGAAGGCCCTGGCCTGGACCACATCCTTCCTCTCCGGCAGACCCAGAGCGTCTGCCTCCCACCCTTCCGCTCCAAGACTACCGAGATCATCTGCGGCGTCCCACAGGGACCCTCCCTCAGCCCGACGCTGTTCAATATCTACATGGCACCGCTCGCCCACTTTGCACAACAACATAACCTCAACATCATCTCCTACGCCGACGACACCCAGCTGATCATATCCCTCACCGAAGACCCCCACACCGCCAAAGCAAACATCCACAGAGGAATGAAGGCGGTAGCCGACTGGATGAAGGACAGCAGAATGAACAACCAAGCTCCTGAGACGACTCCATCGAATCCAGATGGCCTCGGCACGACTGATCCTCAACACCCCCCGATGCAGCCACATCACACACCACCTGAGAGGTCTGCACTGGCTCCCAGTCAACAAGAGGATCACCTTTAAACTCTTCATCCACGCACACAAAGCCCTACACAACGCTGGACCCGCATACCTCAACAACCGTCTCAGCTTCCACACCCCACCCCGAAACCTCCGCTCAGCCAACCTCGCCCTCGCCACAGTTCCTCATACCCGGAAGACCACCGCCGGTGGCAGATCCTTCTCATACCTCGACCCCAAGACCTGGAACGTTCTCCCTACCAGCCTACGGCAGACACAGGACCTGCTGGCCTTCAGAAGACTCCTCAAGACATGGGTCTTCGACTAGTAGCGGCACCCCCTTCCCCCCCCCAGCGCCTTGAGACCCTCACGGGTATGTAGAGCACTTTACAAATGCAGTTATTGATTGATTGATTGATCGTCTTACCTTTCTACTGTTTAATGCAGCACCCATAAAGAAAAACTAGCCCAAATTGAAATCAACATATTGTTGCAAGGTGGTATCAGTCTGGTCCACCTCATCAGTGCTTATTGTCCTCGTATATCTGTCTTTAGAAATATCATTATACAATTTAAAGTCTTTGTGATATGATGCAGGTGCCAGAATCACAGGGGGCAACAGAAAGGACACAAAGCATGCTCGTGACCATCCAACTGGTAGTTGGTAATATCCCTTGTGACCGCAGACAAAGTATGTATTATGTGAGAATATGAAGCTGCTGTCATTGGCGCCTTCAAAAGTCAAAAACTACAGTACACTCACTTCTCCCCACTGGAATTCTCCCAACACTACTTATACATAAGTCTGCTTTAGCTCTGGTAACATAAATCACAAATGGTCGATTGTTCTTAATAGTTCTCATATTTGGGAAAACATATGGCGTAGAAATATGCTTAGGTCAATACTCTTCCCACTCCCATTTAGTCCCTTCAGCTCACGGATTACCATCTTCAGCTGGATTACAAACTTTATTGAGAAGAAAATTAATCCGTCCTACTGCCGCCCTTGAGATGTTAGCCCTTTCAGAGGCAAAAAAATGAGAAAACCACGGTTGACAAGAACCTTTATGCGAGAAAGAAAGAGGAATACAATGTGTTCCTCCTTTCTTCTGGTGAGCAGATATTATCCCACACACCCAACAGTTGATAGTATTTGTGGCATTGTGAGTGTGATGCAACATTTGAATAAATGTATTGTTCAGGTAGGATTGTTGATGCTTTTGATCATGATATGGAAGCGTTAAATAATAAGGCTCAACTGGTACTGGCGTAGTGCCCATCAAAAGCTGTCGAACAGGAGCCACTTTCTCAACAGACCAGGTTGTCACTGCTACAGCCACCATAGCAACAACAAATCCTACAACACAAATGGTCTTCTTATTACAGATCTTAGCAACAGTTGATATCCTTGCAGACATGATCACTTCGTCGTTGCGTCAATCGTTGGAGCACTAATGTCCTGGGCAGCCGTTGGTTTCTTCACCGAGGGTCAAGATGGGTGTCACTATATAGGACTGATCCCCCCCTTGCCACATCAGCACTCCATTTCACAAACCCAGGACGGTAGCTCAACCAGTCTTTTTCAACAATGCAGATTCTTTCCTCGATCTTAGCTAGCATCAAGATACTCCAGTGATCGTGTGATCCGAGAAGTCTTCCTCAGATTCGTCAGGTTGAGATAGCGTGGCCTTTCTCCGTTTCCAAAATCTCTTGATGGTCAGTAAGCACAGCAGGTTCCACCAAGGTAGGCAACACAACCTTGCAGTGAGTGCTATAGAGCCAGTTCTTCCTGTTCGTCACTCGAACTGCTGTCCTCGTAGCCAGGAGTACTTGTTCTGGTCCTCGCCACCAGGGTTCCAAGCTGTTCGATCTCTCGAAGACTTTGACCATCACGTGGTCACTGGGCTGGAGTTCATGGGCCTCATCTGTGGATCTGTCAGGAAGAGCTTCTCGGACCTGTTGATGAATAGAAATCAAACTGTCAGTCAACTGCGATAAGTAGTCACTCATCAGAACGCATGGTACATCATGTATGGGGCATGGATTAGGAACTCCCCAAATGTACATTGGTCTCCGAAATACCACTTCATATGGTGTAAGCCCAGATTATGAATGTGGCACCTATCTAATGGACAACAATGCCAAGGGTAACGCATAAGGCCATTTCAAAGACGTGGAAGCCAGTATTTTCTCTAGTTTCATCTTCAAAGTAGCATTATATCTTTCCACTATCCCTGCTGATTGCAGGTGGAAGACTGCATGAAACTTCTGTTTGATCCCTAATCCTTTCAGGACATACTCAACATCTTGCCCGATAAAATGAGGTCCGTTGTCACTCCACAAAAGTTTGCAAACACCAAATCGGGGGAAGAATTCCTTTAAAAGCACCTTTGCTGTGGTGAGAGCCGTATTATGCTTAGTAGGGTATGCCTCTATCTATTTACTGAAGGCACATACTTCAAGTTATTGCAATGTTCAAGTTGATTGTAATCCACTTACAAAACTTCAAAAGGTGCAGTTGGTGAAGCAAACCCTCCTGTAGGAGTCTGTGTCCCTTTGCCAGGATTGTACTGCCAACAGATCAAACAGGACTGTACTATCCTTTTGGCTGTGCTGGTAATTTCTGGATGCTCCCAAAGTTGCGTAAGCACTTTTGTTATTGCTGAAGCTCTAACATGTGCCAGCCCATGTGCCATCTGAACCATAGGCTGTAAATAGGGTATAGGCTGTTTCCAATTATTAATTTCTTTATTTGGTCAACAGCCCTCATCATCTAGAATTCCCTCTTTAGACCATTGCTCAAGTTCTTCCACAGAAGCAGATCTCTGTATGTCTAGCACCTCTTGTCTAGCATCATGCCAACGCTCAGCTTGTGACTTCACTACATACATAGATGTAGTGCCTCGTTGCATCGTGGTCTTACGAGCTACGCGATCTGCAAAGGCATTGCCTTGTCCTGTCTTGTCAGTCACTTTCTTGTGTACGCTACACTTAACAATAGCTATTTTCTTCGGATATGTCAGTGCAGTCAAAAGATTATGCACTAGTTCTCCATGCATTATCTGAATCCCATGTGATGTAAGAAAACCTCTTTCCTTCCAAAGGAGGCCAAAATCATGGGCCACTCCAAAAGCATAGCGGCTATCTGTATAAATGTTCACACACAAATCAGTGCTAAGTTCACACGCTCGTGTCAAGGCTAATAGCTCAGCTGCTTGAGCTGACTTCTGTGGTATACAAGCTGTCTCCACTACTGCCTCAAGTGTTGTGATTGTATATGCAGCTGAAGTCGTGCCATCTGGTAACTTCAAACAGGACCCATCAACCCACAGTACCCCATCTACATCTGAAAGGGGCGTATCTTGCAAATCCACACAACCCTTTTTCTGTTCCTCAGTAAGGAATATACAATTGTGAGACTCCTGTGACTGAGGCGGAGTCACTGGATATGGCAGCAAAGTAGCTGGGTTTAGAGTTGCACATCTCTTCAGTGTAATGTGAGGGGCCAACAGTGTCAATTTGTATCCTGTCAAGCAAGCACTAGTCAAATGCTGCATTTTAGTCTGGTTCAAAAGGGCATCAACTGCATGGGGTACTAGCACCTACAGTTATTTGACATAACTATCCCTTCACTCTGGCATATGGTCTTAGCTGTTGCTGCAACTGAACGGAAGCACCCAGGCAATGCACGAGCAACAGGATTAAGAACCGCTGAAAAATATGCACAGGGGCGCTGCTTGTCACCATGTGTCTGCACTAAACTTGACAATGCACACCCATCTTTCTTGTGTACATAGAGTGTAAAAGCCTCCCGTAATCTGGAGTGCCTAACACTGGTGCAGAACAAAGAGCTTGTCGTATCTGACGAAAAGCATCCTGGCATCCATCTGTCCATGGAAGGGGCATTGGATTTTCTTTAGTCAAAAGCGCTGGCAGGGGTTTAACAATGTGTGAAAAACCTAATATCCATTGTCTGCAAAACTAAGTCAGACCAATGAATGCACGGACATCTTTCTGAGTAGGAGGCAATGGTGTGTCTAAAATTGCTTGAATGCGATCTGGTGTAAGTGCACAGCCCTCCTTAGACAGAAGGTGACCTAAGTAGGTAACCTTCGGTCTACAATATTGTAATTTCTTCTGTGACACTTTGTGATGGTGTGAATCAAGAAAAGAAAGCAAGGACAAAGTACATTTTTCACACTGTTCTGGGGTATTGGCTGCCAATAAGATGTCATTGACATATTGTATGAGAGCCACTCCTTCAGGCAAAGTGAAATAATTAAGTTGTCTTTTCAATGCTTGGCTGTAAATACTAGGACTCCCTTGAGGAATTCTACAAAATCTGTACGATTGTTTATTCATAGTGAAACCGAACAGATATAGGCTATCAGGATGAATAGGAATCGAAAAGAAAGCATTCTTCAGGTCAATCACAGTGAATGTAGTTGCTGTTGGAGGAACTAAGGTAAGAAGTGTCGTTATGTCAGAAACCACATGATATTGTGGTACTACAATCTTGTTGACTTCTCGTAAATCTATAATGAATCTCTAAATCCTAGTGTCAGTGTCTTTTTTCAAAAGAGGAAGAATAGGACTGTTGCAAACATTTTAAGGAACTTCTTCCACAACCCCCACTTCATTTAAATCATGGACAATGTGTACAAGTGTTTCTTCGCCTTCCTGAGAAATGTTGTATTAAGGCAAGCCTGGCAATGAAGCGCACTCCTTGAAACTAATATTTAGTGGTGGAATAACCATTTGCCCTACATCAGTGTCTGATGTAGCCCACAAAGCACTAGGGAGTGAAGCTAATGCAATGTCCTCTTTAACAAGATAAAATCTCTCAATCACGGGGTAGTTGTCATTCAAGATATCACGTATACCTTCTGGAGAACATTGTATCGTAGCCCTGAAATACTTGAGCATATCATGACCCACAATATTGTCCGGTGTTTTCAGAGAAAGCAAAAATGGACATGGAGCAGTAAATTGGTCAACATGAAATGCAAGTTGTTGTGACAGTGGGCTAAGGGAGGGTGCCCCATCGAAACCTATCGATGTAATGGTTAAGCCAGACAGGGGAGCCCTTCAACCAATTGTTTAGATAGGGTACTACGAGTAGCCCCTGTATCAACCAGAAACTGATAAGTAGAACCCAAAATATGTGCTGTAACATAGGGACCCCTCTTATCTACTGGAACTTCAACTGAACCCCATCCTGGGCAGTCCTATGCATCAGCAGAATCTTTTAAATCAGACAGCAAATAATCAGACATTTGATACTGGTTCCATCTATCAAAAGTGTTAAACCCATCCAGTCCATGTGTATTAGCATCAAACCTATCACGATCATCAGTGCTTTCTCTAGACCCTGAATATCCTGAACGATTTCTCATTTGTCCCCGTCCATGTGAATACTGTTGAGCACGCAATGCTGGACAAACGGCAGCCCAATGTCCAAATTTCCTGCAGTATGCACACTGGTCAGCAGACAAAGTCTGAGGAGGAAATGGAGGAAAAGACAGACCGTAAGACCCACGTCCACCTCTCTCATTACATCTAGAAGATGGACCATAAGCCTGAGCCAACATAATCTTCATTTTTAACTCTTTAGTCTTCCTAATCTCATTGCCCTTCTCTTCTAACTCCTGTCGTTCATAATACTGAGCCATAGTCAAATGAGAAATCAGAGAAGAAGTAGTCCATGAACTCTCACTGGCCTTTAGGCGACTAGCTATTCCTGGCAATAGGTTGGCACCATATTTATCTACAAACAGATGCCTGCCCGTATCATCTGTCAATGACTGGCCACATAAAATCGTGGAATGCCTCCTCAAAGTGTGTAAAGAAGTCAGAAACTGATTCATCTGCTTTTTGCTTGAAAGATGCTAACACAGTCCAGTCTATCTTTTTAGGGGGAATGATCATCTTTAACTTAACTAATATAGCTGCGGGAAGATCTAAAATTAGCTGACATGGCCTCTGTGAGGGTTCCCATTCTACATCCATTTGTTCTAAATCCTTCAATTCCGCCCCAAAAGTTGCACGATCATCAACTTTACAAACAGTTCTCCACATATCAGGGGGGTAAAATCAATCTGAAAAACAGGTCAATATCAGGTAGAGTCATAGTACAAGAACTAATAGCACCCTCAACTTCCTCCTAAAAAGCTGCTGGATTCTTCCGTGGATCAGGTAATGCAGTTGTAAGAGCCATAACATCCGCTCTATTTCAAGGAGTGTATACCCAATTATAAACAAAATTACCCTTTGCATCAGTGGAATCCTTATCATCACTAGTTCCCGTGACTCTAGGAGGAACATACAAAGGTGCGGCTTCCCGCATATGTTTCGCATGAGCTATCATAGTCTTATCAGTTCCGAAGATGGAAGCCTGTGCCACGCCGGTCTGAAATATTTGTGCAGCTGCCTCTGCTGCCTTTTCTCGTCTCGCAAACGGACTGCTCAGCACGCAGTTTAACTAAATGTCTAATTGAATCAGCCACCTGAGAGAAGAGAAAAAGACCATCACGCATTTGCTTACGATCATTTGCTATATCATCAGGCTCTAATGCCTCAGAATATTTCCTAAACCGCTTAATGACTTCCGCGTCAAATACCTCAGTAAAATATATTTGCTCCCTTTCCTGCCCATCTTTCATATTATCTATAAGTCCAGAAGCAGGAGCAGTACTGCGAACGGCTTTGAGAGCAGCGGATCTAAGATCAGCCGCATGTTCGGCTGTCAACATAGAACGAGTTTCCCGTGCTTTCTCTTGCTCTGAAGCAGAGTCCTCATCTGACTCATGAGGAGTAGAAGGGAGAACATACGGAGGCGGAGAATGATCTAATAACAAGAAATCATCTTGCGGTTATTAAGGATAGGATGGATGGGTCGTCAAACAGCGTATTGGGCAGTTACCTGCAAATGACGCTCCCTATCCTCGTTCTCTCTTTTAGTTCTTTCATTTCTTTATTTTTCAACTCTAATGCTTTTGCATAAATAGTCTTTCATTGTTCCTTTTCAATCAAGGCTTGCACACGCTTCATTCATTCATGCACCTCTTTCTCCCACATTCGTACACAGTCAATCATATCTTGCCTAGTCTTTCGCTTAAACATACATTGTTCCACATACTGAATCTTTTGTAAATCAAATGACCCATGCATAGGCCAATGTAACTCAGGATCCTTACTAGTATATTTATTCCATAATGCGCTGTACATTATAGAAGAAATACCATACTTAATATACATGTCTCTATTAGGCGTCCCCTCCGGGGGGGCCGGTGGTGCTTTATCAAGTCTCAAACTGGTACCACTACAAAAGCAACACATTCTATAAGTGTGGTAGAAACAGGCATGCCGATAATAGTGCAGAATATGCAGTATTATACACAAAGTAGCGCTTAAAGTACGCTTGTACGGTGCGCCGTTCAAATCCTAGTCAAAACAGAGAAAATTCTCTACATTACCTGCCTATATAAATTGCAATTTATATATTTTCAATCACTGATTCCAAAATTGACCAATACAAATTCCAAAACCAACAGTAAGTCGCATAAAACGATCTTAACAATCCCTGGTATCAAATCAACAGCAAGTGTTGCATCAAAACGAACCTTACCAATCCCTTGGTGTCCAGATTCCAACTGTCAAGCTCTTGAATCGACCAAATGGTCACTGCACTGCGAATCAACAGAAGAGATCTCAGTCTAGGACCGGCCCCACCTGGAGGGTCAGATCAAAAAGAGAGGAAAAACACTGTGGTTGCCAAGACGCGGGTCTCCTCAGGCAGCGATCGTCTGCAGCGAGATTCCAATCCTTCGTTTCAACCACTCCTTAAGGCATCCGAGTTGCCGATGAGCCCCACTGGTTGGGCGCCAATTTGTTGTGGTGGGCCTCAGCATGGCCTACCAGTGCTAGGGGTTCGCCCTTCTCTGCATAAGTCCTCAGACCAATACAATAGAAGTTGTCACAGAAAATGGAATATAAAACAAAGTTTTATTAACCTCATGAGCTGGAACTACATTGACACAACACCCTTCGGTAGTGTATGAAATAGCACACTGAACAGAAGGAGCATGGTACTTTTAGACCCACACAGGGACTCAAAAGAAGGCGGTACAAGTAGAGAAGAGAAGGGTTACATACATAAAAGGTCATACAGAAATGCACAGTCAATAGTAGGGAGGAGCTAGCAGTTTGCTGACCCTGGTAAGAATAACCTGACATATACACACTAGAACAGATGCATGGACAGTCACAGTCTCCTCTGCGCATGTGCAGAGTAGCAGAGCGTAAATATAGTCTGTCTATAAGCAGAGTGCAAGAGTAAACAACAGCATGGTAGGACAGAGCACATGGTGAGCACATGGCAAACAAGATGGCTGCCGAATACAAGATGGCTTCAACTAAATGCTAACCCCAATCGCTGCCAATTTACAACACTAGCTCCTAGTGAGAGTGGAGCTACTGTTTCAAACTCCCAGGGAGAGAGGAGCTGCTTATCAAAACTCCTAGGGAGAGAGGAGATCCTAATCCAAACTGCCTGGGAGAGAGGTGCTGCTCTTCCAAACTTCCACAGAGAGGGGTTGCTTATCCAAACTCCTGAAGGGAGAGAGAAGCTGCTGATCCAAACTCAAAGAGAGAGAAGCAACTGATCTAAACTCCAACCAAGAGAGTGACTGTTGATCCAAACTCCTAGGTAGAGAGGAACCTATGATCCAAACTCCCGGGGAGAGAAAAGCTGCTGATCCATACTCCTAGGGAGAGGACCTGCTGATCTAAACTCCCACGGAGAGAAGAGCTGCAGGTTCAAACTACTAGAGAGAGAGTAGCTGCTAATCCAAACTCTTAGGGAGAGAGGAGCTGGTTATTTAAACCCCCAGGGAGAGAGGAGCTACGAATCCAGTATCCTAGGGAGAGAGGAGCTGTTGATACAAACTCCCTCGGTGGGAGGAGCTGCTGATACAAGCTCCTAGGGAGAGTGGAGCTACTGTTTCAAACTCACAGGGAGAGATGAGCTGCTGATCCAAATTCCCAGAAGAGAGGCGCTGCTTATCCAAACTCCTAGAGGACGAGACGAGCTGCTGCTCCAAACCTCTAGTGAGAGAGGAGCTGCTGATCCATACTAATAGATAGAAAGGGAGTAGCTGCTGATCCAAACTCTTAGGGAGAGAGGAGCAGCTAATCCAAATTCCTTCCAGAGAGGAGCTGCTGTTCCAAACTCCTAGGCAGAGAGGAGATGCAGAACAAACTCCAAGTAGAGGTGCTACTCATTCATATTCTTTGGGAGAGAGAAGCTGCTGATCTAAACTCCTATGGAGATAGGAACTTGCAGCAACACACACAGTAAATATACCAATCCCCCACAAATGGACACCAGGCTGTTGATATATAAAAGTACGTTTCTCTTTATGTAAATATATATATGCAGGTAAGACTTATCACAAGACCAATAATAAAATTTTTATATTAGGCCACAAGATTGTAAATAGGCAAGCGTTTCTAAGTTACAGTTCCAATGTATCTTCTTTCTATTTCAATTCACTTGTTTCTTCTTAGTCGCTGTTACTGCTAATACGTTATACTCCACTCAACAGTGCTCCCTTTTATTACTATTTAGGGGCTCAAGGCCAGTCTTAGGCCTGCTGAGCGCTTCGCAGCGCCTCCGTGCACTCAGAGCGGGTGAAAACGGAACACTCTATCACGGCTCACGCATCCAGCGTGAGCACCCATGCGCGGCGTACACTTTGGCCAGAGAGAAGAAGAGCGTACCGCTGTGAGTCTCGGGTACGAGGCGCACAGGTCTCTCTTGAACAGTGAAGGGCCCCGGTAACTCTCTCGCATGCGGTGTGCTACCAGCATGGAGGTGGGTAACTGGGAGGCCTGGCGTACCAGGGTGGGAGCGTTCAGTCTACTCACGGTTTGCAGAAGCGGAAGCGGCTGGTGCGAAAGGGGAAATCAAACGTTGCGGGCCCCTAGCCCGGTGTGGTTCCTTACGAAGGCTTTGATTCCTTCGGGGTGTGGACGAGTCGTGCACGGACAGTGCAACTCGTTCAGTTCAGGGGTGCCTTTGGATCTTTGACGTCAGCGGGTGCGGGCACACAGGCAGGCGCAGCCCACGACCCCCAGTACGGCGGTACGGGGGTCTCCACAAAGGGGGTCGGCGCGGCCTGCAATACTCAGGGATGATAAAGCGGGGACAGCAGGGCACGGTCCGTGTGGGCTGCTTGTTCCGGCGATGATCACGATCTCCAAGAAATTCCGGCAGGAGGGGCGAGAGCGCTTCAGCGCGCTCCTATTGACAGGCAGGGGCAGAGGAGCAGGCAGCCTAGCCCGGGGGCAGAGAGTGACTCCAAACGGAGTGAGGCTCTTACGGGTGAAGAGGCAGGCAAGCTCCCGAGTGCCACAGCCCTAGGAGGGGGCGATGAGGGGTGCAGTCTTACTCCGGCGGGAGGCACACACGGCTCGAGGTTCAAAGATGAGCAAAGGCACCAAGAACCCACTAGTCCTGGGGTTCAGGTCAGGGGGCAGCTCAGACAAGCCCTTGGAGAATGTTTCTAGCACAAGTCTGCAAAGTCTCTTTCATCAAGTCTTTTCCTCTCCTTCCTCAGCAAGGCAAGCAGCAGGCCAGTCAGTCAGTCAGTCAGAATATCTTTATTCGACTTATTCCAAGTCATACAAAGAAACGAAAAACAATAAAAAACACTAAAAAACATGACATGCAATACATATTCATACAATTTCCTAAAAAGCAACAATCTAAATACACATTTAAAAGCTATATACATAATTAAAAAACAGATTTACATTTCATTTGTAAAAGGACATGATAAAACCATTAATTTTAAGGCGAAATTTGGCCAGCAGCTTTCGCCCTAGCGGCGGCCACCAAAAAGTTAGCAGTGCAGAAAGCAATGCGAGGATTTGACAGGAGTTGTAGAAAGAGCAACGCCGGGCGCACCTGTGTGAAACCCGCTTCTTTCAGGATGGGGAGCAAATATTTTTTCCTCTGCTCATGATACAAACTGCAAAACATGACAAAATGCATTGTATCCTGCACGGAAAAATGGTCGCAGCTGCAAGGAGGGGCTAGGTCTGGCTTCTGCCAGCACTTAAAGGAACCTAAATAAAAATGTAACAGGTTAAACCTAAACTTAGTTAATAAAAACCTATGATAAGGGAATGTGACGAAGCTTAGATAAGGTGCGAGTGAAGGTGCGCTAACCAAGAGGCTATGAGCCCTTACTGCTGGTTTCAACAGTTCTTGTTCCTCACGGCTCATTTCCTTCCTTTCCCTGAATGACTTTTTTATGTAGTCCAAGTCCTGGGCCCTAATTTTCTCTGGGCATGAAAAAAGTTCCGGACGGCCCAAATCTGTAAATGATTTAGCTAAATAGGCCAACCATGGAATACTGCTGTATTTGTCAAGTGATAAAACATCGTATAAAATGTTATGGTTCAAAGGGAGATCTTCATTCAACCACATTTTCAGCCACAGAGTCAGGGGAGCTAGACTCAATGTATCTGATATATAGGGTAAGCCCACCTCTTTGTGAATAGAATAGGTTGGGGTTGACTGCGGTACGGAGAGAAGAGATCTAATAAATCTATTTTCAGCTCTCTGAATAGGGTCAAGATTTACATACCCCCACAAAGGGGACCCATATAGTGCGATAGCCACAGGCTTGCACTTATAGATTTTTAAGAGGGCTTCCATGGGCCTAGCTCCTAACTTACCAGCAAAACCCAAGAGCGCGGAGGATGATCTAATTACGGCCAGCCTCTTTGCTCTTATCTGTGGGCCCCATGATCCTTTTTGGTCGAACAGTACGCCCAAGTAGGGGAATGTAGTTACCTTAGAGACAGGGACCCCACTGCAGAAGAATGATTTATGCCTTTTTTTAGTACACTCACGCCCCATTACCATCGTGTGTGACTTAGAGACATTTACCTTAAGGTCCAAATTTTCCATAAAAGAACCGAAAGCGTCTAGGAGGAGCTGGAAGCCAACGCCGGTACGAGCAATCAAGACGGCGTCATCCGCGTACAGGAGTGCCGGGATTTGGGCACCTCCTGCACGGGGGACGTCCGCTTCCTGGCCTCGCAGGTGTGCCCCCAGGCCATTAATGTAGATGGTATAAAGCGAGGGGGCTAAAATACAACCTTGCCGTACCCCCTTTAGGGATTTAAACAGTGGGGTACATCTGCCATTATTTGACACTCGGACGGCTGCAAAAAGCTCCTGATGGAAAGTGGCCATGAACGCGACCAAAGCTTCATCAATACCCATGTCCAACAGGATCAACCATAGTTTTGACCTATTGACCAGGTCAAAAGCCGAGGAGAAGTCCATAAATGCAAGAAACACGGAACCCTCCTTGGCCACAGTGTATTTAGAGATGAGTAAATGCAGATTGATACATTGTTCAATGGTCCCTTTTCTCTCTCTAAAACCATATTGCAGTTCAGACAGCCCACCGCAACCCTCAACGTTCTCCCTCAATCTGGCTAAGAGTACTCTCCCCAAGATTTTTATAGTTGAGTCCAGTAGGGATATGGGCCTATAATACGCAGGGTCGTCCCGCTGACCTTTGTTTTTGAACATCGGGACAATGGTGGATGTGGCCCACGAGGCGGGGGCTGGATTACCATTGACTGCATTAAACACATTTGACATGACTTCCGCCCACAGTTTAGGTGAATACATAAAAAAGTCAGCAGGGACTCCATCGGGGCCAGGAGCCTTGTGTTTTGTGGTTGCTAAAAGCGCTTTTTCCACTTATTGGGGATTAAAGATGATAGGATGTACAACTGCGAAGGGTAGTGGGGCCTTTTTGGTTCCTTCTTCATCGCCCCCATAGACGTTTTTGAAATGGGACAGCCACTTTTCATCGGAAATCACGCAATCCATGGGTGCATTTTTGTCTTCAGAGAATAGGGGCTGTTTGATGATCTCCCAAAATCTCCTACTGTCCTTCAGCACTGCCGCTGAAAGGAGATTGTCCCATGTTTCGTGTTTGATGGTGTCCTTGCGATTCTTTATGGCTGCCTTATAAGTTTTCCTTAGTCTGGAAATATCATCTTTAACCCTAGGCACATTTTTTAGGGCAACCAGCAGTTCTCTGTGAGCCTTCGAACATGCAGAGTCAAACCAACGCTTTTGTCCTGGGGCTCCCTTTATAGGTTTGGCTAGAAGATCCTTTGACACCTGGTCACATATAGCCTCATATGCTGCTACTATTCTTTTCCCTTGGGCGCCAGATATTTTACAAATCTCTACATTGTCTTTAATTTTTGGGAAGTTTTTCCCATAGAAGTTTTCCGGGATCACTTTAGCCCACTTCACTCGTCTGTCTTGATCAGTGGTCCTCAGGGGGTGTGCAAGTTTTACAGTTAGTGGTGATACCCCCATCTGAGCTCCCCAGGCCACTTCAAGTAATACGGGGTTATGGTCGCTATAATGTGTTAGAACTGTACGATAGTCCATGGTCCGATTTAGAATGCCTAGTGAAACAAAAATGTAATCAATCACTGTCCCGTGTTGAGTGCCAGTAAAAGTTGGCATTCTCAGGCCACATTCAGGTTCGTACAGGTCATAATTAGCGAGTAGTTCTTCAAGCTCCTGCCCCTGTGTGGAATGTTCAAAGTGAGGTCCCTGTAAGGCTGCCTCGTCAACCTCATTTTCACTATTTCCCTTACAGGCTAAGTTACATAAATGGATGTTAAAATCGCCTAATAAAATAAACTCAAAAACAAACTTGATATTCTGAGATACTGTGTTTAAAATACTGTCTAGGTTAGCGATATTACAGCCTCTATACTCTCTATTCCCAGAATTATAAAAATTGACAAATAAGGTCCTGCTAATATTATTAATCACCCTTTCAACAATTAAGATATTGTCAGAGTCAGTACTAATTTGCCTGTAGCTTCCTTTTAATTCCAGGGAAAACAAAATTACTAGGCCACCTTTAGCTCTCCCCGCTCTGCTAGGGACTGCAGGTTTAGTGAAACTAGTGAACCCATCCCACCAAAGATTGGCTGATGTGTCCCAAGTTTCTTGCAGGGCAATAATGTGGTGGTTTGAGACAAAGCTCAACCAAGCATTGTCCTGACGTTTTGCATTTAAACCTGCTACGTTCCAGCTTAAGATCTTACAGGAGTCAGTGGGTGTCCTAGTCTTGTTTGCCCCCTCCGCATCCCCTTCAACTATGTGCTGCGTTAATGATCCCTCATTAGGTTCCACTTGGGAAAAGGTCTGTGTATCCTCACTAATCGTACTCGGCTTAACACAAGCCTCCAACCGATGTTAAATCGGAGGATAGTCGGGATTTGAGGGCTCTTGGGGCTCTAATGCTTCCATGTGAGTAAGATCACTAAAGTGTTCGATAATGTTTAATTGGCCACTTTGTAGAGTTGGATTATTCAACCCTAGCCTTTCATGATCGACTCCACGTTTAAGTCAATCACATGTATTTAAGTCAGATAAGGGACCAAACCTATTTCCTGTTCCAAATCCCCACTCAAAGGGAGTGGCTACCTGACCCTGTCCGTAGAGCGCTGAATTCCACATGGGTTGTGGAGTATTTGGACGTGTCAAAAGCTGATCGTTTCTAAACCAGTTAGTATACCTATTTCCCTGACCACTATGACCGTAACCCAGGAGGCCAGAACCCCAGCCATGTGTTCTTGTCTCCTGTGCCAAGGCAGGCCTGATGTTTGGCTCATTTAGGTGGTTAAATCTTCCTGACTCAAAGTTTGTTAAGGGCTGAAAACGATCGTTAGAATATCGGGGTCTGATGCCCCCTCCCCAGCTACTGAAGTTGGTCTCTTTTATCTAGGGATATTGGGGAAGGTGGGAAGCTGAGTCTCATTATAAAAGAATTTAAGGGTAAGGGGAATTATGGAACCGCTACGACATTGGGGTGGGAAAATATTGGTCAAAATATCTGGGAGAACCTCCGCATTGCCAAAATTTAAAATTACACAATCCCCTTTAAACTTTTTTGGTTTGGTCCCAATCCAAGATACCCTCCTAGTCATAACGATATCTCCTGCCAGTTTATCAAACCCTTGATGTGCCATGTGCATGTTGTTAGTGAGCCAATGTAGTGCTTTATCTTTCAGACCCTGGTTGGACTCAATTTTGTCATGTGATGGAACAGGGACGTTTGCCAATACCAGTACTACTGGAGAGGCTTCCAAAATAAATTGGGCTGAGACATCCTCCTGTTGTGGTTCCACTATAACAGCAGTTGTACTGATGTGGGGGTCTCCAGCTTCTGCTTCCTACAGGTAGTGATGGAGATGGTGGCAATGGCAGCGGCCCTTGATGGATTGGCTGTGGATTGCTTTCGGTTGGGGTAACCTCCACATCCGTGACCGCTAAGTTTGTGACAAGGGAGGATAGATTCTCTACCTCTTCGGCCAACTTGCCGTGTACCCCACCCAACTTTTTAACCTCAGAAGTTAATTTGTCCAGTTTCCCGATCAGGGGCTTAATTATAGTCCTGATTTTAATGTCTATCATGTCTTGAATCCTGTTAAATAGGTCATCATCGATAATGCGTCTTGACTCTACATCAATGTCAAGCTCCGCATATTTCCCTTCACGTCTTGGGGGTGGGGTGGCGGGCTTTTTCCTACTTTGTTGTTGTTTCCCTCCCCGCTTAGCTTGGAATTTTCTGCAGGCTTTAACAGCCCGTGTTGCAGGCTGCAGGGGTAATTGGGCTTCATCTGTTGTGGCTATCTGGTGGTTGGGATCAGCAGCAGTGTTATCTGATAAATCTATTAGATCCATTAATGGGTCCGAGTCATCAGCCTCACTGCCATTATCTTGAGGAGTAGGATCTACTAGGTTTGTAAGGGGATTTTCTTGCACTATGTCCGATGTCGCTGTGCTCAATACACTTGTAGAAGGGCTTTCTGGAGGCAAAATAGGCGATTGGCTCAAGCCAAGAGATTGCCTTCTCTTATTGTTAATGTTGCTAACCACTTGTACTAGGTAAGAGTCTACGGTGTTCAATGGCTCAGTGGGAGCAGGTACCAGTTTCTTCCCCATATTTGCAACAAACTGTTAAAGGCTAACTGGGGCTGGACAAGTTTTCAGAGCTTAACTCGGATGAGTTCAATAGTGGCAATACTATGGGGTATGAATCTCAATCAGCTACGATGATTTGACGGGCCAATGTCATCAGCACAATGTTATATGTTATGATGTCAAAGCTAAAAACAGTACCTTATTGTCTCCAAGCAATGGGTGTCAGGGGGGTGGCCTTGCCTGGCCTTTTCGTGCCTCTGAGGGCCACAGAGGGCCCGCCCTTTGCCCGGGCTTAGCCCCGCGCGCTCCCGCGCGCTCC
This sequence comes from Lissotriton helveticus, assembly GCF_964261635.1. NCBI lineage: Eukaryota > Metazoa > Chordata > Amphibia > Caudata > Salamandridae > Lissotriton > Lissotriton helveticus. Next base: position 11,009,695 of record NC_136063.1, on the reverse strand, counting down.
CGCGACGCAGGGATCCGTCTGCTTTTGTCCTGGCTGTTGGCGCTCTCTGGCGCTCTCTGGCGCTTGTTGCGTCACCTGCACGCGCCGCCGCGAGGCCTGCCGGGTGTTGTGGTCCCCCGGAGCGGCGGCGCGGAGTCTGATGCCCTCGTGACTCTTGGCGGTGGCGGCTGGGGCTTTTGCAGATTTCAAATGGCCAGGTAAAGACTCTCGGCGGTGTCGGCGTTGCGGTGCTCTCCCCCGCTCTGCCGGGATCCGTCTGCTTTTGTCCTGGCTGTTGGCGCTCTCTGGCGCTCTCTGGCGCTTGTTGCGACACCTGCACGCGCCGCCGCGAGGCCTGCCGGGTGTTGTGGTCCCCCGGAGCGGCGGCGCGGAGTCTGATGCCCTCGTGACTCTTGGCGGTGGCGGCTGGGGCTTTTGCAGATTTCAAATGGCCAGGTAAAGACTCTCGGCGGTGTCGGCGTTGCGGTGCTCTCCCCCGCTCTGCCGGTATCCGTCTGCTTTTGTCCTGGCTGTTGGCGCTCTCTGGCGCTTGTTGCGTCACCTGCACGCGCCGCCGCGAGGCCTGCCGGGTGTTGTGGTCCCCCGGAGCGGCGGCGCGGAGTCTGATGCCCTCGTGACTCTTGGCGGTGGCGGCTGGGGCTTTTGCAGATTTCAAATGGCCAGGTAAAGACTCTCGGCGGTGTCGGCGTTGCGGTGCTCTCCCCAGGCCAGTCCTTCCAGCGTCTTCTTCTCCTTCTAGTTGGGCAGAGGTTCTTTGTGGGAAGCAGGATCTGATTTACAAGGAGCAGGGCTCCTACTTTTATACAGCATTTTCTTTGTTCTTGCAGGCCAGGGGGGCCTCTGCATAACTTCTGTCAGTCTCTGAGCACTTTGTTGGGTGTACTCTGGTGTCTCCTTTCAGTGTGAGGGGCAGGCACACCAGACGCTCCACAGGAGGTGGAGCCAGCATTGTGTGGACAGGGGCAGCCAGGAGTACCTTGTTGACAGTGCTTCGCCCTTCCTGGGCCAGGTGTCGGCTGAGTCATCAGTCGCTCCCCAGGGAGCAGAGCCAGCATTGTGTTGGCAGAGCACAGCCCTATTCAGAGTCCAGGGGCACTCCCACCTCCCGCTAAGTTGTAATCCTTGCATTCACCACCTGTCATCCCCCAGCCCTGTCACTCACGTATCCCAGACAGTCAGATACACATCCTAGCAGAGGCGGGCTGAAATGTTTAGGCAAGCAAATGCTAGCTTTCTAAAAGTAGCATTTGCAAACACAGGATTTTAAAATAAACTTTACTAAATAAAGTATTTTATTATTCTGAGTTCAGGCATACTAAACTTGACTTTCTACCATGTTCCCTGAGCCTGCTTGGATTATAGATTGTAATAATTCCAGCAGCCCATCTTGGCCTAAGAGAACAGGTAGCCTTACAATAGGGAAAAACGAATTTGGCAGTAATTCACTATTAGGACATGCCACACACATCAGGGCATGTCCTACCTAACACTTACAATGCACCCTGCCCTTGGGCCTACCATAGGGGTGACTATAATATGAAGTAAAGGGAAGGTTTAGAGGCTGGCAAGTGTGTGCACTTGCCCAGCCAGCATGACAGTACCAGACTGCACGCAGGTTCTGCAATGGCAGACCCTAGAAACATTTTAACAAGGCTGCTTCTGTGGGTGGCGCAACCAGCGCTGCAGGCCCACTAGCAGTATTGGCATTCACAAGCCCTGGTACTCCTGGTGCACTCTACTGGGGACTGACAGTAAATCCAACAAACCAATTCTGGACATCAATCACATATACATTTTGCACAGGGAGAGCATATGCACTTTAGCACTGGTCAGCAGTGGTAAAGTGCCCAGAGTCATTAAACCAACAAAAACAGGTCAGAGAGAGTATTGGAGGAAGGCAAAAAGTTTAGGGATGACCCTGCCAAGAGGGCCAGGTCCAACACAACCCCCTTCCAGCCAAAACGCAGGGTAGACCAATCACCACTGTGATGGACTTCCCGGCTTTGGACGACAGAACATGGACCTGGCCCGCAACAGCAGGGGCACATTCCCGTTCTATGCCAATCTGAGCCTATTTCAAATCCTCTGTCCATACTCTCAGGGTCCACCACGCCAATCCATGAAGGGCATCCTTCTTTTCCTCTGTGGACACCACCTGTGCAGTATCTAACCTTAACTTGCTCCCAGGTGTGTCCCAACAGACTGTCATCAAATCACAGTGGCCACTGCCAGTAGTCAGGGATGAGACCCAGGCCTCATGCCTCTCAGGGCTCTCAAACCTCTGTGGCCTCAGAGAGTGAGGGGCAGTAGCCCCAGGTGCTTGGTACCCTTTGTCCACTCTCCCTCCTGTCAGGTCAGGTAAGACATCCTGGCACTGACCCACCAGCCCCAGGCCTGTACCTTGCAGCTGGATCAAAGACTGGGGCGGGCTCTCCCACACCCGGTCCTCCTCCTTGGGGCTCTGTACCCTCCCACCTGGAGTGGTACCCCCTTTCAGAATTGTCAGGGCACCTGTGGCAGGTGACCGGCACAATTCGCCCACCCATTCAGGGGTGCTATCCTGCAACTGGGGCACCAGGTCAGGAGGGACACCCTGCACCTGGCCCTCTATCCTAGGGTCTAAACCCTCAAACTGCACCGGGGTCAGAGGCAAGGACTCCCTCCCTCTGCACCCCCTTCCAGAGTACTGCCCACTCCCCACTGGAGTGGTACTCCTAGAAGTGTCATGGGTCAGGACACTGTTTACAGTGGTCCCACCTTCCAGGTCAGACAACACCTGAACCTGGCTCTCCAACTCAGGGACTCAACCCTGCAGTTGAACACTTGCCTGGCGCACCAGGACTTCCCGGGGAGCACGCATGCCCCCCCCGAGGGTGGCACATAGCTCATGTGTCGTGCGACAGTCTGCCTGGTGCAGATCTCCCAACCCCTGTCCCTTTGACAGTGTGGGAGGTTCCCCCAGGACAGAAGTGGGGTCCCCATGGTCATTCACTGGGAACGCAGCCCTGCTGGCTGGCCCCTGACCCACTGGCTCCTCCACTGGGGACTCTTTCCCCCTCTCGCCCCTCCTTCTGGACTTTTTACCCTCCCAACTGGAGGGGTACTGCCAGACACCAGAACTACTGGAGCTCTGGTTACGGAAGCTCCACGTTCTCTAGCCACTGGGGGATCCCCCTCAGCCTAGGCTCCCCACCTGGTGTTCCCTTAAAGAACCATCCAGGCTCTGAGACTGAGGTTGGGCACTACCGGGTCGAAACCCATTGTCACTCCTTCCCCTTAAGGACAGGACGTGAGGCCCTACACCCCTCTCACTACTGCAGGACCTAGCTGGGCTACTCTGCGCCACTTCGACCACTCTGGGCTGGAGGATACCTGAGCCACTCCCCACAGGATCACACCCCAATGCCACCAGAAGGTCTGCCTCCAATGTGAGCTCCCTGGGGTCAGAGAACTCACTCTCAAACAGGCGTGGACATAGCTCTGGAAAACTGGGACTTAAAGTATGCTCTCCCACAATTGGATTACACAGCCCCCTAGCAGGGTTAACCAAACTATCCTTCACCTCTCCATCCATCGCCTCACACACGTACTCCACACCATTCTTCTGAGACTGGCCAGACAGTAGCGGACTTTCTCTGTCACGCAACCCACACTCTTCTGGGCGGTCTTTACTCACTCACCAGGACCTCAACCATGGGGGAATTCCTCCCACCACTAGGACCATGAACTCCTACGCCAGCTACCCTATTCCCTTCAGGGACGCTGCACACTACTGGAGCTACCTCATGCCCTTGAACCTCCTGGTGTAAGTTAACCCCCTCCAAGTCAGGTGCCCAATCTCTAGGTGGGCGCACTATGCTGTCAGCACTAGATACCTGAATGTTGCTGCGACCAGTAGAAATGCGCATGCGCGGCCGCCCGCGCATGCGCATTGGTTAGCAGATGGCGGCGTGAACGGCGTGAACGAGCAGAGGGAGCCCTGTGACGCCACGGACAAGGTAAGTGTATTTTATTTATTTTTATGGCCATTTCTTAAAAATTAGGTATGTTCGGGATGGGGGCATGTGGCGCGTAGTGGGGCTAAGCGAAGTGCGCTGGTGGGCATAGTTTCTTGCCCACTTTGCGCAGCTTCACGTAGCCCCACTACGCTCACTACGCTCACTACGCTCACTACGCCCAGGATTAATCCAAACTCCCATGGAGAGAAGAGTTGCAGAGCCAAACTCTTAGGGAGAGAGAAGCTGCTAATCCAAACTCTTAGGGAGAGAGAAGCCGGTTATTCATACTCCCTGGGAGAGAGAAGTTGCTGATACAAGCTCCTAGGGTGAGTAAAACTAATGTTTCAAACTCGCAGGGAGTGAGAGCTGCTTATCCAAACTCCTACTGAGAGAGGAGCTGCTGATCCAAACTCCTAGGGTGAGAGGATCTTCTCATCAAAACTCCTAGGCAGAGAGGAGCTGCTGATCGAAACTGAAAGGGAGAGAAGAACTGACAACGATAGCTCGCACATTGTCCCATGCTTTTTGCTGTGGTGGGTGGAATGTGAATGTGAATAACACAAGATCATACCCATGGATGAAGAGAACTAGTTGTATATGCCTATAAGTAAGTATATTATATATGTAATGTTTAGTAAAATCAAACATCCTTGGCTGACTCTGGAGTTATAAGGGAAGGAGTTACATTTCAGGCTTCATTTTACATTGACACATCTTTACCTCCCACGGTTTCTGTTCCTTCATTGAGCTCCAAGCATCACTTCCTCTTCCTCGTCTGGGGTCGGATGAATACATGTTATGTAAGGCGTGTGCCAATACGTAGACCGCAGTATGAACAGTATGGATCAGACTATAGTTGATATTGCGATATTCATACAACATTTGAAATGTCTTATTTCCTGAGCAGTACAAATCAGATGAACCATCCGTCACATTTATATTTTTTCTATCTATTAAAAGACACCTAAAACTGTACTCCCATACATATTTCAGGGCTGTGTCACCTGGAAACTTCCTTGGAGTGACATCGTGGAGAAAATCTCTGAAACCCAAAATGTCTTCTTTTTGGATTGAAAATGCCAGACTTCCATTGAATAAATGTAAGGTGAATCCAAAGTTGACAAAATTAGAGATAGCCTCCGACAAAATCCAAGTTTTAGGAGGCAATGTTCTCCATTCACTGTAGGAGAAATAATGTGCAGCGTTCACTGTACTGCAGTAGAGGATGACCACCTGTGCGGTCGATGTCCTAACAGCCTCCATGACAGTCGAAAGGTTTAATGGGTCAGTGCTAGAAACATAAGCAGGAATCATATAAGAGAACTCGATGCAGCCTCCGACCTGGTCAATCATGTTCTTCAGTTCTCGTAGCGCTCGCTCTCCACTGTCATCATCCGTGGTCAGGACCCCCACCCAGGTCCATCCAAAATGTCTCAACAACTGAGCAGTTCCAATATAGAAGGAGAGCTCATTTGGGACAGTACGGTATAAGGATGGAAATCGTACTCTGTCACTGAGTACAGGGTTCTGAGCCCCGTAACTTATCTGCAAAGAAGAAAGACCTGAGGTAAGAAATGTGAGGTGAAATTTAGCATGACTCTGAGAAAGTAAGGCGGAGGCTACAAATCTCTGACTTTAGATGCACAAACATCTAAAGTCAGTCTCTATCTTCAGTTAGAGCTGATTATAGTTGTCAAACAAGAACATCAGGATAAACTGGGCTGAATCCATGTGTCATAATTTGCTAGATAATTTAGGGACTCATTTGGTCCCTGATTTATGAAGGTAACTTTCACTTTCACCTTTGAGTAAGTTTACAAATTTTTTGATATTCACAAACTCTGTTTACAAGTAGCTACTAAAACCAAAAAAGTAGTAAACCCACCACAGTACATGGTCAACCACTAGTACTGCCACACTCTACACCAGTAAATAAAAAGGGGGTGGACTTAAAAGAAAACCCCTTAGGAAATAATGTTAAATGAAATTAAATTATTGAAAATAGTTATAAACATAAATAAACACACATAACTGTAATAAATATATACAAATAAAGTACATATTTATTATAAAATATGTTACTAGGCTCTTCGATAATGTAAAAAAATGCATTTTATTACTAATAATTAAAGAATTTTATATGACTTCACACCCCTATTAACAATGATAAATACACATAAACAAATATTTTTTTAATGTGTTTTTATTTTTGAAATGTCAGGAAATAATTGTAAAATCAAATTAATATTTCAGTAAAATATGGATATATTTTGAATTATTTTTCTAAAATGTAAACGAAAAAAAGTTTTAACCTAAAGAAACATACATATTGTTAATATTGATTTATCATTTAAAATAGGGTATTCAAATATATAACCATAAAATATATAAAATATATACCCTGTTGACATGTTTTAACCTTAATTTATAGGTATTCATATTTTAAATATGTTCAATACTTTCATTTAACATTATTTCCTAAGGGGTTTTATTTTACATTCCTGCCTCCATTATTGTACACGGAAGAGTGTTGTAGTGCCACTGGGTGGCCACATGCAGTGCTGGCCTTAGTACTAGTTTTTAGGTCGAGTCTGCTTTACCATGAGCTGGTGCATGAGCTTTGCTTGCAAGACTTTTGTGTTCAATAATGGGCTTGGAACCCACCCACTGCTTACATTTCATTGGCTCTCCGCCCTTACCTCCAGGAAATGCGTTCCCTCTTGTTCTTGCCACCTGTATCACGGTACTGAGAGAGCAGAGAGCACCTCATACCCCTCCCACCACCCCACAAGACCAGGGTTCCCCTTGCCTACACAACTTGGGGACCCGCACATTCTGTGACTCCATCCCCAACCTCATCCCCTCCCTAGCAATGGACTGACAAACCTAATGACACTAACTCCACCACCCTCCTGGACAATCTGGACAATATCGGCCTCACGCAACTGGTCACCAAACCCACTCATAAAGCCGGACACAAATTGGACCCACTTTTCACCTCCAGCAACAGAATCAAATTCAACCACACCACAGAAGTTACCTGGACTGACCACACCATTGTATACTTCACCATCACCTGTGCCCAGCACACCTTCACCAGGTATCAGATATCCCCCCAGTGCAGCTAGAGCAAGGTCACCACAACTCACTGGTGATGAGCCCCCAACCGGAGACCTCTATAGAGCTTTGCCAAGCTGCCTAGAACTTGACTGCCTGGATCATCAACAGCACTGACAAAGTCGCCCCTCTGAACCAACTAAATTCAACAAGCCCTCCAAACAGGCCAGCTGGTATACCCGAGAACACAGGACCACCAAGTGCAACTATCATTTACAATGGGGCACCACCACAAACCCTACAGACAGAACAGCAGCTCGCAAAACAGCAAACAGCCCTCAGAACCTATCACCAACACCTCAAATAAGCCAAGATAGCAGCCATCACCACCTGCATCGTATCTGTTACCAACTACTAAACAGAACTCTTCAAAATAATCAAAGAATTATCCAACCCAACAGCCTTAGTGAATACTAACCACCCCTCTCAAGAAGCCTGTGACATCCTCTCCGACTATGGCCACAGCAAGATCACCAACATCTACAACAACTTCAACCAACACCCTCAAACCCCTATAACCTCTACCAACCAGTGATCATTAGCCAAACCATTACCATCTAGTCTTCGCTCACCACCATGACCACCTCAGCCATCATGTCTTCCTTCTACTTCAGGGTGCCTATTGACCCCTGACCCCATCCCCTCTACAACCTTGCAACAAACCCAATCAGTGCACAACTCAACAGCATCCTTAAACCCTCCATCTTCACAGCAACCTTCCTGGAAAAATAGAAACTCCAAGATTTTAGACCCCTCCTAAAGAAAGCCTCCACCTACCACAGCAAATCTCCCTGCTCCACTACCTGGCCAAAGTCCTCGAGAAAGACACCAACCAGCAGCTTACCGAATTCTTGGAGCAAAACCACCTACTGGAGGAGTCACAATCAGGATTCTGTAACAACCACAGCACTGAGACCGCACTGATTGCCTCCACAGATGATATCAGAACACTTTGTGACCATGGAGAAACTGTGACACTGATCCTCCTCGACATCTTCATAGTGTTTAACACCATCTCCCACAACACCCTCACCAACAGACTATACTAATATGCATACAGCTAAACGCCCTCAAGTAGATCGCCTCCTTGCTTACAGGATGCACAGAGATTGTCAAACTGCCTCCCTTCACTTCTGCACCAAAAGACATCATATGTGGCTTACCGCAAGGGTCATCCTACAGCCCCACCCTATTCAGCAGCTACATGACTCCCTCGCAGATATCATCAGATCCCACAGACTCAACATAATCTCCTAGGCAGATTATCCGCACTGAATCCTCTCGCTCACGAGGACCCCGCAAATGCCAAAACCAACTTCTGCAACGCCAAGACCAAGTAAGTCAAATGAATTAGAGACAACTGCCTCAAATTCAACTCCGACAAAACTGAAGTTCTGATCTTTTAGAAAACAGATCAACTCAGGACCACAGCTAGTAGCCTGTAGAAGTCGGACCTACACTGACTGACCATGCACGCAGCCTCTCGATCATCCTCAACAGCCAACTGATCATGAAACAACTAGTCAACGCAGTGGCCTCCTCCTGCTTCTTCCACACTCTGCATGATCTACAGAATATTTAGGTGGATCCCAACAAACACCAGAAAGGCCATCTTGCAGGCCCTTGTAACCAGTTGCTTTGATTACGGCAACACCCTCTACACTGGCATCTCTACCCAGCTCCTCAGAAAACTCCAGACCATACAGAACACTGCAGCCAGACTCAACCCGGACCTCTCCTAACATACCCACATCACCCCGCACAAGGAAGACTTCCACTGGCTCCCCATCCAGAAGAGATTTAATTTCAAGATCCTCATGCATGCCTGCAAAGTCCTACGTGAACTAGGACCTCCCTACATCAAGCATCAACTACATTTCCACCAACGTTCTTGATACCTGCACTCCTCTTCACTCGCACACACTGCCTGCATCCATCACAGCCAGAGCTGTGGCCACTCCTTCTCCTATATCGCTGCCAAGACCTGGAACAACCTTCCCTCCAGCTACAGACTTCAGAAAGAGACTCAAGTGCCAGTTTTGTACTTTACAAATGCTGTTTGGTTCATTGATTGATTGATTGAGTGACTGTCACTCTTCTTTGCTGTATTCTAGTTGGGCTGCGCTTGCCAGGTGTCCCTTTCTTTTATTTCTGTGGCTCATGGACCAAGGACAAATTCATTTAGTTTCATTGGCGTTCCGCTGCTGTCCATCTACTGCTCGCACTGTGATTCGCGTGCAATATATTTTATACCCTGCCATCTGTTATGCTTTTATTTCATCTTCGTCCATTTTGCTTTTACCCATATTTCCATCCCACACTTGTCACTGTATCTTGAGCTCCTGACAAGCCACATCACTATTTTCTTCTAACTGTCCCTGTTTCACCCTCCACCCACCTCCATTTAAACTCCCCCATCCCAACAGATGTAAGGAAAAAAAGCTATACAACACGGCAGCTTCATAATTTGTTGCGCATTCACAGTTGCATTCACAAAAAATGTTGAAAAATAACATTAGTACAGACTTACCCAATGAAAAACAAAGTTGTATTACTCGATCAGTACAAATGTCTGATCAACATTTGTGCAAAATGCTGCACTTTTAAGTTGAAAGAAGAAATTTGGCATAGAATGTAATATATTAAAGCACGTACAGATGCCCGAGAGGATGTGACGAAGGCCTGGTATATTCCTCATCTATAGCTACCGTTTATTGAGATGCTTTGAAAGGAAACCAGTTTAACAACTAAGGGCCCGATTCACAAAAGTAATCTGCAACAAAATCCTAACTTTATGACTGTTCAGTATTCACAAAAGGCATTTAGGAGTAGTAAAGTTAAGATTTTGTCTTGAGTTTTTCTTATGTTTTGGTCTTAAGACAAAATCCTAACTCAAGTTAAACTTAAGTCAAATTTAAGCTAGGATTTTATCTTAAGTTTGTCTTAAGTTTTGGTTTTAAGACAAAATCCTAATTTAAATTCAAGCTAGCCTGACTGATGAAGGGTGTTATCCAGAAACCAGTCCCAGGATGCTTGTTTCCAGTTCAGGGAACCTGGCTTGGCAGTTCGGGCTAAACTGTTCCCATGAGGCACAGGGTCAAGACCGATTTGCACATAGCTGGGTCTGAACTGAGGTGGCAAAGTAGACTAAAGAATGAAGATGGATTCAACCCAGATCTGTGACTGGGGGTGAGTGTCTGAAATGTTTCAGCACTCCGTCCATCATCTCCTTGTGTTTGCTTTGGTCACCCTAAGTTGGCAGTGTATGCCTAGACGTGGGTCCCTTGCTCACTTTGCCACTAGATTCAAGAGCTAGCCTGGCTGATGAAGGGTGTTACCCAGAAACTGGTCCCAGGATGCTTGTTTCCAGTTCAGGGAAGACCTGGATTGGCAGTTCGGGCTGGACTGTTCCCATGAGGCACAGGGTCAAGACTGATTTGCATATAGCTGGGTCTGAACTGAGGTGGCAAAGTGGACTAAAGACTGATGATGGATTCAACCGAGATCTGTGACTGGGGGTGAGTGTCTGGAAAGTTTCAGCACTCCGTCCATAATCTCCTTGTGTTTGCTTTATGCATTCATTATAACATTTGCACAGAATCTATGCAGCCATCTAAACACTCACTTACAAACTATGCGGTCACTGAAAAACTGAGGCACACACATTCACTGATGGGATACTCAGGTTCTACCCATGTACTCATGTAATTACGTAGAGAGTACCATTATTTAATTACTGAGTCAATATTTTTGTACGAATACAATCACCCGAGCAGCATACTTACTTTCATCCAATCTCTCAAGCTTTAACAATGGAATCATAAAGTCACTCAGACACTAGTCTTGCACTCATCTAATTAGGTAGACACTACTGATGCACTTATTTAATTCTCCAGGCACTGCCCATGTAGTTTTGTAAGCGTCCTGGCACTACCTAGTCAGACAACCCAAAAGACATGTGCAGTATCCAATTGCTGAAACACTATTCATTCATGCATCCAATAGGCTAGGCGCTATGCAAACAATCATGTATGTACTATCAATGCTTTGCATAAATCACATATATACTAAGTACGCACTCTTGCAATCATCTAGGGTACTAGAGTTACACTCATCTAATCACCCAGCCAGTATCTGTGAATGTATTGAATTATTGAAGAATTTGTCACACATTTGTCAAATTATTCAGACCCTACTCATGCAGTTATCCAAACACACAGATACTATTTGTACACTCATGCACACATAAAGGCAAGAAGTATGCAGTTATGGATTGACCCGAGGAGTTATGACATAGTCAGGGAATCTTTTAGGCACTGATTGTAATCTTACTGAATCACATAGCACTACCTATGCACTCATGCAATCATGCAGGGAGTATTGATGTGTACAACTACACTCAACAAGATGGGTGATAGGTTTACTACAATGGTACTCTCTATAAAACTACATGAGTAAATGAATAGAGCCTGAGCGTTTCATCAGTGCACATATGTGCATTAGCATTCCAATGTGTGCATCCGTTGTAAGTGGGTGTTTAGATGGCTGCATAGTGTAGGAGAGTAGGGTCTGCTTGCTATGGTTACCCCCACTTTTTGCTGTGTTTCACTGGTTTTTCGACTTTAGTAAGGCTGTGACCCTGCTAATCAGGCCCACAGCCTAGCGGTACTCTCTCTAAATTGATACCATGTACTTTAGGTACATACCAGATTGGTTACTGGGTCATCCTTGTGAGCCCTTGTATATGGTACCTTATGTACCCAGGGCATAGGTGCACCCTACCAGGGGCTGCAGCATGTATTGCACCACCACTGGTTAGCCTTTCAAACTGGCACCACAGGTCTGTACTTACAGCCTGGGTAAGGTGGTATAATCACCCCTTACTTAGATACAGTATATCTATATCTACCTTATATATAGACACATAGTAACCTATAAGGTACTCCTATGGCAGGCCTTGACAATCCTGGAGGCAGAGTGCTTGGTTTTATGTGAGAGGGTGCCCTAGCATGAGCTGAGCCCCTCTGCAGCTTTCAGAACCATCTCCTTATAGCTGTTCTATGATATGGACATACCATATACTCTTAAGTGCATTATAATCCTCACAGTTAATGCTAACTTTGGTTTGGCTTTATCAAAACATTTCGTGTAAGGTGTCAAACATTTGGAATACTACCCCCCCCCCCCCCACCGTCAATTCCTGGCGGCGGGGGTAGCATCCACCCTTCTAGAGGGAGAAGACATGTAGTTACTGTTAAACCTGGTTAAAGTTAAACAGAGCCCCAGCATCACAAAATGGATGCTGCTGCCACAGACAAGAGTCTGCCCTCCTGCTGCTGGATGAAACTCCGGCAGGGGAGGCCTGGACAATAGGTTTCCTGTCCAGGGAGGTGCTAGCACCTCCCCAGACAAGGGTTTTGTGTAATGGGGCAGGGAGACACTGTCTGGGGTACACAAGGTGCCCCATGCATTTCCCAGTTCAAACCAGTGGCTGGGCACTCAGCGCCAGCTCTGGCATGAAGAACAAAAAAGGGGAAGGGGTGTAACTACCCCCTTCCCAGGTCCACACATAGGAGGGACCTTAGAGTTAGTCCAACCCCTAAACTTACCATAAGTATAGAACCCCATTCCCTAGGACTTTAGATTACCCTTGACAAAAATCTGCAACATATATCTTGGACCTTCGACATTCAATATCAACTGGAAGACGGAAGAAATCTCCCTTGTGGTCAAGGAGTGACCACCCTGTTCAAACAAGCACCAACTGCATCTTTGCCCATCAGCATTTTCGAGGCTCCTTCCAGATCCCAAAGAATCTGTGACACAGGACACAGACTTCCAGACATCTCTGATGCTGACCTGCGCTCCCAGCAAAGCTGAGATCTGTAGTGGACATGAGAGATGTGGGACCGGAATTCCTGGGCATCATGCATTTTGCAACCTTCACCCACTTACCAAGGTATCCTGAAATTTTGCATTGGGGTGCTTGAAGCCCCAGCCCGAGCACCTTTTGCACCAAAGCTCAGAGGCCCACACTTCACAAGTGTCCCGTGGGCCCTGTTTGTGCATTTCAGCTTGATGTGTCTTTGAGGTTCCTAGTCTGTGGGCTAGTGAGCCCCAAAGAATACAATCCTTGATTTACTTTGCTTTCCTGGTTGCTCCAGGCTTGCTCCAACTTCTCCCTAAAGGGGGAGTTCCTAAGACCTTGCTGGTCTGCACCGAAGCCCATCTCAACATCCTGCGTGGATTGCGTTTGCCAAGGCTTGTTGATTCCAATTCAGATACTGACACTGCAGTCAACTAGATCCTTTATGGGACAGCTGGAATCCAGCTCCTGGTCGTTGTCAACGCCTCCTGGTCCTCGTGGCTGAAGAGACAAGCTTCACATTCTCACCTTAAATCAACCAACATCGGCTGGCATCTTCCTATTGCCATCCTGGTCACTGGCTAGTGACCCAGACTCTATCTCCTCTGCTTCCAGGTTCTTCACATCTCTGATCCACCTTTGGATCCACCTGGACACTTTTCCTCTGGTCGCCTGCAGCACTTCTTTGCAGCTTTCCATTGGAATCGACGGCGAAACCCGACACCAAAAGGCACCTATGCACCCGGCTTCCCTGGGTGAGGTAACACGAGTACTCCGGTGCTCCCGTGGGTCTTGACTCTCAAAGTGTCCTAGTCTAAAAGGGTTACATCATAGTTCACCTAGAAGTACCCTTAAACTGTAACTTTGTAAATTGTTTGTTCTCCATAGAAAGTCAATGGTAACCCGTGGCTGTGTTTAGACACAGCACGCATCTCCCATGGGCCTCCAATAATCCTAACCTTTGGTGGTTCTAGGCAGTCCCAGCAATTCCACAGGTTCTAGGCCTACTTTCTAACTCTCACATGGTTCTTATACCACTATTTTTGTGTATGGTTTGTGAGGCCCCTAGGGCATAACGTATACTGTGCAACTTATCGTATGCTAATTAAGCTCCTTGTATTGTACTTTTACCTCTGAAGTCACAAAGAGTGCAGAGGGGTTGTGTTTAGAATAAATATATATATATTTTTTATATACCTTGTATGGTGTGCTTTCGTTTGATCATTCAAGAGATTATAATTGTTAAAATAACTTTCTTAACTCGTCTCCATGTCTTAGCCTGAAGGCTGCTCTCGACAGCTACCACTAGTATAGCTTTTTATAAGGTTAACTTTATAACCTATCATCAATAAAGGTAGTTTGGACTGGTGCAAGGTGCCCACTAGAATAGTGGACATCATATACTAGGCCAACTTCTCACATATAGGTTCTGTGCAAATGTTATAATTAGCTAATGGAGCATGCAAAGTTACGTAGTACAGTGTGCTTAATCACGTAGCATAGCAGCTAAATGAACAACATCCTCAGATACTCTGAAAAAGCAATTTGACATGCTTTTAAAATAAAAGCATTAGGCAATGAGAGAGCTGATGATTTTGGGGTCCCCCTTAACCTAGGAGGAGGACCAAGCAGATGCCTTGAACGCAAAGAGCATAAACAAAAAGCACATTTTGTTGAACTTCAGTGGTGGTCCCATCCTATTAGGAACTCCTCAAGCACAGTTATTGGCAAAAAAATATTCCCAACCAAAAGCCCTGCAAAGCATTATGGGAGAAGATTAGCAGTGGGCAGTAAATATTATAGTATCCAATATCAAAAATATTCTACAAAGAGCCAGTGGAGGTTCTGCAGGTGTGGGGGGGATGCCGAGGACGAATCTGGCTGTGGTGTTCTGTATGGTCTGGAGTTTGCGGAGCAGCAACTTGTTGATCCCAGTGTAAAGGGCGTATCCCTAGTCCAGCCTTCTGGTTTTGAGAGTGTGGGATACGCTCTTCATTGATTTGGTGGGATCCATTATTATTATTAATTTTATTTTAAATTTATATGGCGCACAGCTACCCGGAGGTTTCCCGGTGCCTATGGACCTGCACAGGAAAGACGAGGGCAGGACTCTAGTGGTTAAATAGCTAACTTATTTAAGTCTTTGAGAAATTTGTGATAGATAGTTTTGTGACATAGTTGAGACGGGAGTGAGATCCATACAGATGGAGCCACGTAGGCATAGGACCGTCCGCCCATACTTGCTCTTTTGATCCTGGGGACTTGAAATTTTGACTGATAAGAGGATCGCTGGAGACTTGGGGGGAGGTAAGGATGTACCAAGGTACTAAGATAATGAGGTGCTGAACCCATTTTGATCCTTTGCATGTAGCAGAGGGATTTGAATTTGGAACAGTTTTCCATTCTAAGCCAGTGAAGGTCACGGATTGCACCTGTAATGGAGGCCATTCTGGGTAGCCGGCATAGAAATCTGGCCACAGAATTCTAGACCACTTGCAACTTACAAATCATCTCCTTACTTGCGCCCAGATGCAAGACATTACCATAGTCCAATCTGGACACGACCAAAGCCTGGATGACAGTTTTTTGCGTGGAAGGTGGAAGCGTCCAGAGAATTTTTTTGAGCCATTTCAAAATTGTTAAACAGGTTACGGCAACCTAAACCACTTGCTGTTTCATAGGCAGCTGGTCGCCAATGATTACACCAAGGTTGCAAACAGATTGTGAGGGATTGGGGAGATCATCCATCTGAGGTGGCCAATGCTGGAGACCCCAGAGAGTTTATTTTCCACCGAAGATAAGGAGTTCCGTTTTACCACCATTAAGCTTCAACATATTTGTGTGCATCCAGCAAGCTCTCTTTTGCAGCCCAACCTGGAGAGGACACGCTGAAAGTCTCCTTAGAAGACAAGGAGAAAATCAACTGGGTGTCATCTGCATATGAATATATGGTCGGCCCAGCCTCCTCCGCTATAATGGTTCGTGAGCTAACATATATGTTGAAAAGTAATGGGCTGATTATGGAGCCCTGAGGTACTCCATATGGGGAGACATGGGTCTGAGAGCTTGCAGTTGGAGAAAAGACCTGAAAGGTCCTGGTAGGCAAAAAGTTCGACAACCACTTGAGTGCTGAGCCGACAATGCCTCTAGAATGTAGGACTTGTAAAAGAGTTGTATGTGAGACAGTGTCAAACGCAGCACTCAAGTCAAGTAAAATGAGTGCCACAGTGTCCCCTTTATCAACACCTTGGCAAATAGTTTCGGTGACTCCCAAGAGCATGGATTCAGTAGAGAATCCAGCTCTAAAACCCAATTGAGATGGGATTAGAATGTTCTGGGAGTCAACAAACTGCGTCAACTGCGAGTTGATATGTTTTTCAAAAATTCTGGAAACAGCTCGAAGTAGTGAGATCGGGCGATAGTTGGATAGAACTTCTGGATCAGAATTTGCTTTTTTTAATAAGGGAAGGGCCATGGCATGTTTCCAAGCGATGCATTCAGAAGGTCCATAATGATATTAAGTATTGGTAAGTCCAGTTTTTGCAAAATGGAGCTGGGGAGGGGATCCTTAGGAGAACCAGATGTGATGCTAGTTAGAATACAACAAAAAGAAGAGATGTCGAAAGGTATCCAGTTATCAAGCGTGTTGCCTAGTCTATCATTTGTGTCCTGCGACAGGGTCAAGATGGGACAATCAAATGATGAGCCTAAGATCTCAGGTAACAACTCCCCGTTTGTTGTAGTGTTATTAAGTTCTGCATACATTTTATTGATTATGTCTATAAAAAATTCAGCCAGATCTTCACATTGCGTGCATCTAACCCTGGTGGCTCCGGTTGACAAATAGTGCCTGACAATTCTTTCACCACTTTAAACAGAACTTTCGGGATATTTTTTAAGATTAAAATAGTGTTATGTGCGTGCTCAGCCCGAGCGGTATAACACAGGGCATGATAGCCTTTTAGAGCTAATTTACACATACATTTTGCTTCCAGCGCATAGTCTTTCCTCCAACGTTCCTCTAGGGTTTTGCATTTAGTTTTGTCTGCTTTTAGTTTTTCGGAAAAGCAGGGGGCAGGAGGATGTTGGTGGTTCAATTTGTTTTCGCCAGAGGAAGGCATACATCAATAGATGATGTCAACCAATTTTGAATTGTGTCAGCATCATCTATATGGGTTGTGGTGATACCAGGCATGGTGTTTTTAAGATGAAGATTAAAACAATCAATTTCTAGCTTTTTCCAATTTCTTAACCCCGATTTGATAGAAGGGATAGAGGGGTTATCACGCCCCATTTCCCGCTTCACCTTAGAGCTGACTAGAAAGTGGTCAGACCATAGCATAGGGAAGGGTTTCTGGCATGAGATCTTGGCTAAGTTAGAGAAAATAGGGTCTAATAGATGCCCTGCGTTATGGGCGGGGCCAGAGTTGCATAGAGAGATGTTCATTGCAGCCGCAGCGGTAATGAGAGTGGAGCTAATAGTGCAGGTGGCTTCATTAAAATGTATGTTAAAAACACCTAAAATAGTAAAATTGGTGGCTTAGGGGCAATAAGGTCTGGGCGTGCAGCTGCCCATGCCCCAGCCGGTCCCGGCGGGCAATAGATCAGGATTCCTGAGAGGGTGAAATTAGGAGAGAGTGAGAGTTTAAAAAGACTAGATTCACAGCCCTTAAAAGATAGGTCCTCCCATTGCAGATATACGCAGTTTTGAAAATTATTGCTATACCCCCTCCGAACTTGTCCACACGATCCTTCCTAAGGATCGTGTAGTTTGGTGGTAGAGAAATTGCAATGTCAGGTCCCGACCTCCCATTAAGCCAAGTCTCCATGAGGAAGATTACATCAGGTTGTGAAATAAATAAGAGGTTGTGGATGTCTTCTTTATGCTTAGAGAGTGACCTGCAATTAATAATGAAAAACACAAATTCAGATCGAAGATCAACGTCCTTGTTAGCAGAGAGGAGTGTAATTTTATGTCTGCTGGGGGTGGATTCCCAGCTGGGTGGTGTGTTAAAAGAGGAACCGCAGCAGAGGCAATTAGAGGTAGATTTGCCAGCGATAAGAGGCTTACAGTTAGGACCTGGCTTGGGCCGAAAAGCATGATGTAATTTTGCGAATAAGTTCTCTGGCCATTACAAGTTGGAGCAGGGGTTCTGGCCCCTAGCCCTGTCCGGCAGCATACGGGCACAGACGGACTTGCCTTTGGCGCACCGCCAGTGCGCCCACTGTGGGCGTCCACTGCGCGAAGCGACAAGCATGTAAATTTATACTCTGCCTACCCCCACCTCTAACCATGGTAGTGAGACTGACCACCACTCCCTCCACAGCAAACGGGAAAAACGGCGGTGGACCGGGGAGCCTGCGGTAAAGAAGACGGCGTCTAATATGTGCAAGTAGGCAAAAGCAGTGCTGAAAGCAATAGAGTAAAATTGTTAAAAACAACAATGCAGTATTTTTTATTTTTTATTTTTATTTTCATCCCAAAGGGCATATTTAAACAATAAACGTGAACTGGAGGTTTTATAGTTTGTACATCAGGCAAAAGATACACATAGAAAGGAAGAAAAAACTTGAAACCATAATATCAAATATGGAGAGGTTAAAGGAGACACAACTTATTTCATATTAAGCTAATACTAGCTATTTTATTCCATCCAAAGCCAATGGTCTCCATAGCACTTCTAACTGAACTATCGAGCGAATACTCCTTGCCTTTGCCAAGGTTGCCTCTAAGCCGTAGGTATCTCTAATAATCGCCCATCAATCCTCTGCCACAGGTGGTGTAGCAGAGACCCATACCCTGGCGACAGCCAACCAGGCAGCAGCCATCAGGATTGAAAAAAGACGTGCTACTGTTGGATCATCATCCTTGTACCCCAACATAATTTCAAGATCCGTGCGTGGTTGGTTCAGCCTTAGTTTAGAGTGAAGTATTTGTTCAATTTTCTGCCAACAACCCCTTAATTCTGGGCATTCGATGAACATTTGTTTCAAATTAGCAGCATATAGCCCTCATTTAGGGCAATTTACCTTATCCTCCGTCTTCTTTCCCTGGGCCCAATTAGCTATTCTAGCCGGGGTGTAGTACAACATACAGGTAATACGTAGTTGCTGGAATTGCAGACTAACAGAATGAACCGAATCCTTAACATGGCCTAAAACCTGTTTAATCATTCTAGGTAAAACCATTATCCCCAAGGTTTGGCTCCAGCGTTCTGCTAATTTCTCACTACCATCTGCTCTAAAACTATGTAAATGAGCGTGCATTAACCCTATCAGAGATTTAGACTTCCCCCCAAGTATACAATCCCAAACACTTGAATGCATTATTTCTTTTGACTCCAAGTTAGTGACCAAATAATCTCTGATCTGTATATATTTTTTTAAAAATGGGCAGGAAGTTTATAAGCTAAACGTAAATTTTCAATCGATTTAATTCCTCTCTCATTATACATATCCCCCAAGCATGTTACTGAAAAATTCAGCCAAGATTCACCTGCTTGATCATGAAACACCTCAGGAAGAATGGGATTCCCCAACAGTGGATATTTTGTATGAAATCTTGGTAAATTACACCTAGCAGACATTGCTTGCCAAATATATACATTAACTCTAATGGTCTTGAACTTCACTCGTTTGAAATAATTTGAGTCTCTAATTCCATATAGGAACTTGTCCCTCTGGTTCCCTAAAATAAACCTAAACACTGAATCTGTCTGATCCAAGCCAAGCAGTCTGGGAAACCGACCCGTAAAGGAAGCCCAAAAATACATTTTAAAATCTGGGAAAACGAGTCTGCCTTGATCAAATGGAGATTTTAGTAGCTCGATCGCCCTCCTAGGTTTTTTATATTCCCAGATAAAGCTGCTAAAAATCCCTTCAAATTTTTTAAAGAATATTTTAGGGACTTTTAAAGGAATGGACCGAAACAAAAATAAAAATGTAGGGAGAATTTTCATTTTTTTAGATTACACCTGCCTAGCAGGCCTACAGGGAGCCTATGCCAAATTTTTAACAGTTTGATAGTTTTTTTTAGGAGTGGTGTGTAATTTAAGTCGATATTCTGAGTAACTTTAGCCGTTATCTTTACCCCCAAGTAGGTCACAGTAGTACAAGGCCAAGTAATACAATTCTGAATCCCAACTGTAGTGAGCACTTGAGTTTTATCAGCATTCAATTTGTAGCCTGCAACATTGCCAAATTTCTCTGCTTCTTCCTTGATACGTGTCATGGCCTAACCTGAGTTAACTGCGTGAACCGCGATGTCATCAGCATATGCTGTGATCTTAAGTTTGGAAATATGAGCTACCAATGGCTTAATTTGTGCCCAAGTTTGTAAAGTACATCAAAATGACTCTATATACAGAGCAAAAAGAAGTGGGGACAGGGGGCAACCCTGCCTAGGCCCACACAGGATCTGCCACCCATACGACAGCTTGGCCTGTGGATTACAGTACAGAGCCTGTACCCAGGACCGAAACTGAGATCCAGGCCAATCTAGACCAGTATGGCCCATACGAAATCCCACCTGACCCGGTCAAAGGCCTTTTCGGCGTCTAGAAGTATCATGCCGAAATCAATCCCTTACTTATCTGCAAAATCAAATGCTCCAATGGTCATATTGACGTGGGCAGTAGTATCCCTCCCCATGATAAACCCATGCTGCCTATCAGAAACTAAACTCGGCATAGGCGAGTCGTCAAGATTTTTGACAAATAAATTGGCGTCTGTATTAATAAGGGAAATGGGCCAATATGAACCACATTCTGTTGATGGTTTGCCCTTTTTAAAAAAAAAAAACACAATTTGTGTTGTGTTCCATGACTCCGGTATCTGCCCTCTAATTCGAAAGATTGTATTACCCTGCATAAAGGCAAAAGCAATACCCTTTTGAAAGATTTATAAAATTCTAATGGCAGCAAATCATTTCCAGCCACCTTTCCTGTTGGTAATGCTGATATCGCCAATTCCACTTCTTCTGCGGAGACTGTCTCCTCTAAGATAGCAGCTTCCTCAACGTCTGCTACTGGGATACAGCTTTCCTCAATGTAACCTAGTATCTCATCGTGATTCGGTTCCCATGTGAGTGAATAGAGCTTTTGGTAAAACAAAAGAAATTGATCTAAAATAGCGGAAGATTCAGTATGAGAAGCCCATCTACACCGCTTATAGCACTTATCCTGGTTGTAGCCTTCGCCTTTGCAGTCTGATAGGCAAGTACCTGCCCTATATTTTCCCCATATTCATATCTTTCTAAACGGTGTTTACTATAACTGGCTGCCATTTTATCCCTAAGAAACTTCTTCACTAGTATTCTAGCATCTCAATCAATCAATCAATTGTAGGTTTATTCGGTTTTAAAAACACAAACCATAAAAGCATCCTAAGATCATAAAACTTTGTACATCACAAAGTACTAACAAATTACACTTAGTAGTTTACCCCCCTCCCCCCCCACAAGCTTTGTATACAGAATATCTAATTAAGGATTTTCCTATCTATAACAATATTCATTTGTTTTTTTACAGTAGACATCTCAATATTTAATAATATGGTACAAGGAATAAGGAATAAATAGCAAAGTACAAATGCATATATTTTAACCACAAATAAGTATACAGTCAGTCAAAATAGCTTATTCGAGATAAAACTCATAAAAGCGAGACAAATTGCACCTAGTTCAGACAAGCTTACATGAATCTTAAATATAAAAAAAAAATAACACGGTTGAAAAATTGTGGATAAAAGGAATCAGAAACAAGCAGCAAAATTGAAGAAGTAAAAATCCAATTTCATACCTTACAATAAATAGGATCAATTGATAAAGAGTTAAAAAAGTAATAACATCAATTAGCAATTAATCTAGACATGGTCAAAGACAACAATTGTGTACATTGTGGAAGAGGTGTGGCGCCGCGGCCAGGGCGACTGACGCTGGAATCTGGGGACCACGGTTTGATCCCCGGCTCCGGCGGCAGGTCAGCCCAGCACCATGTGACTCTGGGCAATAGCTCGCTTAATCTTCCCGACGGCCCCCCAGCGCCTAGAGACCCTTACGGGTGATTGTGCGCTTTACAAATGTGGACTTTTTTTTTTTTTTTTTTTTTATTCGGAAACAATCTATAAACTTCGGATCAAGTTTTGCCTTAGCACCCATACCCAACCCAAATATTTAGCTACTGCTATTGAAATAAATGGCATGGTGCTAGTGCATATCAGCCTTTCGGCTACAGAGCTTCTGTTGGTGCCCAGTAATTTGCACATTGGTGCACGTCAAACACGCCTCGGAATTGAATAAACTGAGCAAAAAGAAAATATGCAAGAGTTTCCGTATGGTTCCGTCAGGCCGGGCAGCTGTTGGTACTTGCATCAGACCATCTAGAGGTCAATGCCTTCAGGGGCAGAGACCCCGCTCTAAGCTGAAAGTAAAGCTTCCTATCCCCCGGCTTAGTAATAGTGTCCCAATAAGATACAAAGTTGGGCAAATAAGTATACAGTACAAACATCATTTGACATATTATGTCCCAGTTTCTTCATAGACCAGTGCTTCGAGATATGAATTATTGTGTCTTATTTTAGTTGCCTTCTGAAGATCGCCACGGCATTACAGACTTTAACGTTACCTAGACTGCAGATATATTCGAAAGCGGATCTATATAAAAATAACCTCTCCTTTAAGAACAGAGGTCGTAAAAGACACTTCCTAAGCTCCCTATAAAAGTTACAAAACAAAATAAAATGTAACGTTGTCTGGTTTGATTTTCCATCACAGGGGCACTTTGGCAAATTTTGGCTCCACATGGCCATTTTTGGAAAAGCTATTAAAAAGTGAGCCAAACCCATCCGTAATCCTATAATGTAAAATCTGTGTGTTATGTTTGTAACCTGCAGTAAATAATCCTGTGTCCCAGTCCCAAAAGTTCTCTCACAGTAATCCTTTCTCAAGGGTTTCACATTAGCATCTACTTCCCTCAACCAGTTACATGAGTCCACCAAACTTCTCTTTAACTCTTTTTTATCATATTCAAGTACTTGGGAGGGATTTTCTAGGTCAACACCCTCGACACATTCCTTTAAAAGATTTCTCATATATACCAAGGGATTTTATTCCCATGGTCAAGGGCAATACAGTCTCTGATTACCTCTTTAGTTAACCTTGCACCCTCTTTGCTCCATATCCCGTACCAAGTATTTCAACTTATGGTACTTATAAAATCACTAATGTACGGTGCCCCAAGTTCTTTATGTACACTATATGTAGGTGTGGAGTTTGGTACAGCAAGCAATCTTCGTAAGAAGTTATTTTCTTGGGTTTGGAGGGATGAACAATTAGCCGCCCCCAAAGTGCTGCTCCATAACAAGTTCCATTTACACATTTACTACTATTTCCTATCTTTTTTGAAAACCTAAGGACTGCCTCTGTGGACCTGGTAAGCTTTAATTTGCATTGCTCAATCTGGGTTCTCCAATGTCCGTGTGCATTGTAAACCAACCCCAGATATACAAATGAGTTTGTTTCTTTAATAGGAACACTATTTACATGGTGAATCTTTGTTTTTGATTTCCCTTGTCCACACACCATCGAGAAGTTTGTTTTCAAATTTAATGCAAGGTCCACATCCTGCATATATTCAGCAAATGTTTCTATCAGGGACTGTAATCCATTTGAAGTTCTTGATAGAAGGAGTGCGTCCTCCGCATAGAGTAAAATTGGAACGGAGCATTTACCTACTCTTGGGGTATCAGCATTTACATGTTGTAACTCTGCATCCACTCCGTTTACATATAGGGAAAATAAAAGGGGGGCAAGGACACAGCCCTGTCTAATTCCCCGAGTTACCCTAAATCTCGATATACACGCTCCTCAAACCCCTTAACGCACTTTAGTACTCAGACGACTATACAATTGTGAAAGATAATTCACATTGTCATTTGGTGCCCCCTTGTTAATCAATGTTTCCCATAATTTTAGTGATTTACTGGGTCAAAGACACATGTGAGGTCAATAAAACAAAGATGTAAATGACCCTTTTTCCCAATTGTGTATTTAGAAATAAGAAGGTGTAAATGTATGCACTGTTCTATTGTCCCAATCTCCCTTCTGAAGCCATATTGTGTTTCAGTAAGCATTTTGTTCTCCCCTGCCCACAATTCAAATCTCTCCAGCAATATCCTACCCATTACTTTAGATGTTGTGTCAAGAAGGGAGATTGGCTGATAACATTTGGGGTCATTCCTATTTCCCTTTTTAAAGATTGGGACAATGATACTTTCTGTCCATGTTCTTGGGATCAAACCTTCAGCAATACTGTTGAACACATTTTGTAACAACGGACCCCATAGGCCCACATTCTGTTTTAAGATGTCTATAGGGACACCATCAACACCAGGTGCCTTTCCATTAGCACATTTTTCTAAGGCCGAAGTGACTTCATTTACTGTAATGGGGTCTAAATTAACGTTATCAAAATTTATGAAGATATTATTATCGACTGATTCAGAAGAATATATTGTGTCACTATGAACTGTTAATACAGACATTTCATTTTCTGAGTTGAAAACCTTCGTAAAATGGTTAATCCACTCTTGGGGTTGTACTAAGCTTTCAATCTTTACAGCACTATTGTCTTTAAAATATGGATGGTTTATCGTTTTCCAAAAAAGAGAGAATTCCCTAGTACTTGCTGCCTGTGTAAGCTTCTCCCATGCCTCGCTTTGAATTTCTCTCTTTCTTCTTTCCACTGTCAATTTATATATCCTCTTCCGATTTTTAATCTGTTCAATATATTTTGGTCTAACCTCCAGAGCATTCTTTAGTAGCCGGTTTGCCTCTGTACATCCTGAGTCAAACCAGCTAACTATCTTCTTCTTATTTTTCTTCTTCTTAACTTTTAAGCCCTGAGAAATTGCTTCGGTTATTTTGCAAAAAGCCCCAATAATTTCTTTATTTGTAGAATCCCCACTGTTACATAATTCTTTATCATTTTTACACTAGCCCAATAATCTCTCTATAAAATCGGTCTGATTTATCCCAGACCATTTGATCGAAATACCATTTTCTCCCTGGGCTTTTATACTTTGTGCCAAACACAATCCTCACGGGGGTATCATTTAACCTGACAGTTAAGAATACTGGGTTGTGGTCGCTTAAGCAGTTTTTTTCCACCTTCTATTTTACTATCTGGTTCCGGCCTTGTACTGAGATTATTATGTGGTCAATTATTGACTGGCGATGCCCTTCAAAAGTTGGTAACTCCACTTGTACCTTCTGTAGCGTCTGATCCACTACTTCCAAATTATATTTGCACAGAACCCAGTTAATTGACTCCCAATACGTATTGGTCTTCTAGCATCTATTAACAATAGAAGCAGAATGTCTTGAGACATCTGCTCTTTATTTACTGCCTCCACATGCTACATCTCAAGATTACGCAGAGTGTGCACCAAAGACTCCATTTCATTTTTACGCTTCTTATTCTGTGCATAAATATATTTTTGTGTAATGCCACGAGCAAACGCTTCCATTGTATCCCACACGATTGTTGGTGATGCTGTCCCTGTATTTACTCCCAAAAATTCCTCCAAATCCCGATCCATATTATCCAAATAATCGTTGTCTGTCAACAGATATCTAGGAAAAGAGAATGGCCTGACCTCCCTCTTCTCTACGTCGACCCTAAATACTAAAATAATAGGGTTGTGGTCTGATATAACGCAAGGGCATATTTCCATATCTGAAGTACTAATTAGACCATCTGACACCCAAGCCATGTCTATCCTGTAATAAAACTTGTGGGGGGCCGAAAAATATGTGTAACCCAGTATTGTCGGGTATATGTTTCTCCATACGTCTTTAACAGACTGAAGCCTTGCCATTTGAAATATAGCAGCAAGCGTCTTACGCATTCTTAGATTACGGCATTTTTCAGAAGAATCTATGCCATAGTCTATGATGCAGTTGAAATCCCCCATAATCAATCTTTCACCCTCCCAATTTCACAGTTCCAAACTAAGATATTCAAAAATAGTAGGGTCATCCACATTCGGACCATATACTGTACAGACTACACATTTTTTGCTCCCCACCTCAAGCTGTGCAAGTGCCCAACGCCCTCGTTGGTCAGATTGACTTTTTAGCACTCTGCAATTAAACCTTTTATCTTTTAAACTAGCTACTCCCTTTATAGATACTGATTGAGCAGTACATATAATAATATCGTACCCTAAATGTTTTAACATGTTTCAACAATTGTAACAATGTGTGTTTCTGTTACAATAACTATCTGAGGCTGGTACAGACGCAACTCCTCGCGGACTAGCTGTCTCTTAATTGTGCTATTGAGACCAGCAATGTTCCAGACCATACATTTAACCTGGTTCATAATAAAAATATCCGACTTTTAAATAGGTCCCCTTTACCACCTCCAATATAATGATCCTTAGTATATTGCCTTTGAATACAAAAAAAGGCAGCTAAAAACCTTCCACTTGCCCTAGACCAACAGTGCCCTAGTGATGATTTATTTTGCCCCCTTTTCCCCCCTTGCCCCTCACACCCCACACTATCCGCCCAAACCCTCCCTCCACCCTGTCCCATAGAAGAAGATTCCCCCTTTTTCCAGCAGCCGCTGACAGGGCAGCCCTACAGAGCTTCAGCTTTGGTGCTCATCCCTGCACCCCCTCATAAGATATCAACAACAATTTTCTCTTGGGATAGTGCTTGAATTAGCCTTGGATTAACCTTAATGCGACTATAGCAGACAAAAGAGAAAAAAAAACATAGCTAGCAAGACTCACAAATCCTTTTGAGAGGAACATAAGTTACTTTCAAATACCCCCCTGCGAGTTAGACAAAAACAATGCACACTATCTAAGCTTTGAGACAGTATCCATATCCAAAGACAAAAGTTTATGACCCTCTTTTCTACTTTTTCTCCGCAGCCTCCATTTGCCACTTGGCCACTGCCTGCCCCGTCTCCTTTTCAGCAACAAAAAATTAAGTGTGTCCGCCCTTAAGGATTTTTAGGAGTGCAGGTTCTTTCAAAAAGGCCTGAGCCCCAAGGGTTTTTATCGGGTCAATAAATTTGTGCAACTTCCAACGCTCTTCCATTGTAGCTTTACTTAAATCAGATTTGACAAAAAAAGTAACTGCTTCAACTGTTACCGGAGAGTTACGTTTGGGCTTTCAGTGCAACTGCCTTTCTCAGCAAAACATTTCCAAAAGAAATCATAAATGGACGAGGGTATTGTCCTCCCTTGTTCCTTTGGGCTGATGGCAATCTGTGAACTCTCTGCAACTGAGAGTACCAGTCTCAATCGGAGCGGTCAGGGAGGGCCTTCTGGAATAGTTGAACCATATAGGCCCTCGGGTCCACCCCTTCGAGCCTTCAGGGATGCCAAAAAGTCTAAGATTTTGTCGACACGGGCGATTTTCCATGTCCTCCAATTTGATCTGTATGCCTGAAATCTGATCATCATGTTTCTTCGTAAGACCATCTGTAAGAGCGGATAATTCCTCATTATCCACAACTCTCTGTTGTAGCTCTGAGATATCTTGGGTTATCCTGCCGAGCTTATTCGCCATCTCCTGTAGAGACTGTTGCACTCTGTTATTATTTTCACGGACCTGTATATAATGCTGTTGAGCTTCCTGCCTTTGCTCATTCAATGACTGCAATATCAGATAGAGCAATGGTGTCATAGCTTCTTGGTTACCAGTTGCTCCTGTTGCTCCATCCCCCAATGGAACCACCGCCTGTGTGCCTTGAGTGCCTTCCACAGTACGAGCAGCTCCAAGGCCTAAATGTGTAGATTGCGTCCCATCCGGGGGTCCCACCTTGGAACCTTGGAACCATCTGCCACCATAGACACCGAATGAGCTCTTACTGGAATACTCTCAGTAGGGCTACTGCCCGAGATCCGTAACGCCATGCTCTTAACGCCCCCCTTTGCTTGTACCCATTTCGGCAGAGGGCTATTATCCGAGATAGTCTTCTCTCGTGGGGTTATCACACTCTGACCAGCAGGTGATTTCATTTTTGTTTTATTTTGTGCCTTCCCTCTCCTCTTTTTATCCATAGATAGTTTAACAGTGTCTGTCGGCTGTGTACAGAGCTCCAATGGTTCCTCAATATCATCAAATGAGTCTGTCTCCTCATTCTCCCCTTCTCTCGCCTCTCCTACAATAACATCTATAGCATTGCAGACTCTTGCCCCCAGTTCTGCCACTTTTTTCAATTGAGCAGCATCACTAGGTACGGGCATATTAAGTGACCTAGAGGGGCTCCTGTCCGATACCCCAGTCTCATACACTGACTGACTCGACATTGCCCCTCCACACCCCTCTCCTACAGTGGTGTCACTATTATTTGTACTTCCAACTCCAGATGAAGCGTGTCAGGAGTAGTAGCAGAAGCAGTAACAGTAGTAGAAGCAGTATCAACAGCGTCAATTGCAACAGTGTTACCATTTGAGATTGCTGCGAGCAGAACCTCTGTCATTTTGCTGCTAGTTAGGTTATCCCTCTCTACGTTACCTACAAGAAGCTCTGCCGCCTTCCCAGACTGCAACAAGCGCGATAGCTGCTTTCCAATAGTCACGCTAGGCTTTTCCACGCTACTTTTCTCCACTGTGCTCCCGCCGTCAGAAACGGCCATTTCTCCCACCACATCATTCTTCCCGGCACTGGTATTCCTCGGGGCAGATTTCGGTGGTGCCATCCCTCTAGTTTCCGATAATGGTGTTATAGCCAGAGTCACAGCAAAGCCCAGACCCGGCCAGTCGATCGCCGACCGGCCGTCCAGCCTCCAGGAAAGCAGCCGAGACACCCACAGCAAGCGCCCAAGCCTAACCGTGAAAGGCCACCACATCCGTATTCCTTCTCCTCTGTTTCAATTGGGGCTCAAGCTCAGGTTCAATTCAAATGCAGTTTCTGTTTGCACTTGCTCTATTTTCCAAACTCCTGATATCCTCTGCTTCTTAGCTGCAGTTCGATACAGCGTAAATGCTTATCTCCGCTCGCTTCACCAGTGCGGGTGCTAGAGAGACACCACTAGGCTGAGCTCCGTGGCGGTTTAAACTGTAGTGTAGTTCCTATATTCCCAATAGGCTCTGTGCGTTGGAATAATATAAACAGCAGTGTAGACGTAGGACTGAGGTCGACTAGGTCTCTACTGACTATATTAGACTTAAGGTTTGCCAGCTAGCTCAGAGGTCACTAGAAACTTTCTCGAATAAGCGAGGAGGAGTTTAACCTTCCTGGATAGACAAGAAGGGATTAGCTTCTGACAACCATATAACATGACAACGTTGCTCCCCCAGAATAAGAGTGTATCTCTGGAGTCGTGTGAAAACAATAGACAGCTATTTCACTCAGTCAAGTGTGCATACTTAGTTTCACCAGAGTGCAGAGAAAAGAGAGACGGGCGTTTTCAATGAAAGGTGTTATTTATTGAGCAGTCTTCTTTCTCATGCAAGAGAAATGAATTGCCACAATTGTAATACTTATAGTAAAGTAAAGTGCGTACAGTAAAAGAAGGATTATACAATAATACTGTAAAAGCATTGATATGGTTTCTTAGCCATATGATACTTTAAAATAGATACAATATATACATACATATATACATTGACTAACGTACTCAACTGGTGCTTCTAAATACGCCTACAACGGTGTACCTGACCTAAGCCTAATACGTGGGAAGGAGTAAGTAAGTTGCAGTTTAAGTTAAGTTGGTTTTGCCAAGAATCTGACTCAAGAATTCTCTTTAAGGGTTTAGTCAGCTCCGTACCTGGGTAATAGAAAGCAGGAGGTCTTGTATCCCTCTCTCAGGACTCGATATCCCAGTAACCCGTGAAGGTATCTGGAAACACCGGAGCTGGATTTCTCGGCAGGAGAAAAGACAGCGTCTCTCTCAGTGCGTCAAAGGGGAGGGGCAGCGTCCGTGGGCTCTCGCATCAGCTGGGCTCTCGGGCAAGTAGATTGCTGCTCTGCTCCAAAACCACCACCGTGTGTTTGCTTAAGGCAACGTTGGTATATGTATACCTGAAAGGTGCCGGGTTTGACGTAAGGTTGGACATAAGACGTCAATAAAGATGTCACTAAGAACTGGCCGTTCTTGCAGTGCTTTACAGGAGTTCTAGGACGAAATCAAAACAAAAGCAAGGGGGATTTTCCAGGTTGCTGGAGGTTTGGTTTGTTTAGAGAACTCGTTGTGCTTTCTACGAGTCCGGGGAAGTAGCCTTGCTTAATGTGACTGCATGGGCTACGACTAAAATGGATATGATTCGTTAAGCCTTTATAGGGATATTATTGATTATAGCCGAACAAGGGCATAAAATAGAAATATCGATTTAGGTTCCTAGATAAAACACTACACCCACTCCATGATCTAATGTCCATCATTACTTAAAAACTAAGCAATAGTAAACATATTAAAGGTGCATGTGTATTCCAACCCACCCCAAAATACATTTCTTGCATTTGAAATGGTGTATGCAAAATACATGAAAAACCATTATTGGTACTGTACGCTTTTCAAGCAGTGTAATCATTCAGTAAAAGATGCATATATATATATCAGAATGAATGATTTGCGAAATTTACACATGAAATGGCTCTTAATACAGAAAAGAAGGTTGAGACCATTCCATCACATATAAATATAGTTGCTGTAAATGTGCTAGAGGCTGAGGTAATATATTGTCTCTAGAGTTCCTAAAAATAGAAGCTCTGTTCTCTAAGAATAGTTCTACTTGAAGCAGAGTACATGTGCCAGAAAAAAAGGTAAATATTTTGAAAATGGAAAAAATAATTTTGCTTTCAGGGGGAGAAGAGAAAAAATAGTTCCAAATATTTTCAGTAGCTTTTGTTTATCAAAGCTGAAGGCCAAATTCAGAGTTCCGGGTACGCTGTGTGCTTGTTGCTTAAAAGTTATTCTTTTTGTTCAGGGGAGAACATCATTTCAGACAGACTCGCAAAAAAGTTGTCTACGGCTTCAGGTGACAGTTCAACCAAGTTTGAAAATGCCGCAACTGTGCAGTCCTGAGCATGATTGCTATCGTCGATGTCAGGATCAGCAATGCTCACAGAAGGTCGTACCTGGGTGATGTTGCTCTCATTTCGTACTTCACTACCCCCTAATCGTAGTGGTGAAGTCTCAACGAATGCCGTCATCAGAATGGGTAGCCGCTGGGGACAACACAATGCATGAGCAGGACTTAGCAAAGTATCTGTATCCAATGGTACTGCTGATGGTAGTGTAAGACAGACGTCCAACATGCATTCTTCTCCGCATAGCATACATCGAAGCACAGGTAAGATGCAATTCTGCCAGATGGGTCTGAATGAAAGAAACCAGGTCATATTCAGATCTCTTAGCCGGGCTAATCCAAGGACTTTAGTTATGCGGTCCCGATAGCGTATAGCTAGGATCGTTTCTTCCATCGTTGCTGGAGTCTTGTCTGCGACTTGGCTTGCCATATCGGAGCAGAAGTATCAAAAATAAAATTCCTGCTACGAGTCCCAAAAGGAGTGGTAGGCCGCCAAAGACAGAATGGACAAAATTAGGAAAAATGCCCAGAACTGTTTTGAAGGGTGTTAACAGTCCCGAAAAAATTGTCTTAAATATATGTGGGATACCACTGGTATCAGACATATTTAGGATTTGGCTTAGCATTTCTGCGAAATGTACGGGGCAATTTGTTGATAAAAGGGTATGTATCTCTGCCGTTGTCCTAGCAACTTGCAGATCATACGTTTCTTTTGATGACGTCAAGGGCATAGTTGTCTGTAAAAGAACAGACTTAATTCTGCTTAAAGTATCAATTCGAATAGAAGAGATATTCAAAAAGGGCCACATTTTTGCCTCCCTGTCTGGAGTGCTGTTTGGATACAATACTTGCATACAACAAGTGACCATGGAACTAACGCTCACAAGATAAGCTTTTCCTGGAACCATGCCACAACAGCTGTGGTCCACTATTAGAATATAGCTCCCGTTAGAAAGCCGTTTAAAGAATGGCTCTATTTGTGTTGCAGGTGTGCCATGCTGGTGACATGAAAGGTTATTTGAAGTCCCCTCACAGGCCCCATGCAAGTTAATACCTTGACACAGAAGTATACCACTTGGTGATCGTTTACAATTGTTACCACTAAGAAATACATTCTGTTCCTTTTCACTATAACATGTGTGTGTGTAAGGTAATTTCCATGACGACTTAATGTACCCTTTACCCAACCTTTCATACTGGCCTGCTGGTATATACTCATGACAGTATTTAAATTGGAAAGTAGTTATTGGAAAAGTTATTATTCCGTGTATTATCCATTCAATGACAGGTCTTTCTGACATTGTCAATAGTAATTTCTCAAGTTTTTCAATGCTAAGAATCGTATAGTCTGCTCCTTTTTGTGCCAAACTGATTTGTTTATCAGTAAGGTTAAAGAGAGAAAATAATGACGTTGTGTTGATTAAACGCCGTGGTACGTAGCCTGAACGCAGCTTTTGCAACGTCCAGCCAAGCTGTAAAATAGAACGTAATTGGGACTGACCATGTTGTAACATTAGTAAGTCCTGCTCTATTATATAAATAGCAGATGATACAATACTGTCCAGTGAATATATTCTGCAGGACAGAGTCATTAACCTATTGTCCACAACAGAAAGTGATTTTTCCAAATTAATACGGTCAATTTCCCGTATTTTTTCTGCTGTTTTAATTTGCGTTTCTTTCCAAGCTTCGTTGTACGCAGCGTATATACCGGCCGCTATGCAACGTTTTTGACGCTGTTTACGTGGTCCCATTATAAAATCACGCAAGTCAGCACCGTCTTTAAGTAAAGTCAAGTGTTGCTTAATTTCTGCCAGTGTGGATTTCTGTAGCCATTCGAGGTAGAGTTTCCCTACACTGTATGTTGTAACTATCCCTGGATGTTGTCTCTGGGAGTATCTAGGGTCTGGCCTGGTCAGTTTGAACCCCTGTATTTTGTTCAGGAATCTATCTTGACAGTTATTTGTGTCTGTGGGCCAGATCAACCATTTTTTCCAATCAGGATGTGTTCTGTTTTGGTTAAAAATATGGGATACGTCTATCTCAACATCTGTAGTGCTATTACTGTCAGGTGTTGGCTTTGGAATAGACGGTTTGTTTAATTCTTTAATTTTGGCTAGGCCAAAACAAGTAGTCTGTTGAATGGTATCATTCAAGAAAATAATTTGTTCTGGGATCATGCAGGCTCTAAATAATGATTCTAAACCTTGGACCTGCCAATCTTTGGTACCCCAGATGGTTTTTCTTTCAATGTTCTTTTTCCAAAAATCAAAACCAAACGTAGTCATTTTTTCATAAAATGTTTCCGAATAGATTAATTTAGTGTTTGTCAGCATTGTTTTCACCCCTGTCTTATTTAACAGTTTGAAATAAAACGTTTCTGCATCACTTGTGTTAAACCCTGAGAAGTATGGGAATTTCTCGTAAAATGTTTTTGAACTACCTTTTGGTGGAGTTGCACAATGTTCCCATTGATTATAATTAAAAACATTTCTAGGCTGAGCAGATTTATGCAAATAGTGATGTGCAAAGTGGTTGTAGCAGTACATTTCTTCATAGTTAGATGAACCCTGTAAATAATCATGTTCTGTAAATGTTGCCGACATTACTAAATCTGACATCATATCATTAATACTTTCAAAGTCCCAATCATCAGAGAATGTGCTCGGTTTTACGAAGTCACTTAATGAAACCTTGAACTGATGTGGATATTTCAAGAGCTCTACCGGGCCATAGATTTTGGGGTCGATTCCGATCCGGTAAAATGCGCTCCGAATCGTCGTACGGAGCATTTTTCCCCGTACGAATCGTACCCGTAAACGTCCCCGTACGTACGACGAAGTACGATCCGTACCAGGAGCCAAAGTCCGTACGAGTCGTACAGGACTCCGTACGACTAAAATATCCGTACGAGTCTCACTCTGAACCTGCTGTACACGACATCGCTACGGTTCGCGGCTGGTTTTTACGACCCAGCAAGTACGATTCGTGTCGGGTACGCACCGTACGACCCTTTTCCTACGGGAGCTGAAAACAGTCGTAAACGCAGAGTTCGCGCCGAAACAGGTACGGAACGCCCCCCCCCCCCGGGTACGGCACGTACCCCACATGATTGCAGGGGTACGCGCCGTACCCCTGTGATCATGCGGGGTACGTGCCGTACACCCAGCGTACATGGGGTACGCACCGTACCCCATGTACGGTGGGTGTACGGCACGTACACCATGTACGCTGGGTGTACGGCATGTACCCCGCATGATCACAGGGGTACGGCGCGTACCCCTGCGATCATGGAGGGTACGCACCGTACGGTGTGTAGGTGATCGTGCGCTTTTCCGTACGAATCGACGTGTACCGTATGAATCGCGTCCTGGTCGGCCGATCGGGATCGGAATCGTCCGGTCGTACGGCGCCCGTACGAGTCGTACGGAAACGGCTCCGGATACGATTCGTACGGATGGGGATTTTACCGGATCGGAATCGACACCTTTGTAATCTGTTTTGTCCCAAGCTACCCCACCGGGTATTGGATTGGCTGTGACATTCACTGATGATAGTTCTCTTTTCTCGATGTGAGATGACTTGTGTGGCTTTAGGACCAAGTTGATGTTCTGACTTGCTGTGTCCATTGTACGGTATTTTCCCTCAATGAATTTTCCCAAACAAAGAACCATGATGAGCCAAAGCAGGAGGAAAAGTACACCTAGCACAATCCAAAATTCAATCCATGGAGAAATCAGATAGGTTTCTTCGAGTTGATGAAAGAGTTCTGTTGCTTTGTCTTTAAAAGTTTTTGTTGTTGGCTGTTCTTCAGGCTCGCTTGGATCTTCGGAAAAGTCATCGAAATTGATGAAGTAGCCAGATGCAGTTCTGTCAATTGTTGGAATCGCTTCCGGATTTTCATTTGCTTTTGGAATTTTCTTTGTTTCATTAGCATAGTCTGAGGCTACATCGTTGTAGACAGGTGTTTCTTGACGAACTGTTGCAATTTGGGTTTTAAGAGGCATAAGTTCCACGTAAACAGCGTCATAAACGTTGCATAGTCCTTTTTGATTCACTGTAGGTTTATCAAATGTGATTAGTCTCTCAGTTTGAACCTCTTGTATTGTAGCAAACTTTGGTATTCTGCTATTTCTTGGGAGTCCACTGGGCCTACTACTTATTATTGGCCACATGATTGTGGTTTTACCAGGTCGATGGATACAACACGGTTCTCCTTTTTACCAGCAAAGGGCGGTAGTACAACTGATCTTGTTCCGCTGACAGTTAAGACAGGTACTGCTTTTCTGTAAGAAGACCCAAATTCCTTCTTCACCGCGATCTTCTCTCTGACCAGATCCCCAATCTTTGGAATCCAGTCAGGCCTTGCTGGGACAGGTGGTTTATCTTCAGTGGCTGTTGGCTGCTGTTTTAACTTTACGTTGCTCAGGTCTTTTCTTGTTTCATTTAAGTCCTGTAAAATAGCCAAACGATCTTTGATATCAAATCATTTTTCTTCTACCACTGAAGTCTGACTATCTAAGTCCTGAATATGCATTCTAGTACCGAACAATAGTTTGTACGGACTGAAACCTTTTAGAGAATTTCTTGGCAGATTGTTAAGACTACATTGGACACTTGTTAAATGTTGGACCCACCCATCACCCGAACCTAATACCCTCGCCGTTATAGATTGCTTTATGTCTCGGTTTTTTCTTTCCACAATCCCATTTTTCTCAGGATTAAAGGGACAAGAGTACTGCAATGCAATGCCCATGCTGGTCATGGCCTCCTTATAAGCTCGAGAGCTAAAAGCAGGACCCTGGTCAGAATGTAGCATGCCAATTGCGTATGTGCCGATATAGACTCGCAAATCTTTTCTAACAGTTCTGGCGTCAGCCGAGCACTGGTGTCTACATTTTTAGTGAATCTAGTCTTAAATGATATAAATTGAGACACATTTTTCCTGTTTGATTTTGCGTATAGATCGCCTTATGCTTTCTAATAGGGGTACTGGCAATACTCCGGCTGGTTCGCCACTGCGATCTCTGTTGCAGTTTTGACAGCCCATTGCAAATTTGTAGTTGTGCAGGCTCATCCCCGGCCACCAGTATTCTGATTGTAATTCTTTCAGAGATTCATTGATCTTCTGGTGCCTTAGACCTAATCCCATATGTGCTTCTTGAATCAAGAACATTCTCCTGTTCGTGTTTGGAATTACTCTATCCCCCACTCCAGGGATTCGAGCAAAAGGAACGGAGTTTGCATCGATTATGTATGTATAATTGAGTGGATAGTTCACGGGTAGTGCTGCACAGTCGCCTTTTGAAGACGTTTTTACCGCCAGCATGGTTTCCCCGTCTATGTATTTTTCTGAACGCTTTTTTGTGGCTACGGAAGCCGGATTAGTTGCTTCCGCTGTGGCTGTGTCAGCCAATGAATTCCCTGCAACGTGAACGCCATCACGCTGATGGCTCAGTGTATGTATCACGTGAGTCTTTTGTAGTTCTTTCTGTAAAAGAACTACCTGTTCCCAAAGCTTTTTATGCTTTATTGTGGCACCTGTGTCATCTTTGTAACCATTTTGAACCCAGTTCTGCAAGTCATTATTGTAAGATTTGACGCAGTAATTCGAATCGCACACTATTAGTGTCGGGAATTCGCGATCGGCATTTTCAAGCGCCATCTTTAAAGATCTTATTTCAGCTCGCTGAGTTGAATAGTTTCTGAGTGATTCAGTTTTGGTAATTAATGGTCTGAATTTACCTAAGCGCCAGCGACCTTTAACAATCGCGCACGCTGCGTTGTAGGAATTTTTCTCTACATCGTAGTGTTGTGCAAATCTGTCCATGTAGATTACACATTTGTACTTTTTGAGAGGCAGAATTTCGATTGGCAGGGGATATTCTTCTTCATATTCTAGATTTTCTAGTTTTTCATTTCCAGGTCAAAATAGTATTTTACTTTTTCTGTGGCAAGAGAATTTTCCCATTCTATCCATTTTGAATCTAATGCCACGGTAGTCAAATTTCGTGGGCTTGTTAATGCCTCAAAGGCTGATTCTGCTGTTAAAACAGTTATCCTTCTGCCTTGGGCTTGGTCTCTTTCTCTTGCTACAGCTGTTTGAACCGCATTTACAACATTTTCCGCAAGACTGAATGTTTTTTCAGCTTGTGTGAACAAGTGTGATTTGTAAGCTATTGGTACCGTTTCTCCCTCATTAGAGGTCAGGTACGTGAATCTGCTTCTTCCTGGGATGACTCGGATTACAAGGTTGCGTGTGTTATCGCGAGTTTGCAATTTTGTTTTAGCTAACATGTCTGTTTGCAATGATCTCAAAATTTCTGTGTGTTTTTGAGTCCAATTGATTGGTTTAAAATCAGGTTTTATTAATTCATAGAGAGGTTTAACCCTCTCTGCATAATTTAGAATGTAAGTTCTTCCAAAATTCAGGAAACCTAGTATTGATTGTAAGTTCTTCAGCGATTTAGGTGCTTGGAGTACAGCGCACTTCTCTAAGAAATTGTCTGCTAGGCTTTTGCCTTCACTTGATAATTCATATCCTAAAAACAGGACTGTTAGATGGGCAATTCGTGACTTTTTAAAGTTGAATTTGTAACCCTCAGCTGCAAACCCAAGTATTATGGTGTTTACTCTTTTCAAGTCAGTATCCAAGTCATCATCTGTGAGATAGATGTCATCGACATAAGATAATGCCTCATCATCATATATTTGTAGTAACTCTGTTACCCTTGCTGAAAATAATCCTGGGCTATTCATGAATCCCTCTGGGAGTCGACAGAAATTTCTGCGACCCCATTATTGAGAAAGTGGTCAAATACCTGCTTTCAGGTGCAATGTTTTGACAAAAGAATCCATTAGAGATGTCTAATGTTGTTTTGTATTTTTTGCGCACGATTTATTCATTAGTGCTGCACTGTTTGAGTTTTGTACTGCAAATGTTTTGCAACATGAGTTAAGGTGTCTGTAGTCCAAAACTAGACGATATCGTCTGGCTTGGAGACAGGAAACAAAGGATTGTTCATTTGTGAGGTGCATGTTTCAATCACCCCTGGTATTCAAGTTGATCTAAGATCTCCCTGACTTGTTTTTTAGCTTCTCGCTTAATTGGATACTGCCTTTGTGCAGTTGGTTGACATTTTCACTGGATTTTGTGAGGAGGAGAGTCCTCATCCCATCCTACATGATTTTTATATAATGCAGGAGCTTGGGCTACTGCCCATTTTCTTGCATATGTATATTTTTTATGAATTGGAATATGATTTGAGAAGGCAGGCATAATCATTTTTTCGCCATGAGGGCACTCCCTGACAAACTCTGGTGGCCAGTATTTCTCAGCTAAAAGGATGTCATAGCCTTTGGAAAGGTTATCCGAAAATAGACCCCTTACTTTCCTAGTCTTTTATCCCTCTATGTGTAATGTTATTTCGTATATTTTATGAGGTTTGCTAACTCTGGTATCTGCAGTTTCCACCTGAATGTATTCATTCGTGTCCACTGTCTCCAGATGATTCATCAGGATCTTGCGAGCTATGGTCACTTCTACTGCACTGTCTAGCATTGTCTGGGCCCACTCTCCGTTTTTTAGTTGTGTCCTCAGTATCCTCGGCATGTTTGATTATTTTAACACTGGCTACCTTCTTTCTTGGAAATTGTAATTTTTTACTTTGAGCAGGTTCCTTGTCTTTGGACTTGACGTGCTCTTCCCTGTGTTCTGACCGTCCTCTTCTTTCCGATTTCTGCGAGGAAGTCTGAAAAGATCGAGAGGGACGTGTATCAATATCTTGATATCTATCACGTTTTTTCAGATTATCCCTATTTCTAAGGTTGTATCTTTTCTAAGAGGGCTCCCTCTGGGGAGACTTGTGTCCTTGGTCTGGAAATCTTTCTCTCCGCCGAGGAGACCTTCCTCTGGACTGGAATCTTTTTTCTTTGGGAGTGGATTGTTTATTTCCATCCCAACTCTTTTTTGGAGTGTTTAGATTATTTTTAATAAATATCTTTTCAGGATTTTCAGTTAGTTGGGGATTTACTGGTTTCCCACCCAAACTATCTCTTCCTAGTTCTTCATAGGATTTTTCTATGATTCTGGCAAGTTGAAAAGGTTGGTCTGCTATATCTGTTTCTTTAAATTTCTGGTGGTATGTTATGTCCTCCGTTGCCAATTGAACTAATTCTCTATATGCCTTTGTTAATTCTTTTATTTTAACTAAGAGTTCTTCGCTTGACATTTTTTCAATGTCTGGATGTGGTGTGTAACTGGCTAGAACCGGCCACGTTGCTCCTGGTCTACCTAGTGGACCGAGCCTGGTGATGTGATTATTATGTTTTAGGGCGCCTTTAAACCAGAGAAGGTGCTCTTGGTATTTTAATTGCATTTCCACCTCCTCGAAAGGGGTGTATTCCTCCGGAGGTTCCTCTATTTTGTAATAGTGGAATTCGTGTGTGACAGCGTTTGCTGCTGGAAAGTTTATCCATGAATAGAATACCTCTGTCTGCCTATATTCATGGGCCTCAATTACGAATACGACTATACCACCTCTCGATGTTAGTCCATTTTCTATAAGTTTAAGAGTTATAGTTTTTCTGATGTTGACCGGAATGAGTATAACATTCGGGTCATTCTGTAGGAGACTTGTGTCATCCTCTAGGAGTCGAGCTGCTATTCTAGCTGCCTCTCCTTCGTCTTCACTTTCCCCCATTTTAATGGCAGAAAGTTTTTTGTTGCAGATCAAGTTTCAAGGAAACAAAGATTAGGTGCACAATATTTTTGGAACACTGTATCCTTCAATGTTGACTAAACCAAAAACTATACATAGAAATCTCTTCCTACTAAGTTCCGGCAAATTTTAACCTTTTACCCACTCCAGACGTCTTTTGGAGTATTTACGGGAAAAAGGGTCTGTGTGAAAAAGCACGACTGAGTTACTCTGAGTCTTGCGTTAGATTTATCGCCTTACCAAACGTTGGGCGCCATGTAGTGTAGTTCCTATATACCCAATAGGCTCTGCACATTGGAATAATATAAACAGCAGTGTAGATGTAGGACTGAGGTCGACTAGGTCTCTACTGACTATATTAGACTTAAGGTTGGCCAGCTAGCTCAGAGGTCACTAGACACTTTCTTGAATAAGCGAGGAGGAGTTTAGCCTCCCTGGATAGACAAGAAGGGATTAGCTTCTGACAACCATATAACATGACAACTTTGCTCCCCCAGAATAAGAGTGTATCTCTAGAGTCGTGTGAAAACAATAGACAGCTATTTCACTCAGTCAAGTGTGCATACTTAGTTTCACCAGAGTGCAGAGAAAAGAGAGACGGGCGTTTTCAATAAAAGGTATTATTTATTGAGCAGTCTTCTTTCTCATGCAAGAGAAATGAATTGCCACAATTGTAATACTTATAGTAAAGTAAAGTGCGTACAGTAAAAGGAGGATTATAAAATAATACTGTAAAAGCATTGATATGGTTTTTTAGCCATATGATACTTTAAAATAGATAAAATATATACATACATATATGCATTGACTAATGTACTCAACTGGTGCTTCTAAATACGCCTACCCCGGTGTACCTGACCTAAGCCTAATACGTGGGAAGGAGAAAGTAAGTAGCAGTTTAAGTTAAGTTGGTTTTGCCAAGAATCTGACTCAAGAATTCTCTTTAAGGGTTTAGTCAGCTCCGTACCTGGGTAATAGAAAGCAGGAGATCTTGTATCTCTCTCTCAGGACTCGATATCCCAGTAACCCGCGAAGGTATCTGGAAACACCGGAGCTGGATTTCTCGGCAGGAGAAAAGACAGCGTCTATCTCAGTGCGTCAAAGGGGAGGGGCAGCGTCCGTGGGCTCTCGCATGAGCTGGGCTCTCGGGCAAGTAGATAGCTGCTCTGCTCCAAAACCACCACTGTGTGTTTGCTTAAGGCAACGTTGGTATTTTTATACCTGAAAGGTGCCGGGTAAATAAAGATGTCACTAAGAACTGGCCGTTCTTGCAGTGCTTTACAGGAGTTCTATGACGAAATCAAAACAAAAGCAAGGGGGATTTCCCAGGTTGCTGGGCGTTTGGTTTGTTTAGAGAACTTGTTGTGCTTTCTAGGAGTCCGGGGAAGTAGCCTTGCTTAATGTGACTGCATGGGCTACGACTAAAATGGATATGATTCGTTATGCCTTTATAGGGATATTATTGATTATAGCCGAACAAGGGCATAAAATAGAAATATCGATTTAGGTTCCTAGATAAAACACTACACAACTCGCCATCTTACTCCTCCTCTGCAGAAGCCTTAACAACAATGCAGTTTTTTAAAAGAAACGCAATTTAAAAAAGGATACGCTGTACACAACCACAGCTGACAGCTCTGTCTATTTCATAGCACATGTCCTGAAGGATGCATAGGATGTTGAAACAGGTGGAGATCACGGCGATTTTGAGATGGAAGAAGGAGTCGAGCTTGTTGCAGAGGTCCTGGGAGGGAGTTATGTCCATGTTTCGCTGGTAGGATTGGTGAATTCCTGATTGTTGCTGAAGAGTTCCTTGGAGTTGCTTGAGTTGGCGGGGATCTTTTTCTAGGAGAAAGTCCTTTTGGTGGATCTGATGAGTTGGTGGTATTCTGTCATGACGTTCTTGTATGTGGTGTGGTGTTCTGGGGATTTCCTGTTTCCCTATTTCTTTTCGAGGCATCTGCAGGTGCGTCTAGAATCGTGGTGGTCGGCGGTAAACCAGGTAGCCCTCCTGGGGTGCTGTCTGTCGGGATTGTGGAGGAATGCAAGCTCATCTGCGCAGTTGGCAGTCTATCTGTGAAGTTCTTCGGCTGCAAGGTTGGTGTTGGTTGAGGTGGGAGGTATCGTGGTTGAGGGTGGAGTTAAGGTGTTCCTCAGTGATCTTGCTCCAGTTAAATTAAAGTTAAATAATTATGTTACTAAACAGCTAGACTCAAACTTTGTGTAAAATATGTCTATGTATTTGTTTTTCCATTTGTCATTTGTATTGGTGATTACTGATGTCATTGTAACCCCTAGTGTTCCAGTAAAGAAGGAAAATGCATTTTTGATTTAGGTATTTTGACAAATGAATACAAAGGGAAAAGTAAAATTTGTATCTTACTAAACAACTACACTGAAACCTTATGTAAAATATGTCTATATATGTTTTTTATAGTTTGTTAAAAACACTATGTATTCGCAGTCTGTCCTTGGCAATGGCACTCATAGAAACATACAGGCACTATCTGTGCAATCATCAAGGACTTTCTTTCTGCCTCACTCTGCAAACATGCCTCCTGGCATAGTACTTGTTGTAGGATGAAGTGTCCTTGGCTATAGAGGGTGTTTGGGGCCCAAGTATCCCCCTTGTTACTTCCAGCAAGTTCCACACAGTCAGTTTACTAAGAGGTGTTCTGAGGCCACACTCCCTTTCTGCCCCTCTATGCAAACATGTCTCCTGGCACACTACTGGTTGGGGAGTAAAGTTGTCTTGGATGCTTAAGAACCTTGGGGACCCTCCTGGTACTTTCTATAAGTCCTACTCAGAGGAATTTCTGAGATCTGGTCAGAGGCCCCACCCCCTTTCAACACCATTCTGCAAAGACCATTGCTACTTAAAGAAAC
The DNA here is from genome assembly GCF_964261635.1 of Lissotriton helveticus. Classification (NCBI taxonomy): domain Eukaryota; kingdom Metazoa; phylum Chordata; class Amphibia; order Caudata; family Salamandridae; genus Lissotriton; species Lissotriton helveticus. Next base: position 10,967,057 of record NC_136063.1, on the reverse strand, counting down.
ATGGAAATTCACTGAAAAAAAAGTCACAGGGCTCTTAAAGTTAGGAAATAGAATTTAAAAAGACCCTAGAAATTCAATAATACAAGCAAAGGTTACAGGAACATTATAGTTACGCTCACGTTTCACTTGTACAAAACCAGAGAAATTCAGAAGTTATAGTTAGCTGAGCTTACTATAACTCTTATGACCCCACATATTGCATCACTCATGAGATGGTCAGTAACATCACTGATGACATCACTGCTGATATCTCAAATTATACCACTGATGACATCATCCACAGAATCTCTGATGCAGCAACTCACACCCCATGTAACCATTCAAACACCCACTCAAACATCTACACAACCATTCTCAAAACCATTAACACACCCATACCAGTATGTATATACCCACTTACTGATTCATAAGTCTACACACACACATCCACTCAGTCACCCATACAGCCACTCATACACCCACTCACTCACTAATACAGCCACTGATATAGTGACTTTGAAAGCCATACAGCCACTCACAGTGTCAGTCACTCATAGAGCTACTCACACAGTTACTCACTCACCTATAGAGTCAATCAGACAGCCATTTACTTACCTATAAGGTTATACACACTAACCCTGGGCGTAGTACTACACTACGCTCGTGGAGCACGTGTAGTTTGCGCTACTACCCACTACGCGACTTGCACGTAGCACAGTGCAAAAATGTGTAGTGTAGCAGGCATTTTTTGCTTGCTCGTGATCCTCAACATCAAGTTGGCAACCGCGAGCGGGCAAAATCAACATCCTGGCAAGACTTTTTCCTCATTTGCGATCAGCAACATCAAGTTGCTGATTGCGAGCATGGAAAATAAACCTCCCGGTGAGATTCTCAATGCGGGGAGGTCAGGTTTCTCATTACGAGTGGTCGCGTATGCTCGCGAACGCTCGCGATGAGAAACTAACATTTCGTGTTGAGAAAGCTGCCGCTCGAGTACAAACCTACTCAAGCGGAACAAAACTACCGCTTGCACTGTGCACAATGCCGTTTGCAATGATTGCACAGTGAGGACAAGCATCCTGCACAGTGCAATCAGTGCGAACTACATTTTCCCTACCGCAGTACGCAGTTCGCGTAGCTACGCGTACGGTGCATAGTGCAAAGTGCACTTCGCGTAGCTACGCATAGCGCTCCTACGCAAACTACGCCCAGGTTTAATTTACACACACCTGCTCACATATTCTTACAGATGGTAACATAAATGTAAATTGATACTTGTACTTGTATAGCGCACTACTAACCCGCAAGGGTCTCAAGGCGCTTTTACGAATACCGCTGTGGAACCCATCCTGGCTTTCCCTGTGAGGTGTCCACTCCTGGGCACCCCCAAGGTGGAGGCCAGGCATCCTTAGCCTTGTGGGGGCCATTGTGGAGATTAAGCAAGCTATTGCCCAGAGTTGCATAATTGGAATAGGCACCGAGGCGAGAATTATCAGGTCTGTGGAATTTTTGAGCCCAAGACCCGCCGAGGCGGGGAATTGAACCCTGGTCCCGGGCTAGACCTCTGCATCAGGTCTAGCCCGGGACCAGGCTAGATATATATATATATATATATATATATACATATATATATACATATAATCAATGATCCACTCAGACTGTAGTGTAGTTCCTATATTACCAATAGGATGTGCGCATTGGAATAATATATCCTATAGGTTAGACGTAGGACTGAGGTCTACTAGGTCTCTATCGAATATTTTAGACTTAATTGTGAGTGCCAGCTAGCTCAGAGGCCACTAGAAACTTTCTCGAATTCACAAGAAGGGATTAGTTTCTGACAACCGCATAAACATGACAACTTTGTTTCCCCAAGATAAAACTGATCATCAGAGTCGTGGAAACAATAGTTAGATATGACACTCAGTCAATCGTGCATGTTTCGTTTCATCAGAGGTGCAGAGAAATGGATAGATGGGCGTTTTCAATAAAAAGATTTTATTGAACAATCTTCTTTCTCAAGCATAAGAAATGAACTGCTGCAATCCTAAAACTGGTTGTAAAATATAATGCATACAGTATAGAGTAGAATAAGATAATACTGTAAGAGCATTGTATGGTTCCTAGACCATAAATAAATACATACATAAATAACAGAGGCTAAAAGTACTCAACTGGTGCTTCTAAAATACGCCTACCCCGATGTACGTAACCTAAGCTTGGTATGAGGGAAGAAGTCAGTGAAGTTTAGAATAAATGTAGTATTCTTTTGCCAAGATTCTGTCCAAGATTTCTCTTAGGGTCTAATCAGCTCTGTACCTTAATTTGGAATGAAGAAGGTCAGTCTCAGGGCTCGATTTCCCAACAACCCGCAAGGGTAGCTTGGAAACATTTAAGCTGGATTTCTCAGCAGGGGAAAAGACAGCGTCTCTCTCAGTGCGTTTCCGGAGGGTCGGCCTCCTTCGGCACTTGCAGTAGCAGGGCGCGTTGGGAAAGTATATAGTCGAACTGCTCCAAACCACCGTGGTTTGCTAAGGCAAGTGTGGGCATATTTATACCTTGAAGTTGCTGAGTTTTACGTAAAGGTGGACATAATACCGTCGTTTAAGACTCTCAGTTCTCAGTTCTTTGAAAACTCCATGAGTTCTTGGACAAGTCAGTTCTCGAGCAAGGGAAAATCCCTAGCTGCTGAAGCCGAGTTTTCCAAGAAATCGTTGTAGATTTTCGGAACTAGCGGAAGTAGCCCTGCCCTATTTGGACTGCATGAGCTATGACTAAATATGGTTAGGATTCTTATGCCCTTATAAGGACATAGTGATTTTTAAGTATATAAGGGCATGAATCAGGAAATTTACAATAGTGTCCTGAAATGGTTCACAACACCCACTCCACGTTATCATGTTCATCTATAAATAAGTACTAGACATAAAAAGCTAGAGTATGTGTTTTTACAATCCCACCCTAAAAATACATCAATCAATCAATCAATCAATCAATCAATCAGGGGATTTGTAAAGCGCACTACTTACCCGCTAGGCTGCAGTTAGTGGTCAAAGAGCCAGGTCTTGAGCAGTCTTCTGAAGGCCGTGAGGTCTGCGGTCTGTTGTAGGTTGAGGGGGAGGGTGTTCCAGGTCTTGGTGGCGCTATGGGAGAATGATCTGCCCCCGGAGGTTGTTCTGTGGATGCGCGGGATGGCGGCCAGGGACAGGTAGGCGGAGCGGAGTTTCCTGTTGGGTGTGGAGAAGGAGAGTCTGTCGTTGAGGTAGGCTGGGCCGGTGTTGTGGAGTGCCTTGTGTGCGTGGATCATGAGTTTGAATGGGATTCTTTTGTCGACTGGGAGCCATGTGCAGGTCTCTCAGGTGGGGGGTGATGTGGTCTCGGCGCGGGACATCTAGGATCAGACGTGCGGAGGCGTTCTGGGTTCTTTGGAGTCTGTTGATGAGTTTGGACAAGGCTCCAGCGTAGGGGGCGTTTCCGTAGTCGAGTCGGCTGCTGACGAAGGGGTGGGTGACGGTTTTCCGTGTGTCCGTCGGGATCCACCTGTAGATATTTCGGAGCATGCGAAGGGTGTGGAAGCAAGAGGAGGAGACTGCGTTGACTTGGTTGGTCATGCTGAGCTTGGAATCAAGGATGACCCCTAGGTTGCGTACATGTTTTGTAGGTGCTGGGGGGGTTCCCAGTGATGTTGGCCACCAGGAGTCGTCCCATGCTGAGGGGTTGGGCCCAAGGATCTCCGTCTTGTTCGCGCTCAGTTTCAGCCTGCTTGCCTCCATCCAATCTGCGGAGGCTTTCATACCTTGGTGCAATTTGGATTTGGCGATGAGGGGGTCCTTGGTGAGGGAGAGGATCAGCTGGGTGTCATCGGTGTAGGAGATTATCTTGAGGTTGTGTAGCCTGGCGATGCCGGCGAGGGGAGCCATGTAGACGTTGAACAGCGTCGGGCTGAGTGAGGATCCCTGCGGGACACCGCAGATGGTTTTAGTGTTTACGGAATGGAACGGGGGGAGGCGGACTCTCTGGGCTCTGCCGGTGAGGAAGGAGGTGGTCCAGTGCAGGGCCTTGTCTCGGATCTCTGCGTCGTAGAGGCGTGTGCGTAGTGTGTGGTTGCAGACGGTGTCGAAGGCGGCGGAGAGGTCCAGGAGGATGAGGGCTGCTGTTTCGCCATTGTCGAGTAGGATTCTGATGTCGTCTGTGGCGGCGATGAGGGCGGTCTCGGTGCTGTGGTTGCTGCGGAAGCGTAACTGGGAGGGGTCCAGGATGTTGTTGTCTTCTAGGTAGCGGGTGAGCTGGGTGTTGACCATCTTTTTGATGACTTTCGCTGGGAATGGAAGCAGGGAGATTGGCCAGAAGTTCTTGAGGTCGCTCGGGTCCGCCTTGGGTTTCTTTAGTAGGGCGTTGATCTCAGCGTGTTTCCAGCTCTCGGGGAAGGTGGCGGTCCTGAAGGAGAGGTTGATGATATTGCGTAGGTGGGGTGTGATGAGGCTGTCAGCTTTGTTGGTGATGTGGTGAGGTAGAGGGTCGGATGGGGAGCCTGAGTGGATGGTGTTCATGGTCTTGAATATGTCTTCGGTGCTCACGTTGGTCCATTTGGTCAGAGGGTCGTGGTGGGTGGGGTTCGGGGTGTTCGTCGCGGCGAGGTCCATTGGGTGCCGCCGGGGGTTGAAGCTGTTGTGGATGTCGGTGATCTTGCGGTGGAAGAAGGCAGCGAGGGTGTTGCACCGGGCTTGCGATGGCGGGATGTCGTTGGTGCAGGAGCTGGGATTGGAGAGTTCTTTCACGATGTTGAAGAGCTCTTTGCAGCTGTGGGCGTTGTTGTCAAGGTGGTCTTTGAATGAGGCTCTTTTGGTGGTCCTGATAAGGTGGTGATGGTTGCGGATGGCTTCTTTGTGGGCTGCGCGGTTGGCGGGCGTTCTATCACTGAGCCAGGTGTTTTCGAGTTTTCGGCAGGTGCGTTTGGATGCCAGGAGGTCCGGGGTGAACCAGCTGGCTATCTGGCTGGTGTCTTTGTCGGTGGGTTGTCTCATTGGTGCTACGGTGTTGACTGAGTCTGATGGTGCGGGCCCCATCATCGGGTTCGGTGGGGCTGCTCAGTGGGTTGCGTGCGAGGTGTGTTTCTAGTAGTTCTTTGGTGACTTTGCCCCAGCGTCGGTGGGGGATCTGTGGGGTGCGGTGGTGGGTGATGGGTTTCTGGAAGGTGAAGTGGACGCAGTGGTGGTCGGTCCAGGTGAGCTCGGAAGCATGGCTGAAGGCAACGTGGGGGCTGGAGGATCAGATGGCATCGAGCGTGTGGCCGGCGATGTGGGTCGAGGTGGTGACGATCTGTTTCATTCTGAGGGTGGCGAGGTTGTCGATCAGGGTGGAGGAGTTGCTGTCGTTGTTGTTCTCCAGGTGGTAGTTTAGGTTGCCGTGCAGGATGTAGTTGGTGGAGGCCAGTGCGTGCGAGCTGATGAAGTCAGCAATGGAGTTGCAGAATTGGAATGTATTAAAAACATGAAATGTATTAAAAAAATGGTCGTACACAAAATGAGCATTTGTACAATATGCATCTAAGGGCAATGATTTCATTTTAAGCATATGATATTAGCAATGCTTACCAAATGAATCACAAAATTTACATTTATGAAATGGCTCTAGATACAGAAAAAAGGTTGAGACCATTCCATAGCAGAATATGCAAGTTAGTTCTATTTGTGAATTCGGTCAATATTGTTTCTAGGAAGTAGTCAAAGAATTCTGGTTCTCTAAGAATAGTTCTATTTTAAGCAGATTGCTATGTGCCAAAGTTCAGTCAGTTTTGGAAAAAAGTCAAGTTAATTTGTATTGAAATAGAGTTCCAAACTGGGAAGCATTTGTTTTGAAAAAAGTGAAGGTCGAATTTCAGAGTTCGAAAGAACGCTGTGGGCTAATTTCAAAAGTTATTCTCGGTGTCAGGAGAAAACATTAAGTCGTCAAGGCTGGCAAAGAAATCGTCGACCACAGTAGATGAAAGTTCACTACTTCATTAAGAAGGTCAGTTGTACATAAATGTGAAGCATCGCCGTCAGCGTCAGCCGCATTAGCAACGTTCATAGCAGATGGTACCTGTGTGCCTGTCGGTCCGCGTAACTCACCTCAAGTTTCATTTGCCTGTGACATCTCAATAAATGCTGTCATCAGGATTGGTAGCCGTTGGGGGCAACACAACACATGAGCCGTTACCGGGCCCAGTAATCCATCAACATCCGTTGGCATAGCCAATGGTAGTGTTAGGCACATATCTAACACGCATTCCTCTCCGCAAAGCAGGCATCGTAGAACAGGTAAGTTGCAATCTTGCCAGATTGGTCTGAATGACAGGAACCATGTGGTATTCAGATCTCTCAAACAAGCCAAGCCAAGGATCTGTGTTATTCTTTTACGATACCTCATGGCCTGGAGCACATTCTCCATGCTGACTTGGGTATCGCTGGTGGCCGGATTTGCCATAACGGAGCAGGAGTTCCAAAATGAGAGGCAGGCCGCTGAACACAGAATGTGTGAAGTTAGGAAAAATGCCCAGGACTGCTTCAAAGGGTGCTAACAGTCCTGAAAAAATCGTCTTAAATACATGTGCAATACCGCTGGTATCAGACATATTAAAGATACGACCTAACATTTCTGTGAAATGTATTGGGCAGTTTGTTGATAATAATGCATGTATCTATGCAGAGGACCTTGCAACTTGCAGATCATATGTCTCTCTCGACGAGGTCAGTGGCACAGTTTTTTGCAAAAGAATGGCTTTCATTCTGCTTAAAGTATCAATTTGTATAGTAGAGATGTTCAGTTAAGGCCATAGTGGCAACTCCTCGTCTGTCTTGCTTTTAGGAAACAATACTTGCATACAAAAAGTGACCCTGGCTGACACACTAACCAGATAGCCTATTCCTGGCATCATTCCACAATAGCTGTGATCATTTAACAAAATGTAGCTACCATTGGAAAGCTGCCTAAAAATTGGATCTGTCACCGCTGTGGGCGAACCTTGCAGGTGGCAAGAAAGGTTATTGGAAGAACCCTCGCAGGCTCCGTGTAAATTAATACCTTGACATAACAGTGCGCCGCTTAGTGAGTTTTTACAATTTTTACCACTAAGAAATACCTCCTTTCCCCCACTCCCACATTTGTGTGTGTATGGTAAATCCCAGGTTGACTTAATGTATTCTTTACCCAACCTTTCATACAGGCCCGCTGGTATCCGTTTTAAGCAATACTGAAACTGGAAAGACGTCACTGTTATCGTGATGGTGCCATGTATTATCCATTCAACTGATGGTTTCTCAGAAACAGGCAATGGTAATCTCTCCAGTTTTTCGATGCTCAGCACCGTATAGTCTGCTCCCCTCTGTGCCAACGAGATTTGTTTATCTGTAAGGTTAAACACAGTAAACAATGACCTAGTGTTGATTAAACGCCAAGGCACATAGCCAGAACAAAGGTTTTGCAACCTGTAGCCTAACAGCATTATAGAACGTAATTGAGATTGGCCATGTTGTAACATTAGCAATTCCTGTTCCATTATATCAATGGCAGAGGATACAATGCTGCCCAAAGAATATATTCTGGATGACAGAGTTGTTAATCCATTGTCAACTACGGAGAGTGCTTTCTCTAACTTAATATGATCAATTTCTCGTATTCTTTCAGCTGTTTCCATTTGGTTGACTTTCCATGCTTCATTTTATGCAGCGTATATACCGGCGTATATGAAACGTTTATGATGTGGATTACGAGGTCCCAGTAAGAATTCTCGTAAATCAAAGCCATCTTTAAGCAAAGATAAGTTTTGTTTTATTTCTGGAAGGGGGGATCTCTGTAGCCACTCAAGGCATAGTTTTCCTACACTATAAGTTGTAATTATCCCTGAATGTTGACTTTGGATATATCTTGGATCTGGTCGAGTTACTGTGAACCCTTGTGTCTTGTTCAGGAATCTATCTTGACAGTTATTCGTGTCTGTTGACCAGATTAACCATTTTTCCAATCAGGATGTGTTCTGTTTTGTAGAAAAATATAATTTACGTCTTCCTCCTCACCTGAAGTTATATTACTATCAGGTGTGGGCTTAGGTTTGGACGGTTTGTTTAAATCTTTTATCTTAGCCAGGCCAAGACAAGATGTCTGTTGAACAGTTTCATTTAAGAACAGTATTTGTTCTGGGATGATGCAGGCTCTGAACAATGCTTCTAAACCTTGTACCTGCCAGTCTTTTCTGCCCCAAACAGTTTTTGTCTCAAAGTTGTCTTCCCAAAAGTCAAAGCCTAAGGTGGACAATTGAGCATAAAAGGCTGCAGAATAAATTTGTTTAGTATTTGTCAACATACTTTTCATGCCTGTCTTATTAACATTTTTAAAGTAAATCTTTCTGGGTTTGTAACATTAAAACCTGTAAAATATGGACATTTTTCTTAAACATGTTTTAGAACTACCTTTTGGAGGGGTTCGGCAAATGTTCCCATTGATTATAAGTTAATTGAAGTTTTATGCAAGTAATGATGACCAAAATGATTAAAACAATACATGTCGTCATAATTTGATTAAACTTCTAAGTATTCATGTTTTGCAAATTTAGCTGACATTTCTAAGTCTGTCATCATGTTATTAACAGTTTCAAAGTCCTAATCATCAGAAAATGTGCTAGGTGAAACGAAATCAATCAAGGAAACCTTAAATTGGTGTGGAATTTTCAGCAGCTCGACAGAGCCATGAATGTAAAAATCAGTTCTATCCCATGCTATTCCACCAGGTAGAGGAACCGCTGTGATGTTCACTGATGACAGGTCTCGTTGTTCATGATGAGATGATTTGAGTGGCTTCAGAAGCAAGTTGATGTTCTTACTTGCTGTGTCCATTTTAATGTGTTTTCCATCTATCAGCCTTCCCAAACTTAAAACGAGAATGAGCCATAGTAGGAGATAAAATACACCTAATCCAATCCAAAATTTAACCCATGGTGAAACTAGATATGTATTTGCAAGCTGGTGACAAAGTTCCGTCAATTGTTCCTTGAAAGTTTTATTTGCTGGCGTTGTTTCTGGCTCACTGGGATCCTCAGAAAATTTATCAAACTTGATAAAATAGCCAGAGGCAGTTCTGTCAATAGTTGGTATCGCATCCGGATTATTTGAAATCGCTGGAGCTGTTTGTTCCCTTGACATGTTTGTATTGTAGTGTAGTTTCTATCTTCCCAATAGGCTCTGCGCATTGGAATAATACCTACAGCAGTAAAGGCCTAGGCCAGACGTTAACTAGGTCTACTACTGTCGATACTAGACTTAAGTTTTGGGTTTGCCAGCGTAGCTCAGAGTTCGCTAGAAACTTTCTCGAATGTTCAAGGAGGAATTAACTTCCCTGATTAGACAAGAAGGGATTTAGTTTCTGACAACCATAGAACATGACAACTTTGCTCTCCCCTAATCAAGAGTCAATCTCGAGAGTCGTGTGAACAAAAGGCAAATTATTTTACTCAGTCAGTACGTGCATTCTTAGTCTCATCAGAATGTAGAGAAAAGGAAGAGACGGTCGTGTTCAATAAAGAGGTGTTATTTATTGATCAGTCTCTTTTCTCATACAAGAGAAATGGATCGATATTATTGCAATACTTATAGTTAAGTAAAGTGCATACATTAAAAGCAATAGTATAAAGTAATACTGTAAAAACATTGATATGGTTTCTAAGCCATATGATGTTTAAAATGAATAAAATATATTTACATACACATATACATTTGACTAAACGTACTCAACTGGTGTTTCTAAATACGCCTACCCCGTGTACCTGACCTAAGCCTAATACGTGGGCGGGAATAGAAAGTTACAGTTTAAGTTAAGTTTGTTTTTGCCAAGTGAATAACTAAAGAATTCTCTGTGAGGGGTTATTCAGTTCTGTACCTGGAAGTTAGGATGAATGAGGAATGGTATCTCTCTCTCTGGTCTCGATATTCCAGGCTGCCTGCGAGGGCTACCCGGAAACGCCGGTGCTGGATTCTCGGCAGGAGAAAGCAGCTTCTCTCAGCGCGTCAGGAAGGCGGGGCTGCTGCCAGCGGGGTCTGCTCTGCTCTTGGCTTCGGCAAGTATGGCTGCTCCGTCTCGTCACCACGCGTGTGTTTGCATAGGGCAAGATCGGTAATATTTATACCTTTAAGGTGCCGAGATTGACGTAAGGATGGACATAGATACGTCAATAAAGATGTCATACGATTTGCTCGTTAGCACATTCTTTTACTAAAGTTCTCGGTGAAATCAAAACAATGGCCGCAGGGTTTTGCCCAGGTTGTCATAGGTTTGATTTGTTATGAGAACTCCGTATGCCTTATCAGGGGCTGGAGGAATATCGCTTGTCTAATTAGATCGCAAGCGTTATGACCTAATCAGATAACACGTTCCTGTGCCGTAGTGTGACTGCGTCAGATAACGGTATCTGCATCATGGGGAATTTCTGCCTCATGGGCTGACTGCTAGTTAACTTGTTGGTTTGTTTAACTAGAATAGGGTCAGGAATAGGGGGATCGATTCAGAACCGATAGGAATACATGACACCCACTCCACGCTAACTATGGACATATTTACTAATCTAGGCATAGTATAACATAGTACAACATACTATAGAGTAGTGTGTATACCTTACCACCCCAAAATACATAAATGCATTTTGAAATTTTCAAATATACTGAAAAAAATTGCAGACATATATATATGGTATGCACTCAAGCTGTAGAAAAATGCCAAAATAATCGCATTTGTATACATTATTGCTTATTTGGTATATGAGAATTACACATGAAATGATTTCTGACAAAAAAAGTTTCGAGACCATTCCATCACAGAATAAAATATCTTTATGAACATGCCAGCGGGCAGCTAATGTCTATAAGCTATCTAAAAAAAATGTTTTGTATTAGAAACCTTAGTTCTTTAAGAATAGTTCTTACTTTAAGCAGAAGATAGTGTCCCGAAAAATATGCACAAATATTTTGGGGCTGCTGGAAAAACTGCTGTCCGTGAACTGGAGCGAAAATGTTCATGTGACTTTATTTTTAAAGTTGAAGGCCGAATTCAGGGAACGCCGTGTGCGAGCTTGCTCAAATGTTTCTATTTCTGTTCGGGTGAGAACATCATATCATTTAGGCTTTCGAAAAAACTGTCAACAGCTTCCTGGGAAAGTTCCACTAACTCGGAAATAGGTGTAATCATGCATTCTTGCGCATGATTGTCTCCATTGACATTCTGATTTGCATTACTGACAGAAGGTCGTACCTGTTCGATGCTGCTTTCATCTTGAACTTCACTACCCATCAATCGTAGTGGTGAAGCTTCCACGAATGCCGTCATCAGGATTGGTAGCCTTTGAGGGCAGCACAAAGCATGAACCTTAATCGGGCTCAACAATGTTTCTGCATCCATCGGCGCATCCGATTGTAGCGTCAGACAGGTGTCTAACACGCATTCTTCTCCGCATAGCAGACACCTCAATACAGGTAAAACACATCTTTGCCACATTGGTCGAAATGATAGAAACCAAGTCATGTTCAGGTCTCTAAGCTGGGAGAGTCCCAGGATTTTTGATATCCGGTCCCGGTATCCAATGGCTTGGATTGTTTCTTCCCTTGTCGCAAGAGTTTTGTCTGTGACATGGGTTGCCATAACGAAAAATAAGGACTAAGAATAGGATTCCTGCAATTAGTCCCAGGATCAGGGGAAGTCCGCCAAAAATCGAATGGACGAAATCTGGAAAAATACCCAGTATGGCTTTGAATGGTGTTAATGCCATCGAAAATACTGTCTTAAATACCTTTGAGACCCCATTGGTATCAGAAATATTTAAGATTTCATTCAGGATTTCCGCGAAATGTACGGGGGAATTAGTTGATAATAATGTATGTATCTCTGCAGTCGTCCTTGCGACTTGTAGATCATACGTTTCTTTTGATGACGAGAGCCTGGTAGGCGTCTGAAGAAGGACTGTTTTCATTCTGCTTAAAGTATCTATTCGAATAGAAGTAATTTTCAAATCGGGCCATGCCCTTGCCTCCCTGTCTGGGAAGGAGCTGGGGAACAATGTGCGTCCACAGCACTTGACCTTCGCAGTAGTAGTTACTAGATAAGGAGTCCCGGGCATAAGACTACAACATCTGCGGTCTACAATAAGAATGTAACTCCCATTATAGAGTCTTTGAAAGAATGGTTCTATTTCTGTTGCAGGTGCGCCTTGCTGGTGACATGAAAGGTTGTATGAATTCCCTTCACAGGCTCCATGCAAACTAATTCCGTTACACAGAAGCGTGCCGCTTAGTGACATCTCACAATTGTTGCCACTAAGAAACACTTTCTGTCCTTTATTACTGACACATGCATGTGAATAGGGCAGGTTCCAAGTTGTTTTAAGGTACCCCTTTCCCAATTTCTCGTACATGCCAGCCTGTATATATTTTTGGCAGTATTGAAACCTGAAGGTTGAGATTGGAATATTTATGATTCCGTGTATTATCCATTCACTGACAGGTCGTTCTGACATTGTCATTGGTAATCTTTCTAGTTTTTCAATGCTCAAGATTGTATAATCAGCACCCTTTTGCGCCATACCGATTTGTCTATCAGTAAGGTTAAAGATTTGGAATAGTGACGTTGTGTTGATTAAACGCCAAGGCACATAGCCTGAACGCAGATTTTGTAACGTCCAGCCAAGCTGTACAATAGAACGCAATTGTGACTGACCATGTTGTAATAACAGTAAGTCTTGCGATAATATATCGATTGCTGACGACACAATGCTGTCCAATGAAAAAATTCTGGAGGACAGAGTCATTAACCCATTGTCCACTACAGAAAGTGATTTTTCCAAATTAATACGGTCAATTTCCCGTATTCTCTCTGCTGTTTCAATTTGAGTAACCTTCCAGGCCTCATTGTATGCTGCATATACAGAGGCTGCTATGAAACGTTTTTGACGCTGTTTGCGTGGTCCCAAAGTGAAATCACGCAAGTCAGCACCATCAGTAAGTAAAGTTAGGTGTTGCTTAATTTCAGCCAGTGTGGAAGTTTGTAGCCATTGAAGGCATAATTTGCCCACACTGTAGGTGGTAATTATCCCTGGGTGATGTCTTTGGGGATATCTAGGGTCTGGCCTGTTCATTTTGAAACCCTGTGTTTTGTTCAGGAATCTGTCTTGACAGTTATTAGTATCTGTGGGCCAGATCAACCACTGTTTCCAATTTGGATGTGTTCTGTTTTGGTTTAATATATGGTTTACGTCTATCTCTTCATCTGTATCAGAGTTATTGCTAAACATTGTTGGCTTTGGAATAGACGGTTTAATTAAATCTTTGATTTTGGCTAGACCAAGACAGGTGGTTTGTTGAACAGTGTCATTTAAAAATATCATTTGTTCTGGGATCATGCAGGCTCTAAACAAAGCTTCTATACCCTGTACTTGCCAATCTTTTGTACCCCAAACACTTTTCAATTCAACATTTTTGTCCCAATAATCAAAACCAAAAGTATTCGTTTGTTCGAAAAATGAGTCTGAATATAACAATTTTGTGTTGGTTATCATGGTTTTGGTTCCTGTCTTGTTTGACAATTTAAAATAAAATGTTTCAGCATTACTTGTGTTAAAACCTGAAAAATATGAATATTTGTCGTAAACGGTTCTTGAGCTCCCTTTTGGAGGTGTTGCACAATGTTCCCATTGATTATAATTTAAAACATTTCTAGGTTGTGCAGATCTATGTAAAAAGTGGTTACCATAGTGGTTATAGCAATACATACTGTCATAATTTGTAGAACCCTGCAAATAATCATGTTTGGTAAATTTAGCAGACATTACTAAGTCAGACATCATGTTATTAATGCTTTCGAAGTCCCAATCATCAGCAAATGAGTTTGGTTTTGCAAAGTCACTCAATGAGATCTTAATTTGGTGTGGATATTTCAGGATCTCGACCGGACCATAAATTTCATAGTCAGTGTTGTCCCAGGCTACCCCACCAGGTATTGGATTGGCTGTGAAGTTGGCTGAAGAAAGTTCTCTTTTCTCGACGTGTGAAGATGTGTGTGGTTTGAGGATCAAGTTGATTTTCTGACTTGCTGTGTCCATTTTAGCATATTTTCCCTCAATGAAGCGTCCCAAAGTAAGTACCATGATGAGCCAAAGTATGAGGATAAATGCACCAAAACCCACCCAAAATTCAATCCATGGAGAAATCAGATATGTTTCTTTCAGTTGTTTCAAAAGTTCCTTAGCTTTGTCTTTAAAGGATTTTGATGATGGCTGTGTCTTTGATTCACTGAAGCCTTCAGAGGAATCATCGAAGTTTATGAAGTAGCCGGATGCAGTTCTGTCAATTGTTCCAATTGGTTCAGGATTTTTGTTTCTTGCATTGTCACTTGGTACTTCATTATAGAGTGGTGTGTCTCTGCTAAATGTTTTTATTTGGGTTTTCAGAGGTCTTAGTTCTATTGCATTATTGCATAGTCCTTGTTGTTCTTCTGTAGGCGTTTCGAATGTGATGAGCCTCTTTGTTAGGACCTCTGTACTGGTAGCAAACCTTGGTGTTCTGCTACTTATTGGGAGTCCACTTGGCCTACTGTTTGTTATTGGCCACATGTTGTGGTTTTACCAGGTCGATGGATACAACTCGGTTCTCCTTTTTACCAGCAAGTGGCGGTAGTACAACTGATCTTGTCCCGTTGACAGACAAGACAGGAACTGCTTTTCTGTAAGAAGGCCCAAATTCCTTCTTTACCGCGATCTTTTCCCTGACTAGATCCCCGACTTTTGGAATCCAGACAGGTCTTGCTGGGACAGGTGGTGGTTCTTCAGTGGTTGTTGGCTGTTGTTTCAACTTTATGTTGCTCAGGTCTTTTCTTGTTTTGTTTAAGTCCTGCAAAATAGCCAAACGGTCTTTGATATCAAAGCTTTTTTCTTTCACCACTGAAGTCTGACTATCAATGTCAGAGATCATCATCCTAGTTCCAAATAATAATTCGTACGCACTGAATCCCTTCAGAGAATTTCTTGGCAAGTTATTGAGACTACGTTGGACACTTATTAAATGTTTGACCCACCCAGCTCCCGAACCTAATACCTTTGCCGTTATAGATTGCTTTATGTCACGGTTTTTTCTTTCAACAATTCCGTTCCCCTCAGGGTGAAATGGACAAGAGTACCGCAATTGCACGCCCATGCTGACCATGGCTTCCTTATAAGCCCGAGAGCTAAAAGCAGGACCATTGTCCGAATGCAGCATGCCAATTGCGTATGTGCCGATAAAGACTCGCAAATCTTTTATAACAGTTCTGGCGTCAGCCGTTCGCTGGGGCCACATCCATATGAATCTCGTGCATGAATCCACTGCGACCAAGATATATTTATAGTTACCATCCCTTTGTAAGGGACCGCAGTGGTCTAGATAAACACAGGCTAATGGTTTATCCGAGATTAGAAGGGGCGTCTGCGCTGGACGTCTCACCATTGATACTTTCATTTTTTGACATATTTCACATTCTAGAACATAGTTCCTTGTTTGTCTTCTCATTTGTGGCCACCAGTACCTCTGTTTTAATAATGATACTGTGGCTGAGACGCCAGCATGAATAGAAGCAAGCCCTTCATGTGCCGCTATTATTAGTCCTAACCTATGTTCCATGTTTGGAATTGCCCTATCCCCCACTCCAGGGATTCGAGCAAAAGGAACATTGTTTGCATCAGTTATGTATGAGTATTTTACTGGAAAGCCTTTAGGGAGTGGTTCTATCGAATCCTTTTCTGAAGCGCTGACAGCTTGTAATATTTCGCTGTCTATTTTTGTTTTTGACCGGGTGACGGCAGCTACGGAAGCCGTTTGCACAGCTGCCTTCGCGGCCTCATCAGCCAATGAATTCCCTGCAACGTGAACGCCATCACATTGATGACTCAGTGTATGTATCACGTGAGTCTTTGGTAGTTCTTTTTGTAAAAGAACTACTTGTTCCCAGAGCATTTTATGCTTGATTGTTCCACCTTTCGCATCCTTGAAACCATTCTGAAGCCAGATCTGCAAGTATTCATTGTAAGATTGAACGCAATAATACGAATCGCACACTATGAGTGTGGGGAATTCTAGATCGGTATTTTCAAGCGCCATCTTGAACGCCAGTAGTTCAGCTCGCTGAGCTGTACAATCTCCTAAAGATTGTGTTTTAGTTATTGCTGGTCTAAATTTTCCTTCGTGCCAACGACCTTTAACGATCGCGCACGCAGCACTGTAAGCTTGCTTACCCCCCACTGCGGGTTGTGCTGATCCGTCTGTATATATTATACAGCCGTACTGGTCTAGAGGCAGAATTTCGGTTGGCGGAGGACATTCAAATTCATATTGGAGAAATTCTTGTGTTTTTAAGTAAGGATCAAATTCGTACACCACGTCTGTTGCAGCAAGAGAATTAGCCCATTGTATCCATCTCGGATGGAGTGCTTTAGCATTTGGAATGCTTGCCTTTGTTACCGCCTCTAGGGCTGGTATTGGTGTCACGATTATTATTCGTTTACCTTGTGCCAGGGCTCGTTCTTTTGCTATAGCTGTCTGTGTTGCTGTAAGAATTTTTTCCGTTGGGCTAAATTTCATTTCAGCCTTAGTGTACAAGTGTGATTTGAATGCAATTGGTACCTTTTCCCCCTCATTAGAGGTTAGGTATGTGAATCCGCATCTCCCTGGGATTACTCGAATCACAAGATTGCGTGTGTTATCACGTGTTTCTAATTTTGTTTTAATTAGCATATCTGTTTGTAAGGATCTCAGAATTTCTGTGTGTATTTGAGTCCAATTGGATTTTTTAAAATCTGGTTTAATTAGATCATAAAGGGGTTTGACCCTTTCTGCGTAATTTGCAATGTATGTTCTTCCGAAATTTAGGAAGCCTAGAATTGACTGTAGGTTTTTTAGTGTTCTAGGTGCTTGGAGTACGGCACATTTCTCTAGGAAATTGTCAGCCAGGCTTTTGCCTTCACTTGATAATTCATATCCTAAGAACAGGACTGTCAGATGGGCAATTCTGGACATTTTAAAGTTGAATTTGTAACCCTCTGCTGCGAACCCAAGTATTATGGTGTTCACTCTTTTCAAGTGAGTCTCCAAGTCATCATCTGTTAAGTAAATGTCATCGACATAAGATAATGCTTCATCATCATATAGATGAAGTAATTCTGTTACTCTCGCTGAGAATACCCCCGGGCTGTTCTTGTACCCCTGGGCTAACCGACAGAATTGTTTTTGAGTGCCATTTACTGAGAATGCAGTTAAATATCTGCTCTCTGGTGCTATGTTTTGACAAAAGAATCCATTGGAGATGTCCAAGGTTGTTTTGTATTTTTTGCGCACTATGTTATTCATTAGTGCAGCACTGTGTGAGTTTTGCACTGCAAAAGTTTTGCAACATGTGTTAAGGTGTCGGTAATCCAAAACTAGACGATATGAATTGTCTGGTTTGGAGACCGGAAACAAAGGGTTGTTCATTTGTGAGGTGCAAGTTTCAATCACCCCCTGGTATTCTAGCTGATCTAGTATTTCATTTACCTGTTTTTTAGCTTCTTGCTTAATTGGGTACTGCCTTTGTGCAGTAGGTTGTGATTTTAACTGGATTTTGTGAGGAGGGGAGTCCTCATCCCATCCTACATGATTTTTATATAAAGCAGGTGCTAGAGCCACTGCCCACTTTCTAGCAAGTGTGTATTTTTTATGAATTGGGATATGATTCGAGAAGGCAGGCATAATTACTTCTTCGCCATGAGGGCACTCCCTGACAAACTCTGGTGGCCAGTTTTTTTCAGCTAGAAGGATATCATAGCCCTTGGAGAGATTATCCCAAAATAGTCCCCTTATTTTCCTAGTCTTATCTCCCTCTATACGTAATGTTATCTCGTATATCTTGTGAGGTTTGCTAACCCTGGTGTCTGCAGTTTCCACTTGAAGATATTCATTCGTGTCCACTGTCTCCAGATGATTCATAAGGACTTTGCGAGCTATGCTCACTTCTGCTGCGCTGTCTAGCATTGTCTGAGCCCATTCTCCGTTTTTCAGTTGTGTCCTCAGTATTCTCGGCATTGTTAACTACCTTGATACTGGCTACCTTCTTTTTTGGAAATTGTAATTTCTTTTTTAGCTGAGCAGGTTCCTTGTCTTTGGACTTGGTGTGCTCTTCTCTTTGTTCTGATCGTCCTCTTCTTTCCAATTTCTGCGAGGAATTCTGAAAAGATTGAGAGGGACGTGTATCAATGTCTTGATATCTATCAGGCTTTTTTATATTATCCCTATTTCTAAGGTTATATCTTTTCCCAGAGGGGTCACTCTGGGGTGACCTGTGTCTCTGGTTCGGAGATTTCTCCCTTCGCCTAGGAGACCTTCCTCGGGACTGGAATTTCTTTTCTTTTGGATTGGATTGTTTGTTTCCATCCCAGTTCTTTTTTGGTGAATTATTATTAAAAAATATTTTTTCTGGACTTTCAGTCAGTTGCGGTTTTACTGGTATTCCACCTAAACTATCTCTACCTAGTTCCTCATAGGATTTTTCTATGATTCTGGCAATTTCAGCTGGTTGGTCTGCTATATCTGTCTCTTTTAACCTCTGGCGGATCGCCACGTTGGCTGCTTCACCTTTTATGTTGGCTAATAATATAGCCGAGACCTGCTTGAAGTCTTTCAGTAATTTCATACCAAGAGTTAAAGCGGGCTCTGGACCGTATTCGTCTTGAATTTGTTTTAGCACATCTGGTATTACCGAAATGGATGGAACACCGTGCGTTTTTGTGTAGATGGAAGCAAAGACTGTACCCCAAGTGTCACAGTCCTCAATGTGTGGTGCGATTCCCATTGGGAGACAGATAGTCAGAATCCTGTGCTTTTCTAGCGGGGTGGTGTCAGGAAACACCGCCTCAATTTGGGTAATTTTCTGTGCCAACCAGAATGGTATTTGTTCCCGTTTAGCCGGTACTTTACCTAGGCAAGACTGGATGTTCTGTGGTGTAATTTTATTTGTGTTCCCCTGGTGAGGGGTCAGCTGTGGAAGTTTAATTGCTGGCTGAATTGTTGAAGTCCGCATCACATACTGAACTAATTGTCTATGAATTTTTATTAATTGTTTTAGTTGTACTAAAAGATCTGCTGCAGGCATTCTTTCGAAGTCTGGATGTGGTGTGTATCCGGCTAGGACCGGCCACGTTGCTCCTGGTCTACCTAAAGGACCGAGCCTGGTGATGTGATTATTATGTTTTAGGGCGCCATCAAATAAGAGCAAATGCTCTTGGAATTTGAGTGGTACTTCCACCTCCTCAAAAGGAGTGTACTCATTAGGAGGTTCCTCTATTTTGTAATAGTGGAAGTACTTTGTTACAGCATTAGCTGCTGGAAAATGTATCCATGAATAATATACCTCTGTCTGCCGATATTCGTGTGCCTCAATTACGAATATGACTGTGCCACCTCTAGGTGTCAGTCCATTTTCTATAAGTTTTAGAGTTATAGATCTCCTTTTGATGACCGGAATGAGTATTATATCCGCGTCTGCTGCTTGCATGGTAGCATCAGCATCTGCGAGTTCAGTTGCTAATCTAACTGCCTCTCTTTCTTCTTCATTTTCTGACATTTTACTGTCCTGAAGGTTATTTTGTTTGTTTGCAGATCAGGTTTCTTATGGAAACAGAGATTAGATGCACAATATTTTGGAACTGTTTATCCTTCAACGTTGACTATACCAAGAACCATACATAGGAGTTCCCTCCTGCGAGGTCTGGCGGATATAACCTTTCACCCACTCCAGACGTCTTTGGAGTATTTGGGAAAAGGGGTCTGAGTGAGAAAGCACGACTGAGTTACTCTAAATGTCTTACGTTAGTTTTATCGCCCTTTCCAAACGAGTTGGGCGCCATGTAGTGTAGTTCCTATTATCCCAATAGGCTCTGCGCATTGGAATAATACCTTCAATAGTATAGGCCTAGACCAGACGTTAACTAGGTCTACTACTGTCGATATTAGACTTAAAGTTTTGGGTTTGCCAGCTAGCTCAGAGTTCACTAGAAACTTTCTCAAATAGGCAAGGAGGAGTTGAACCTCCCTGGATAGACAAGAAGGGATTTAGTTTCTGACAACCATAGAACATGACAACTTTGCTCTCCCCTAATCAAGAGTCAATCTCGAGAGTCGTGTGAACAAAAGGCAAATTATTTTACTCAGTCAGTACGTGCATTCTTAGTCTCATCAGAATGTAGAGAAAAGGAAGAGACGGTCGTGTTCAATAAAGAGGTGTTATTTATTGATCAGTCTCTTTTCTCATACAAGAGAAATGGATCGATATTATTGCAATACTTATAGTTAAGTAAAGTGCATACATTAAAAGCAATAGTATAAAGTAATACTGTAAAAACATTGATATGGTTTCTAAGCCATATGATGTTTAAAATGAATAAAATATATTTACATACACATATACATTTGACTAAACGTACTCAACTGGTGTTTCTAAATACGCCTACCCCGTGTACCTGACCTAAGCCTAATACGTGGGCGGGAATAGAAAGTTACAGTTTAAGTTAAGTTTGTTTTTGCCAAGTGAATAACTAAAGAATTCTCTGTGAGGGGTTATTCAGTTCTGTACCTGGAAGTTAGGATGAATGAGGAATGGTATCTCTCTCTCTGGTCTCGATATTCCAGGCTGCCTGCGAGGGCTACCCGGAAACGCCGGTGCTGGATTCTCGGCAGGAGAAAGCAGCTTCTCTCAGCGCGTCAGGAAGGCGGGGCTGCTGCCAGCGGGGTCTGCTCTGCTCTTGGCTTCGGCAAGTATGGCTGCTCCGTCTCGTCACCACGCGTGTGTTTGCATAGGGCAAGATCGGTAATATTTATTCCTTTAAGGTGCCGAGATTGACGTAAGGATGGACATAGATACGTCAATAAAGATGTCATACGATTTGCTCGTTAGCACATTCTTTTACTAAAGTTCTCGGTGAAATCAAAACAATGGCCGCAGGGTTTTGCCCAGGTTGTCATAGGTTTGATTTGTTATGAGAACTCCGTATGCCTTATCAGGGGCTGGAGGAATATCGCTTGTCTAATTAGATCGCAAGCGTTATGACCTAATCAGATAACACGTTCCTGTGCCGTAGTGTGACTGCGTCAGATAACGGTATCTGCATCATGGGGAATTTCTGCCTCATGGGCTGACTGCTAGTTAACTTGTTGGTTTGTTTAACTAGAATAGGGTCAGGAATAGGGGGATCGATTCAGAACCGATAGGAATACATGACAGTATAGTCAGATGCTACATCATTGTAGATGGGAGTGTCTCGACGAACTGTTATTTGGGTTTCAAGAGGCACAAGTTCCATGGCTTTATTGCATAGGCCTTCCTTTCTTACTGCAGAATCTTCAAAGGTGATGAGTTTGAACCTGTTGGATAGTAGCAAGATTTGGTCGTCTGCTACATCTTGGGAGCCCACTGGCTTACTACTTATTATCGGCCACATGGTGTGGTTTTACCAGGTCAATTGACACAGACCAGTTCTCCTTTCTTCCAGCAAGGGGCGGCAGTAGCACTGTTCTTGATCCGTGGATTGCTAGTACAGGTACTGGTTTTCTGTAAGAAGGCACAAATTCCTTCTTGTCCCCTATTTTCTCCCTGACCAGATCCCCAATCTTTGGAATACAGACAGGTCTTGCTGGGACAGGTGGTTTTTCTTCAGTGGTCGTTGGCTTTTCACTGGTGTTGCTTAGACTTCTTCATGTTTCATTTAAGTCCTGCAAAACAGCCAAACAATCTTTGATATCAAATGGTTTTTGTTCCACTACTGAAGTGTGACAATCGAGGTCTTCAACCAGCATTCTAGTACCAAAAAGGAGTTCAGATGGAGTGATTCCACCCAGAGAATTTCTTGGCAGGTTATTAAGATTACGTTGGACATTTATTAGTTTTTTGACCCACCCATCACCCGAACCTAATACCCTAGATCTTATAGATTGCTTTATGTCACGTTTTTTTCTCTCCACAACCAAATTTCCCTCAGTATGGATTGGACTCAAAAATTACAATGCAACGCCCAAGCTGGCCAAGGCCTCCTTGTAATTATTATTATTATTATGTTTCTTATATAGCGCCTGAATCGACCCCCGAAGGGGTATCTCCGCGCTTGCCTTGGGAACCCGTCCTGGCTTTTCCCTGTGAGATAGCCCCTACAGGGCATCCCCAAGGTGAAAGCCAGGCATCCCGCCGCAGGGGGGCCGTTGTGGAGATTAAGCAAGCTTAATGCCCAGAGTTGCAGAGTGTGAACCCATGATTAGGTCAGGCACCGAAGCGAGAATTATCGAGTCCATGGACATTTGAGCTCAAGACCCTGCCGCGTCGGGAATTGAACCCTGGTCCCGGGTCTGACCTCTGCTTCAGGGTCTGCCTGCTCTAACCAGTGAGCCACACTTCTCCACCCTGTAAGCCCTAGAGCTAAAAGCAGGACCCTGGTCAGAATGTAGCGTTCCGATTGCGTATGTGCCGATAAAGACTCGCAAATCAAGCATAACAGTTTGGGCGTCAGCAGAGCGCTGAGGCCACATCCAAATGAATCTTGAGCATGAATCCACTGCGACCATGATATATTTATAGTTACCATCCCTTTGTAAGGGACCACAGTGGTCAAGGTAAACACACTCTAGTGGTTTATCTGAAATCAGAAGGGGTGTCTGTGCTGGGTGTTTCATTTTCTGGCAGATTTCACATTCCAAAACATAGTTTCTGGTTTGTTTCCTCATGCGTGGCCACCAGTATCATTGTTTTAATAATGAAACTGTGGCGGAAACTCCTGCAGGTGCAGAGGCAAGCCCTTCATGTTCTGCTAAGATTAGTCCTAACCTGTGTTCCATGTTTGGGATTGCTCTATCCCCACTCCAGGGATTCAAGCAAATGGAACATTATTTGCATCAGTTATATATGAGTACTTGAGTGGATAGCCATTTGGAAGTGTCTTACCACTGTCTTTAATTGAAGCAGTGACAGCTTGCAATATTTCGCTGTCTTTTTTCATTTTCGAACGAGTAGTTGCAGCTACGGAAGCCATTTGCACAGCTCTCTTCGCGGCTTCATCAGCCAATGAAGTCCCTCCAACTTGAACGCCATCACACTGATGACTCAGTGTATGGATCACGTGAGTCTTTTGTAGTTCTTTCTGCAAAAAAACTACTTGTTCCCAAAGCATTTTATGCTTGATTGTGCAATCTTTTGCGATTTTAAAACCATTTTGAACCCAGTTCTGCAGATATTCATTGTAAGACTGGACGCAGTAATATGAATCGCACACTATAAGTGTGGGGAATTCGCTATCGATATTTTCAAGCGCCATCTTGAAAGCTGGTAGTTCAGCTCACTGAGCTGTACAGTCTCCTAGAGATTGAGTTATTGTGACCATCAGTCTGAATTTACCATCGCGCCAGCGACCTTTAACAATTGCGCACACTGCACAAGCTTGTTTACGCCAATTGCGGGCTGTGCTGATCTGTCTGTACATATTATACAGCCGTAATTTTCTAGAGGTAGAATTTCAGTAGGCAGAGGACATTCTTGTTCGTATTGGAGAAATTCTTGTGTTCTCAAGTAAGGGTCAAAAACATATTCAACGTCTGTTGCAGGAAGAGAATTAACCCATTGTATCCATCTCGGATGTAGAGATTTTGCATTTGGAATGCTTGCCTTTGTCACTGCCTCTAAGATGTAACAACTTTAATGCGTTTATCCTGTGCGAGGACTCTCTCCTTTATTACTGCAGTTTGAACCGCTGTCAGAATTTTTTCTGTTGAAGTGAATTTCATTACAGCTTGTGTGTACAAGTGTGATTTGTAAGCTATTGGTAACTTTTCACCTTCATTAAAGGTTAGGTAGGTGAATCCGCATCTCCCTGGGATGATTCGGATTACAAGATTGCATACATTGTTGCGTGTTTGTAAATGTGTTGTTGCCAACATGTCTGTTTGTACTCAACGCAAAATTTCTGTGTGTTTTTGAGTCCAATTTGTATGTTTGAAATCAGGTTTGATTAGTTCGTAGAGAGGTTTAACCATTTCTGCGTAATTCAGAATGTAAATTATTCCGAAGTTTAGGAATCCAAGAATTGACTGTAAGTTTTTCAGCGTTTTTGGAGGTTGGAGCAGCGCACATCTTTCTAAAAAGTTTGTTGCCAGGCTTTTGCCTTCACTTGAAAGTTCGTATCCCAAGAATAGGATGTTGAGGTGGACAATTCTTGATTTTTTTAAGTTGAATCTATACCCTTCAGAGGCAAATCCAAGTATTATGGTGTTCACCCTGTTCAAGTGCCTGTCCAAATCATCATCTGTAAGATAGATGTCATCGACATAAGATAATGCCTCATCATCATACGTTTGTAGTAACTGTTACTCTGGCTGAAAATAACCCTGGACATTGAGGAAAAACAACCCAAATTACAACCGATGCCCAGGCTGCTGGCACAAGACGCCTCTTAGTTCCCATCTTGAACAGTTACCAAATAAAGAGACGGGCGCTGGAAGCGGGAGTGCAGGAACAGATTTTTATTTCCCATGAGGAGAGCCTGTCATTTCGGACACGCGCACAATGTCTTCAAGAGGTGCTCTAACAAGTTTCTCTGAGGCTCCGTCTTTTATACACAGGTTTATGATGTACAAACATTCCTTATTGCAATAAAGGCACTTTGAAGTACGAAAAGGCGTGTTTGGAATCCCAGCTTCAGGCCTATTCCCATACCAGTCGTTCGGATGTCGTTTCCCCTCCCAAATGTAACATGTGATTGTAATCTTGCAGCCGGACATTCCAACAGGACACGAGGGCAAGAGGGGGTGGTCAGATCTAAGGTTGGGCAGGCGATAAGATCGGCACTTCGGTTGGTGTATCACGCTTTGCTATGCGGGGCCAGGGGGGGGTACATCCATGTGGCTTTGTTTTATGACTTGGGACCGGGTCGGGAGGCCAGGCGTAGACGGGGGGTCATCAGAAGAGGGGAAGGGTGTTCCTGGGAGGAATGCAGGGGGTGTTGGTCAGGCGGGGTGTCACTTTTAGAGCAGGGTCGCGCAGAGGGAGAGGGTTTAATGGCCTATGCATGAGAGACCGGGGACTGTCGGGGATGCTTGCGAGGCTGGGGAGTGAGGGGGGAGAGAGAGACGCTGGCTATCGGGAGTGGGCAGAGAGGCCTTGGTGTCTAAAATGGCTGTCGTGTACGTGCGTGCATGGGCCTATGCTGGCGGGATGATGCGGTCAATGATTCGCGGTATTCGTTCTGCTTACAGCGAGGGGTATGGTGAACACAAATGAACGCCGCTTATGTACATATACATTGTCATTTCCACAGTCGCCGCTTTTTAACATAAGTTAGTTCATTTCCGTGTTTATCATAACTGACGGGGTGTACATATAGCCATGTGTGGTCAATGAAATAGCGTTGTCAATACTGGCGGATTGCATATAACCATGTGCAGTCGATGCGATAGACGAGGTGCAATACATATGAATTTACATTTGTCGTGATATATATATATACACGAGTCTAGAGATCTGTATACAACTCAGTCGGAGTCAATCAAGGAAATGTTCCGGCACATTATGGAACCATGTTCTGACTCTCTCTCCGGCGGTATCAATGTACAGTTAAAAGTGACCGATGAAACATTTTGAAAGCAATACAAAGTGGTTGAGGGAGGAATTCAGTTCAATACAAGCAAGTAGTCAGAGGGGGGGTAGAAAGTTCGGGAAAAGGGGTGGGGTCTTCGCCACAGTGTCTTTTTAGCAGCGAGCCATCACTGGTAGGCTCTAGTAGTTCTTCTTCTTCCGTTGGCGCTGTTGAGCACCGGCGGTGGAGCTATAGGTCCAGGTCGGATCAATCCTTACACGTTGCAGGGTGCGATCTGTCCTCTGCTGTTAGACCACAGTCCTGTTTTCTAACTAATCTTTTCAAGGGTGCCTCATGCTGGGCACCTGCATTTCTTTCTCCTTCCGTGGCAAACCCTATTCTACCTAAATGCTGTTCTTCTTCTCTGAGTCAAAATCCATGTGAAAAAAAGAAAAAAAGGGGGGTTTGTCGGATAATCGAGGGAACAGAGGGCGGAGTGGGATCAGATCTTTGAGACAAACCAAGGGAGCAAAGGATAACGAGCAGGCAGGCCCATCGATCGGGCTAAAAGGGGCGGGGACTTCTGGCACGCGTGGGTCAGCAAGCAGAGGGCTTCAAAGCAGCCCTACATCCTTTCATTTCCCGCGTTTGAGAGTGGTGCCTCGTCCCGCGTCTCGTTGCTCTGCGGCTCCACCTTTGGTCGAGGTCACATGTGCTTCATGATCTGCGGCTAGGTTGTGCGTCACGTCCGGCCCATCTCCTCCAGTGATTGTGTATCTTTGAATGGGTACAAAACAAGCTTTAGAGAACTGGCAGGAGAAGACATTTATACATTTCAATTCCGCCCCCAATCTTAAGTAGTTGGGGATACGTTCATCGGTCACAGTCAGAAGTTATCACTATGGAGTATGTATGCGGGCATTTCTACTGAGTTTGTACTAAGTCTATTTGGCGTTCATTCATGACGTATATTGGAGAGAAGTCAGACTCTTATCAACTGCGTATTCCATCAAACTCGGAATCGGATCCTACGGTAGAGACTCGTCTTTCTAACCCAAGCCCTGGCAGTCTTCTATCATCATGAAAGAGGAACAGAGGCTAAACATTCTTTTCTCGGGGAGCAACGGTTAATCAGGGTCATCAGTTATACTTCGGGATATGGAGCTGGGGTCAATCGGGAGAAACGAGGACGCTTTGGACATCCGTACTTGGGTGCAGAGGGGTGGGGCAGTCTGGGCATTGGGTATTGTGTTTCTAACGGACTGAGAACAGAAGGCCACTGACATATAGTCCCCTTATAAAAAGGCCAGATTAGGGGACATCAGTCGTCTTACCTGTCCTTTCCTTCTTAGCCAATTCAAGTTCCATCATTTAACAGAAAGGAGAGGTAGTAATATGGCAAATTACAATTGTTTTAGTTGCTGTCAATTTTGCCGAACACCTTTGTGTTCGAAAACCAATTAAGCTTGTGCCGGCGGGGCACAACGTTACCACACAAAGGAAGGGGGAACAGGGGGACTCTCAGAGAGGGAGAGAGTCGTCCGCATTTTAAACGAACTATTCGGTACACGTACGACATGGAGAGAGAGAAAACGTGTACAATAATAGGCCATTTAGTGCGCACACAACACAGAACAACAGGGGTCAAGTTATATAGAAACACAGGCTGAGGGACGACGTAGATCCATACATTACGTACACATGAATTCAGGCGGGGAGGGAATAGTACATGTATCATATACAAAAATCCAAGACAAAACATAGAACAGTGCTTGGCCAAAAAGATTTCTTCCTGCATGCTGCGCATCCTTAGTATCCTACTTAATTCATCTGGCTGCCTTTGCTGGTGGTCTCGGTTGCAAATACTTACACCTTTGTCAATTGTTCGGAAACTAACCTGGTCGGGCTAATACTCACGGTGGGATCTTCGAATCATTTTTAGCGAATGGGTATCCAGGATGAGGCAACGGAGGGTGTCAGTCGGGAGAACAATGGAGCAGCTTTGAGTTTCATGTCTATGAGGGTGCAAGAAGGAGGTGGTAAATCTTAAACATTGACAATATTCCTAGTCTTCCAGGAGAAGTGTACTCGGGTAAACCTCACCCCGGGATATTCCTGAACCTTTCCCTATTTAGTTATCGTATGAATTTACTCATGGGTGCACGTCATTCTTGGTTGCATTATTTGGGGTGCCGGTTGGAGTCATATTTTGTTATACTGCAATAACCCGTCAAGTTTCTGCTTCAGGCCACCCTCCCAGTCGCTGGGTTTAGAGAGAGAGAGAGAGAGAGAGACAGTCGTTTCTAAGTAAGGGAGTGCTATATCTTTGTTTGTTTGTCGTGTATAGGCACCATGTTCAGACCCCTTTTTCCCATTCCATCGGCCGTTCGATCATCACTTAAGTGGAGAGGAGTTGGCCTAACGGCTAGGGCGCTCGACCTCGGACCTGGGGATCTGGGTTCGAGTCTCGGTAACGACGCCAAAACCTCCTGTGATTCTGGGCAAATCACTTAATCTCCCCGTGCCTAAAATGAAAGTAACTGGAAAACGTAAAATGTAACGTAACTGGAAAAATATGTAAAGCGCTCTGATACCTGATTCGGTTCGGGTCTAGTTCGCGCTATATAAAACTGCAAAAAAAAAAAAAAAAAAAAGTCATACATAAAACATTTCTCTTATCAATCCAAACGGGTGCAACGTGTATTCAGTGGAGCTATACACATCAGGGCATCCACACGTGCATTCATATCACACAAATTCGTCACGTTCTCAGGGGCAGTCCCCATAGACAATATACAATTTTTCCATGCGGAACCATGGCGTGTTGCTTAGGTCTTCTCCATACTTTAGTCGACGTTCCGATGTGACCTGCAGAAAAGAAGGGAAAAAGAAGGGGTGGGGGCAGCGTTTTAAAACACATCAGCGCGCGTAAACCCGAAAATGCTTTTACTTACCACATACTCGACCTATCTCCGCGGGATGCAGTCCCTTTCATCTCGGCGTTTTAAGCCCAGAGGGACCGGTAGTGCGGGAGAGATAATTATTGATGGACTGTATATTGCATAGATCGCCCAAGGGTGGTATTATGGATCGTGTGTAGGGAAGGGTCAAAACAAAGGGCAGTCAGTGTAAAGTGGGGTGAACTCGTGCTCTCCTTCGAGGAGGAGGGATGGTCTACAGTGGTACAGAGTCATTTTTGTTCATCAGGCACGGAAACTAGAGGGCTAGGTGGCATTCCTTCGGAGTGGCTTAGGGGCATCTGAAACAACTTCCCTGATACATGTGGCACATAAAGTAAAGGCTAAATATCGGGACCTTTATCGATCGCTTTACGTTGCACAAAAATATAAAAAACACACACACAACAAACCTGGACCATTCACATTTGCGATATTTCTGTGTACTTTGCTTTTTAACCTTTAAGTAATCGAGTTGCTTCATTTCACCTGTATTTTACTTATATCGGAAACAGTGGCCATTTATTCGAAACTTACCAATCTAAGCGCTACAACTATGTTTGCTTTTCAAAAAAACCTTTATTTGAAAATGTTGGCGCACAAATACGGGCCTACAACCACGTGGGCCGGCCACGGTGCAGACTGGAACTGTACATGAGGGGATATTTATTTGAGGAAAACGTAACGGAGTCGGTGACCGTTGATTTCATAAAGGTGCGACAAGTGCAATAAAATCATATCGAAAATTCATTGTGGGCAAGTACAGAAAAAATTCGAACTTTCAATAATACGGTAATCAATGACGCGTCAGAACTTAATATCAATTCATTGTCCGAATGTTCAATCAGTACCCATCCCCTCCCGCCATGCGCTTCAAAAAAACTGCATACATATCTCATGATATCACGGCTGAGCAACCGGAACACAACAGGGAGTTGCGAGTTTCATTTGTATCGGCGCCATTTTGGGTGCGGTCAGGCAGGTCCAAGTATAGTCAAAATGTCTCCACCAACTCCTTGTTGGACCAGAGCCTCTTTCGGCAGTCCAAAAGTTTCGTAAAAGGGCAACAGAAGGGGCCGCCGATAAGAACCATCAGTCAAAGAGGGGAGGGAGGCAACAATCTTTCCTACTGGGTCATACTGGTGTTCCACCGGAACTGATCAAATTGGTAGTCATCAGGATTTTGGTCATTCAAACTGAGGTTGGCACCAGCATGAGAGCACCAACGTCTCGCGGCTACGTCTTGGTCGTTCCGCGGGCAATCATGGCAGTCATTCCCCATCGGGGGGGCCGCGGGAGTCGGGGGCCCCCGCGGTTCTCGTAGAATCTTCAAAGCTGGGGAGAACGCTTCTGGACGGGGACTCATTTTCTAGCTGACAAGCGACCAGGCCATCTTTGCACGCCAGGCCCAATCTTGCAGAGTCGACCGCCATGTTATGAGTTCCGCGGCAACCGGCAGTCGTTGGGTCGTAAGGGCAGACGGACTCCAGCCTGTCGGGCGTGGTGTTGCACCGCAACAGTGGACGAACCCTTGTCGGGTGAGTGGAGCGTTGGGGGTGCCGCTGAGGGGCCTCCACCTGGGGAGGTGGGAGAGGCTCGTCCGCGCCGCCTCTCCCTCCCAGTGCACCCTACGCCGTCTCCCGGCGCTGACTTTCGTGATGGCCGGACCAGGCGATGAGAGAGGGGGGGGTCGGAGGCATAAGCAAGACATCCCCTCCCCGTGGCCTGCAAGGCGCCAGAAGAGGAGAATGGAAGGACCAGTACATTTCGGGCCATCCCCCCACGTCTTCTCCGGCCGCTGACATTCGTGATGGCCGGACCAGGCGATGAGAGAGGGGGGGTCGGGGGCATAAGCAAGACATCCCCCCGTGGCCTGCAAGGCGCCAGAAGAAGAGGATGGGAAGACCAGTACATTTCCGGGCCATCCACCCCACGACCTCTCCGGCCGATGGCGGCCAGCCGGGCCCCGCCCTGCACGTGTCGAGGCTTTGTCTTCCAGATGGGCGTAACCGTGGACCTGTTGCACTTCGGGAACTTCCGGAATGGGGGTAGGCATCTGCTGACTTGTATCTATATTATGTTACCGTTATTGGGCGTGGCGGGCGGTGGGACAGACATGCTTGGAGCAGTGAGGGGCGGCGGAGCCTAGCTACCTCGTGGCTGCCGTGATGTCAAGCTTGGCTTCTCTCACCACTTTCATGTTTCTTATTGCGGGCTATTTCTAACATTTCTTATTTCTAGCGAAGTCAAAAAAAACTCATCAGTGGCCTACTGATTTTGCTCGATTTCTTTTTTCTTCCTTTTCTAGTGCGTTTCGTGCTAAAGTTTCTGTTAACAGGATACGGTGATTACTTCGTATTTTACGTATGTCCTTTTTATTAGGGGCGCCCTCCGGTTGAGCCAGATGATCTACCTCTAATAAGTGGTCCGGGTGGAACTAGTTTACCAATCAGTGGGGAGTAGATAGGCATGACAGATTACAACGGGGGACAAGGGTCCGCATTACCTACCCTTCACTACTTGCAAAGACTAGACAGAATATTTCTATTCCACGTTATTTGCAAACAGAGAATACCTCAAAAGAACTATTCTTTGAACAATAAATGTCCAGACAATCAATCAATCAGTGGGGAGAAAAACAGGCATGACGGATTACAACGGGGGAAAAAGTCCGCATTACCTATCCTTCGCTATCTGCAAAGGGAGACAGAATATTCCTATTCTTCTCTGTTTGTAGACAGGGAATATCTCAAGAGCGATAATCGATAAAAATCGATAACAAACAATCAGTGGGGAGAAAGATAGGCATGACGGATTACAATGGGGACAAAAGTCTGCATTACCTACCCTTCACTATCTGCAAAGGGAGACAGAATATTCCTATTCTTCCCCGTTTGTAGACAGCGAATGTCTCAAAGAGCAACAGAGCAATCAATCAATC
This sequence comes from Lissotriton helveticus, assembly GCF_964261635.1. Lineage (NCBI taxonomy): Eukaryota > Metazoa > Chordata > Amphibia > Caudata > Salamandridae > Lissotriton > Lissotriton helveticus. The sequence continues at coordinate 10,935,559 of NC_136063.1, read as the reverse complement.
AGTGGGGAGAAAAATAGGCATGACGGATTACAACGGGGGACAAAAGTCCGCATTACCTATCCTTCACTATTTGCAAAGAGTGAGAAACGTTCCTATTCGTCGCTGTTTGCAAACAGAGAATGTCTCAAAGAGAACCAATATTTCAAGTAGCAACCAAGGCTAAATGAACCAATCAATGAACAATACCAGTATTTAAATGCCGATTATCAGACGTGAAGACGTCCTACTTAACCTTACCCGGACCGGACCGTGTGGACAGTTCTTCGCCTTCCCTTTCCAGCGCCCGATCGTTCTCTTACTCCATGTTTTTACCGCAGCAATCCTGTGGGATCCCAGTCAGGACAGTAGGTCGCTTGAGAGAGGTCAGTTCGGAATCGGTGAAGTTCATTCAATCGGCAGCCGGACGAGGGCCCTCTCAAGGCAGGTATACTCCAATCGTTCAGTTGTTCACCCCATCGTCTGGACCTCTCTTACCGGACCTTATGTCGCTGATGGGCCCCGCGTTGGGACGCCAATTGAGGAAAAACAGCCCAAATTACAACCGATGCCCAGGCTGCTGGCACAAGACGCCTCTTAGTTCCCATCTTGAACAGTTACCAAATAAAGAGACGGGCGCTGGAAGCGGGAGTGCAGGAACAGATTTTTATTTCTCATGAGGAGAGCCTGTCATTTCGGACACACGCACAATGTCTTCAAGAGGTGCTCTAACAAGTTTCTCTGAGGCTCCGTCTTTTATACACAGGTTTATGATGTACAAACATTCCTTATTGCAATAAAGGCACTTTGAAGTACGAAAAGGCGTGTTTGGAATCCCAGCTTCAGGCCTATTCCCATACCAGTTGTTCGGATGTCGTTTCCCCTCCCAAATGTAACATGTGATTGTAATCTTGCAGCCGGACATTCCAACAGGACACGAGGGCAAGAGGGGGTGGTCAGATCTAAGGTTGGGCAGGCGATAAGATCGGGCACTTTGGTTGGTGTATCACGCTTTGCTATGCGGGCCAGGGGGGGGGGTACATCCATGTGGCTTTGTTTTATGACTTGGGACCGGGTCGGGAGGCCAGGCGTAGACGGGGGGTCATCAGAAGAGGGGAAGGGTGTTCCTGGGAGGAATGCAGGGGGTGTCGGTCAGGCGGGGTGTCACTTTTAGAGCAGGGTCGCGCAGAGGGAGTGTGTTTTATGGCCTATGCATGAGAGACCGGGGGCTGTCAGGGATGCTTGCGAGGCTGGGGAGTGAGGGGGGAGAGAGAGACGCTGGCTATCGGGAGTGGGCAGAGAGGCCTTGGTGTCTAAAATGGCTGTCGTGTACGTGCGTGCATGGGCCTATGCTGGCGGGATGATGCGGTCAATGCTTTGCGGTATTCATTCTGCTTACAGCGAGGGGTATGGTGAACACAAATGAACGCCGCTTATGTACATATACATTGTCATTTTCTACACTATCTTGAATCCTTGGGGGAGACAGCAAAATTGACGCTGTGTCCCCATTATTGAGAAAGCGGTCAAATACCTGCTTTCTGGTGCGATATTTTGACAGAAGAAACCATTTGAAATGTCTAATGGTGTTTTGTATTTTTGCAAACGATTTTATTCATCCGTGCTGCACTGTGTGCATTTAATACTGCAAAAGTTTTGCTACAAGATTTTAAATGTCTGTAATCCAAAACTAGACAATATGATTTGCGTGGTTTAGAGACAGTAAACAAAACATTGTTCATGGACGAGGTGCATGTTTCAATAACATCTTGGTATTCATGTTGATCTAAGAACTCCCTGACTTGTTTTTTAGCTTCCTGCTTTCCTGGGTACTGCTGCTGAGCAGTAGGTTGAGTTGTTAACTGGATTTTATGGTGAGGAGAGTCCACATCCCATCCCACATGATTTTTATATAATGCTGGAGCCTGGGCCACAGCCCATTTTCTGGCATAGGTGTATTTTTTATGAATTGGAATATGATTTGAGAAGGCTGGCATAATGACCTCTTCACCATGTGGGCACTCCCTGACAAATTCAGGTGGCCAGTCTTTTTCAGCCAGAAGGATGTCATAACCTTTAGGTATTTTTTCCCAAAAGAGTGCTTTAATTTTTCTAGTTATGTCCCCCTCTATCCGGAGTGTTACTTCATATAACTTATGTGGTACACTAACCCTGGTGTCGGCAGTTTCAACCTGAATGCATTCATTCAGATCCCCTGTCTCCAGATGATCATTCAGGATCCTGCGAGCTATGGTGACCTCTGCTGTGCTGTCCAGCATTGTCTGGGCCCACTCCTCATTCTTGAGTTGTGTCCTCAAGATCCTCGGCATGTCTGATTTTAATACTTGCTACCTTCTTTTTGGAGAATTTAGTTTTCTTATTTTTTGGGACGTGTTGATCGTCTTTGGACTTCACTCGTTCTTTTTTGTGTTCTGATCGTCCTCTTCTTTCTGATTTTTGCGAGGAAGTCCGAAAGGTATGAGAGGATTGTGTATCAGTATCTTGATATCTATCAGGTTTTCTTAAATTATCCCACTCTCTAAGGTTATACCTCTTTTCAGAGTGCTCCTTTTGAGAAGATCTACCTCTGGACTGAGAGCGCTTATCTTTAGGAAGTGACTGCCTACTATTTTCCCATTTCTTTTTATGAGTAGTTAGATTGTTTTTGATAAAAACTTTTTCAGGATTTTCTGTTAGTTCGGGCTTTACAGGTTTCCCTCCCAAACTATCTCTACCTAGTTCTTCATAGGATTTTTCAATAATTCTGGCAAGTTCATATGGTTGCTCAGTAATATCCAGTTCTTTTAAATTTTGGCGGATTACCACCGATGCTGCTTTACCTTTAATGTTAGCTAATGAATAGCTGAGACCTTTTTGAAATCTTTCAGTAATTTCATACCAAGATTCGAAGCTGGTTCTGGACCGTATTAATTTTGTATCTGTCTCAGAACGTCTGTATCACCGCCATAGATGGAACACCATGTGTTTTTGTGTAGATTGAAGCAAAGACTCTACCCCAAGTGTCACAGTCCTCCACATGTGGTGCAATCCCCATTGGTGAACAGATTGTTTGAATTCTTTGTTTCTCATGAGGTATACTATCGGGAAATACTGACTCTATTTAGGTAATTTTTGGAGCTAACCAGAATGGAATTTGTTCCCTTTTTGTGGGCAACTTACCGATGACTGACTGTATAGTCTGTGGTGTCATTTTGTTTGTGTTCCCCTGATGAGGGGTGTGCTGTGGAAGTCTTATAGCAGGTTGGACTGTTAAAGTCCATATGACATATTGTACCAATTATCTATGTATTTTGATTAATTGATTTAGCTGAGCTAACAGTTATGGACCAGTCATTTGCTCTATGGCAGGATATGGTGTATAGCTGGCTAGTACCGGCCATGTTGCTCCTGGTCTGCCTATTGGACCGAGCCTGGAAATGTTATTTTGATGTTGTAGGGCGCCTTTAAACCAGAGCTGATGCTCTTGGTAAGTTAGTGGATTTTCAACGTCCTCGAAAGGAGCGTATTCCGCTGGAACACATGTGTTGTTGGATTTGCTTTTGGAAATATAATCCATGAATAGAATACCTCTGTCTGCCAATATTCATGTGCCTCTATGACAAATATGACTCTACCACCTTGTGCCGATAGGCCATTTTCTATAAGCTGTATAGCTATGGCTTTCTGCACATTTTAAGGGATGTTCATAGCATCTACATCGTCTTCATTAAACCCTGTGGTGTCAAAACCTGGTTCACTTGCATTTACTGCTGTTCCACTGCCCCCAGGGTTGTCTTCGTCTGACATTTTGTTTAAGAAGTTTGCAGAGCAAGTTTCAATGAAATAAAGATAAGGTGCACAATATTTTGGAACACTGTATACTTCAACGTTGAACAAAACCAAAACTAATACTTAGGATTGTTCGTCCTACTCAGTTTACGGTGGATATTTTATCCTTTAACCCACTCCGGACGTCTATTGGAGTATTTACGGGATAAAGGGGTCTCTGTGAAAAGCACAACTGAGTTACTCTAGTATCTAGTGTTAAATTAGTGCCTTACCAAATGTTGGGCGCCATGTAGTGTAGTTCCTTTATTCCCAATAGTCTCTGAGCATTGGAATAATATATCCTATAGGTTAGACGTAGGAGTGAGGTCTACTAGGTCTCCATCGAATATATTAGACTTTATTGTGAGTGCCAGCTAGCTCAGAGGTCACTAGAAACTTTCTCGAATTCACAAGAAGGGATTAATTTCTGACAACTGCATAAACATGACAACTTTGTTTCCCCAAGATAAAACTGATCCTCAGAGTCTTGGAAACAATAGATAGATATTTCACTCAGTCAATCGTGCATGCTTCGTTTCACCAGAGATGCAGAGAAATAGATAGACTGGCGTTTTCAATTAAAAAGGTTGTGTTGAACAGTCTTCTTTCTCAAGCATAAGAAATGAACTGCTGCAATCCTAAAACTGGTTGTAAAATATAATGTATACAGTATAAAGAGTAAAATAAAATAATACTGTAAGAGCATTGTATGGCTCCTAGACCATTAATAAATACATACATAAATAACAGAGGCTAAAAGTACTCAACTGGTGCTTCTAAAATACGCCTACGCCGATGTACCTAACCTAAGCTTGGTATTAGGGAATAAGTAAGTGAGGTGTAGCATAAATGTAGTATTCTTTTGCCAAGAATCTGTCCAAGAATTCTCTTAGTGTCTAATCAGCTCCGCACCTTAATTTGGAATGAAGAAGATAAGGCTCAGGACTCGATTTCCCAACAACCCGCAAAGGTAGCTTGGAAACAATGGAGCTGGATTTCTCGGCAGGAGAAAAGACAGCCTCTCTCTCAGTGCGTCTGCTGGAGGGTCGGCTTCCTTCGGCACTTGCAGTAGCAGGGCGCGTCGAGCAAGTAGATAGTCGAACTGCTCCAAACCACTGTGTGTTTGCTAAGGCAAGTGTGGGCATATTTATACCTTGAAGTTTCCGAGTTTGAAGTAAAGGTGGACATAATAACGTCATTAAAAACTCTCAGTTCTTTGAAAACTCCATAAGTTCTTGGACAAGTCAGTTCTTGAGCAAGGGAAAATCCCTAGCTGCTGAAGCTGAGTTTTCCCAGAAATCATTGTTGATTTTGGGAACTAGTGGAAGTAGCCCTGCCGTATTTGGACTGCATGAGCTATGACTACTTATGGTCATGATTCTTATGCCTATATAAGGGCATGGATTGGGAAATTTACAATAGTGTCCTAAAATGGTTCACAACAAGACCCTCAAACACCCACTCACTGACCTATAACCTAAAAGAGGCAAGAGAGGTACAGAAAGGGGGAAGAGATGAAAAAAGCGGCAAAAGAGATGCAAAAAGAGTTTGAGGGGTGCAGAACGTAGCAAGACCGGTGATGAAAGAGTAAGAGAAGTGCGGAAAGAAGCAATAGAGGTGCAGAAAGAGGCAAGAGGGGTACAGAAAGAAGCAAGAGAAGTGCAGAAAAAAGCAACAGAGCTCAAGAACAACAGTAGTGAAGTTTAGAAATGAGCAAGAGAGGTGCAGAAATAGAAAGCAGAGGTTCAGAAACAGGCAAGAGGGATACAGAAAGAGTCAAGAGAGATGCAGAAAGTTGTAAGAGAGGTCTAGAAAGAGGGAGATGCGTACTTAAAGTGGCAAGAGGGGTGCAGAAAGAAGCAAGATAGGTGCAGAAAGAAGCAAAATTGGTGCAGAAAGAAGCAAGAGAAGTACAGAAAGAAGTAACAGAGATGCAGAAAGAGACAATATAGGTGCAGAAAGAGGAAAGAGAAGTGCAGAAAGAAACAACAGAAGTGCAAAATAATGCAACAGAAGTTTAGAAACAAGCAAGAAAGGTACAGAAAGAGGAAATAAAGGTGCAGAAACAGGCAAGAGGGGTGCAGAAAGAGGCAAGCGATGTACGGTAAGATAGGTCCCGAAAGAGGGAGAGGAGTGCAGAAAGAGGCATTACAGATGCAGAAAGAGGCAAGAGAAGTGCCAGAAAGAGGCAAGAGAGATGCACAAAGAGGCAAGAGAAGTACAGAAGGGAAGCAAGAGAGGAGCAGAAAGATGCAAAAGAGGTGCAGAAAGAGGTAAGAGGGGTTCAGAAAGAGGCAAGAGAGGTGAAGAAAGAGGCATTAAAGGTACAAAAAGAGGCAAGAGAGGTGCAGAAAGAGGGAAAGGGGTTCTGAAAGAGGCAAGAGAGATCCAGAACAAAGCAAGAAAGGTGAGGAAAAAAACAAGGGAAGTGCAGAAAGATGCACCAGAGGGAAGAGGGGTACAGAAAAGCGTGCAGAAAGAAACAACAGAGGTGCAAAACCATAGAAGAGAAGAGTAGAAACATGAAAGAAAAGTACAGAAAGAGAAAACTGAGTTGTAGAAAGCGGGGTACAAAAAGAGGTAAGCGAGGTCCCAAAGGAGGGAGAGTGGTGAAGAAAGAGGCAAGAGGGGCACAGATAGAAGCAATATAGGTGGCAAAAGAGGCAAGAGAAGTGCAGAAAGAAGTAACAGAGCAGCAGAAAGAGACAAGAGAGGTGCAGAAAGAGGCAAGATAAGTTCAGAAAGAGGCAAGAGAGTTGTAGAAACAGGAAAGAGAGGTGCAGAACGAGGGAACAGGTGATGCAGAAACAGGCAAGATAGGTGTGGAAAGAGGGAACAGGGGTGAAGAAAGAGGCAAGGTGGGTGCTGAGAGAGGGAAGAGGGGTGCAGAAAGAGTCAAAAGATATGCAGAAAGGAGCAAGAGAATTGTATAAAGAAGCAACAGAGGTGCAGGACGAAGCAAGAGGGGTGCAGCAGGAGGCAAGAAAGATGCAGATAGAGGCAAGAGAATTGCCAGACAGAGACAAGAGAGATGCAAAAAGAGGCAAGAGAAGTGCAAAGAGAAGCAGGATCAGTACAGAAAGAGGCAACAGAGGTACAGAAAGAGGCATGAGGGGTATAGCAAAATTCATGAGAGGTGCAGAAAGAGGTAAGAGAGGTGCAAGAAGATGGAGAGGGGTGCAGAAAAAGAGGCAAAATGGGTGCCGAAAAAAGCAAGACTGGTGAGGAAAGAAGCAAGAGAAATGCAGAAGGAGAAACCAGAGGTGCAGATAGAAGCAACAGAGGCACAGAAAGACGCAAGAGTAGTTTCAAGATAGGTAAGAGATGTGCACCAAGAGGCAAGTGAGGTGCAAAAAGAGGCAAGAAAGGTGAAAAAAGAGGCAAAAGAGTGACAGAAGTTGGTAACAGGTGCAGAAAGAGGCAAGAGAGGCGCAGACAGTGGCAAGAGAGATGTAGAATAAGGCAATAGAAGTGCATAAAGTGTAACGATGAAAGAAAATGTAGCAACAGGCAAGAGAAGAGCAGAAACAAGCAAAGGAGGTGCAGAAAGAGGCAACTGAGGTACAAAACAGACAAAAGAGGTATAGAACGAGGCAAGGGAGGTACAGGAAGTGGCAAGAGAGGTACAGAAAGAGGGAGAGAGATGCATAAATTAGCAAGATAGGTGCAGAAACAAGCAAGAGAAATTCAGAAAGAAGTAACACAGGTGCAGAAAAAGGCAAGAAAGGTACAGAAAGCTGCACGTGAAATGAAGAAAGAGGAAAGAGGGGTACAAAAAGAGGCAATAGAGGTGCACAAAGAGGCAGGTGAGGTGTGGAAAGAGGGGACAGTGGTGCCTAAGAGGCAAGAGAGGTGCAAAAATTGAGAACAGGGGTGCAGAAAGTAGAAAGAGGGGCAGAAAGAAGCAAGAGAGGTGCAGAAAGAAGCAAGAGATGTGCAGAAAGAAGCAACAAAGGTGCAGGAAGAGGCAAGAGGGGTACCGAAAGAGTCACATGAGATGCAGAGAGAGGTAAGAGAAGTACCAGAAATAGACAAGAGAGATACACAAATAGGCAAAAGAAGGAAGAGAGGTACTGAAGGAGGCAACAGATGTGCAGAAAGAGGCAAGAGGAGTTCAGCAAGAGGAGTTCAGAAAGAGGCAAGAGGGGTGCAGACAGAAACAAGACAGGTGAAGACAGAAGCAAGCGAAATGTAGAAACAGAAGCAACAGAGGTGTAGAATTAAGCAAGAGAAGTTTAGCTAGAGGCAAGAAAGATGCAACAAGAGGTAACAGAGGTACAGAAAGAAGCAACAGAAGTGTAGAAAGGGGAAGGGGCCTCACAACAGACCACATGGGGCAGGCAGGAGGAGCAGTTGCAGCACAGCAGACCAGGGAAGGCAGAAGGGTGTGACAGTAAAATGGACCATGGAGGACAGGAGGAAGGGGACATGGGCATGGAATGTGGACAGGCAGGGTGGAGGTGGCAGGGACAGGTTACAGTCATCTGACAATGCTAGGCAGGTGGCAGGGGGTGGCAGTTCAACTGAACAATCAGAATAGATAGGAGTGGCAGGTCTATAGAACAAGGTGGGCAAAAAGGATGGAGCGAGGGCATGCACACAGACATCAGAGGGCAGGGTAAAGGAGAATAGGGGCAACAAGCTAAGCACATAGGCTAAACAGGAGGTCAATGATGGGGCATAGAATTGGACAATGGAGGGCAGGTGGAGTGAACTGATACATCATGCTAAATGGAGGGCAGTGGCAGCACATCAGACCATGCATGGCAGGAGGGAGGAGGCTAGTCCATGGATTCAAACAACAGAGGATAAGGAGGAAGTGGATGGGGCAGCAATCTAACTGTTCAGAGAAGGCGAGAATGCCAGTGGCAGAACAATGGCCACTCAGGCTGTAATAAGGGAGCAGGGAAATGGACTTGGACAATGGATGTCTAGGAGGAGGGAAGGCAGGAGCAGCAAGCTTGGGTGGGGGCAGCACAATGCCAGGCCCAGCTTCCAACCCCCACCATCCATTGTGAAATGCATCTTACTTGATGTAAAAAAAAATTAGAAATTTGCTGAAAAAAATAGATGAGAGGGACGGTATAGTTGGACTGAGATTTCACTCATACACAACCAGTGAAATTACGCAGTTATAGTTACCTGTGCTAACTATAACTTATGCCCCCGCAATGTACTGCTAATGACCTCTGACATTACATTATTCATGACATGGTCAGTTACATCACTCATGACCTCACTCATGACATCTCAAATGAGCTGTGAATAGAATGGAAGTCTAATCACTAGAACTTTATTTAAAGAAAGTGTGTGTATATTAACTCCTCTTTTTTTCTTTTCTTTCGTGTAAAAACCATTATAATACGCAAAGTGCCCAAATGTGTATGGCCGATAGCCTTTCACTCTAAAGTAATGTGTAGTCCATTGTTTATGTTGATGTTTGCAATCCTAAGTATGTTTATTATGAATAAGTCACGTTGACGAACATACAGGTATGGCGGTCACGGGGCAAGATATGCTGAAATGACAATGTGTGCATATTAAGACTTGTTTTCTTTTCTTTATTGTATTAATTCCTGAATTTTCACATCGTGACCAGGCCATTATAGCCGCCAGCTTTTTGGATTAAAGTAATATATAGTACTTTGTTAATGTTGGCAACTGGAGGCATTTGTACATTAAAATAAGGATGCTACAATGACATCTTGAATCGTTATCAAGGTTTGGACGAGCCGAAAAGCGTGGATCACGTCCTTTGCAGAACAAATACTTCCAACTACAAACTGAGTGCTGATTCCCTCCTTGTAAGACTGAGAGGAGATTAAATACATATATATACAATTCACAGAATAAAGCCTCAAGTTTCAGGAACATTATGGTTAGAAATTAGCATTAAAAAAACCTCAGAAATACACTGAAAAAAACCACAGGTTTCATGGACGTCATAGTTAGTTAGACATTTCACTCATATAAAACAAGAGAAATTTGGCCGTTTTAGTTAGTTGTGCTAACTATAACTTGAGCCCCCGTAATGCACTGCAGATGACGTCACATATTATATCACTCATGACATGGTCAGTGACATCACTGATGACATCTCAAATGACATCACTGATGACATCATCCACATGATCATCTGATGCACCTCCTCACACCCTAAAATACAGACTATCATTCTCGAAACCATAGATACACCAATACTAGTACAGCTACAATATTCTGTGCACTATGCATGCAGACCTCTAGTCAGCTAAATAGCATTGATACAGTCTTTTAAATACTCAGTTAGTACCTATGCAGTCTAGGAATCCTTCTGTATGTCCCATGCACTTGTCCATTCACCCATCCAGCACTATGTACGTATCCTATCACAATGCCAATACCTAAGCACTTATAAATTAAATGGCAGGAGCGCCAGAGGCAAGCCCGTCTGTGCCCGTCCGCGCCTGGACCGCACCCAGTGCCAGAACCCCCGGACCCCACACACACCACGACACCAGACTCCAATACAACGCCAGCACTCTCCTCGCACTCAACACCGGCCGTGACAACCGATGCCTCCAGGCCGCCCCGAAGCGCACCCACAGACCTTTCTCTTGCCGCACCAGCAACTTCACCTGCAGCAGAACCACCAAACCTCCAAGGACCGGACCCAACCACCTTCACTGCATCCTCCTCAACACCCGCTATGCACGCAAACACGCCATCCAGCTCTGGGACCTGCTCGACACCTCCGCCCCAGACGTTGCCTTCCTGACAGAGACCTGGTGGAACGACTCCTCGGCACCCAACATCACCATAGCCATCCCGGACGGCTACAAGATCACCCTCAGGGACCGCACCAACGGAACTGGAGGAGGTCTAGCCATCGGCCACAAGTCCAACCTCTAGTGCTACACCCACACAGACAAGACCCTCAACACCGCTAAACACCTGCACTTCCAGATCCACATCGACCCCAACACCACCCTCAGAGGAACACTCGTCTACAGACACCCCGGAACCCGAGCTCAGTTCTGCGACTCTGTCGCCGACATCGCCAGCACCTACGCACTCGCCTCCACGGACTACATCCTCCTCGGGGACCTGAACTTCCACCTCGAGAACAACAACAATGCCAATTCCGCCACCCTCATCAACAACCTCACCATCCTCAGACAACTCGTCAACACACCCACCACGCTGCCGGCCACACGCTTGACCCCGTCTTTGCCACAAGCACCCGTCCTCGCCTTCAACCACACCACCGAACTCCACTGGACTGACCACCGCTGCATCCATTTCACCTTCCAGAAACCAACCATGCACCACCGCACCCAACAGCTGCTCCGCCGCTGCTGGAGCAAAGTCACCGAAGACCTGCTGACCTCCACCTTTACCCAGAACCCTCCCACCAACCCCACCGACCCAGACACCGCAGCCAGCAACCTCAGACAGTGGATCGACGGCTGCGCCAACACCCTCGCCCCGCTCAGGAAACCCTCCAACAACCACACGGGTAAGAAAGCCACATGGTTCACCGAAGAGCTCCAGACCTCCAAATGCACATGCCGAAAACTGGAGAAGAAATGGCTCCACGAACGCACACTGGACAGCCACGCAGCGCACAAGGACGCCATCCGCAGACATCACCACCTCATAAGGACAGACAAGAGGTCCTCCTTCAAAGCCCACCTGGAAAACAACGCACACAACAACGCACACGACAGCAAAGAGCTCTTCAACATAGTGAATGAACTATCCAACACCAACGACATCACGCCAACACCAGACTCCAACACCCCCTCGAACACCACCAGCACCAACCACCTGACCTTCTGGTCCAACGTCAAAGACAACAAGACGCGCATGGCCATGAACTCCATCCACTCAGGATCACCATCGGACCCCTACCTACACCACATATTCAACAAAGCAGACGCAACGATCGCATCCCAACCACAGAAGGTCATCAACTTCTCCTTCAAAACAGTGACATTCCCAGAAAGCTGGAAGCACGCAGAAATTAACGCCCGCCTCAAGAAACCCAAGGTGGAGCCCAAGGACCTCAAGAACTTCCCGCCCATCTCCCTGCTCCCCTTTCCGGCAAAGGTCATAGAGAAAATCTCCAACACACATCTGACCCGCCACCTCGAGGACAGCAACATCCTAAATCCATCACAGTCCGGATTCAGACAAAACCACAGCACCGAGACAGCCCATATCGCCACCATGGATGACATCAGGCGCCAACTCGACAACGGCGAGACATCAGCCCTCATCCTGCTAGACCGGTCAGCCACGTTCGACACGGTCTGCCACCAGACACTAAAGACATCCCTCCAAGAAGCCGGAATCCGAGAAAAGGCCCTGAACTGAACCATGTCCTTCCTCTCGGGCAGAACCCAGAGAGTCCGCCTCCCACCCTTCTGATCTGGAGCCACCGACATCATCTGCGGCGTACCCCAGGGCTCATTTCTCAGCCCGACCCTGTTCACGGTCTACATGGCCCCCCTCACACAAGTGGCCCGCCAGCACGACCTCAACATCATCTCCTACGCCGATGACACTCAGCTCATCCTCTCCCTCACCAAGGACCCGCACACTGCCAAAACCAACCTCCACGAGGGGATGAAGGACGTTGCAGAGTGGCTGAGGAGCAACCGTCTGAAACTGAACTCGGACAAGACAGAGGTCCTCATCCTCGGCCCCACCACCTCTGCCTGGGACAAATCCTGGTGGCCGATCACACTGGGAACAGCACCGACACCCACGGAACACGCACGCAACCTAGGATTCATCCTCGACTCTTACCTCTTCATGTTGAGGCATGTCAACACCATCTCCTCTGCCAGCTACAACACCCTCCGCATGCTCCGCAGGATCTACAAATTGATCCCTACCGAAACAAGAAGAACGGTGACCCAAGCCCTCTTCAGCAGCAGACTGGACTACGGCAATGCACTCTACGCAGGAATCCCCGCCAAACACCTACGACGACTACAACACATCCAAAACGCCTCCCCCCTACTGATCCTCAACATCCCTTGTCGCAGCCACATCAACTCCCCCCCCGAGATACCTGCACTGGCTCCCCTTCAACAAAAGGATCACCCTCAAGCTCCTCACCCACGCACACAAAGCACTCCACAACAAGTCTTTTCAATAGTCAGTTAGTACCTGTACAGACTAGGAATCCTTCCGTCCCATGCAGTTCTCCATTCATCCACCCAGCACTATCTACTTATCCTATCACTTCACCTGTGACGTGTATTTCGCCAATCACCCATCCAGCACTTTTACGTATCCTATCACTCCGCCAATTCCTAAGCACTTATAAATTCAACATGTACTCTCTTTGCAGCACTGACATTTTTCTAGTTACTAGTCATGTACCTAAGGAATGACATAACCAGAAAAACTAGTACTGCTACAATATTCTGTGCACTATGCATTAACACCTCCAATCAGCTACATAGCATTGATTAAGCATGGGCGCAAAATCCGTTCCGCTCGCGGATTTTTCGGATTTTCGGTAAATCCGCAATCCACGAACTCTCGCGGATGTGGCCAAAATACGCAAATCCGCGCGCGGGGGATTTTTTGCTTGTGTTCGCACTGCTCGCGGGCCGCGGCGCGGGCAGCAACAATCTCGCACTCGCGAAATTACAAAAATTACAATTGGGGAGGGGTGAAGGAAGTGACCCAGTCTCCAACTTCCTCTTCCTGTCCAGCAAGCTCCTCCCATTGCTTAGTCCATTTCCTGGCCACTTTGAATTCGATCTTGACTGGGAAGGATTACTTTTTGTGGATGCTGCTGGAGATTTGGCTTTGAGGCCTTTTGGATTACTTTTTGATTAGAAATTTGATTTACAAGTAAGTTGATAAGTTGATGTTGTTTGTTTGTGGTGATTTTTGTGTGTGTTTTTCGACTTTTTGGGGTGGGTTTGGGGGCTGGCTATGTGTGGGAGGCCATTTTGAGGCATGGTCCTGCAGGTCCTGGCCATGTGGATGGGGTCAGGCGGCCATTTTGAAGTCAGGCAGTGTGCTTTGTGCCCTATGCCCACCCAGTCTGCTCTGATTGCTTTCATTATGCCCAGGGGGCCTCGAACTCCCGCGGATTACCCGAAAATCAGATTTTATAAAAAAAAATATGCCTGTGTTCGCACTGCTCGCGTCCCGCGCAGCAACAATCTCGCACTCGCGAAATTGTAAAAAAATTACAATTCTGCACATGAATTGAAAACTACCAGGCTTAGTTATGGGTGCATGCATGATACAACTGTTTTTTTTAATTTTAACATTATTCTGGCCAGGGCATGGATGGCATTGGATTGTTGTGATTTTTGTGTGTTTTACGACTTTTTGGGTGGTGTTGGGGGCTTGCTATGTGGGTGGGGGCCATTTTATTGCCTGATCCCGTGTGGGAGGGGGTCTAAGGGCCATTTTTAAGCCAGTTTGTGTGCTTTATGCCATAGGCCTACACCCAGTGTGCTGTGATTTTATCATGCCCAGGGGGCCCAGGCCAGAATACGTCTGTTCGCGGATTTTGCTGGTTTTTCGCCACGTTCGCGTCGTGAAGCAACAATCTCGCACTCGCGAAATTGCAAACCACCAGCAGGCAGCCTAAACCTTCTGAAACTTGATGGATGGCATTGGATTGTGGTGATTTGATTGGTGTTGTGTTTTTTGACTTTTTGGAGTAGGGGTTGGGGGCTGGCTATGTTGGTGGGGGCCATTTTGAGGCATGGTCCTGGCCATGTGGATGGGGGTCAAGTGGCCATTTTGAAGGCAGGCAGTGAGCTTTGTGCCATAGGCCTGCACCCATTTTGCCTTGCTTTCACCCGTTTAGCCCAGGGGGAGTCAGTGGTACATGAAACTATAACCCTCTCTGTGTGTGCTCTCTTGGATCAATGTTAAATTCCTGTTTCCTCTTGTTTCCCAAAAATTTAGCAAATCCTAATTTTGAAATTTCCATATTGCGTGGTGTGCATGTGTGTATTCATAAATGCCTACTTGCAAACTATTTATTGAAGCGCTACATATGCAACATATATTTACTGATGTTCCTCTGTCTTCGTTTGCTTTTAGGTGCACAAAGTCAATAACTCCGCATCATCGTTGAGCATCAGTGCCAGGAAGAAGTCCTGCTGCGGCCTGTTGTTCCGACATCTGAAGAAGATGGCTCCAAAAAGAGGTGCCCGTAGCTCCTCTTGCAAGAAAAATTTCTCTACTAAGGAGAAGAAGAAGCAAGTGGCACCACTTACCAAGGAGACTGGTGGCTCGACCACTACATTTTTATGGAACAAACAAAGGCCCACCATGAGTGCTGCACAGGTAGCCTGTTTAGTGGTTCAATCACCAACGACCAGTGATGTTGGCTCATCGCAAGAAAGTAGCAGCACACCATCAACACAGGTTGTAACTCATCTCACAAGTACTATTCAACAACCAAAGCCGCAACAACAACTGCATGGGCTACTAGTACAAGCACAAGTACATGCGCAAGGAGCTGTCCGAGAAGGAGCTGTCTGAGAAGGAGCTGGCCGAGAAGGAGCTGGCCGAGAAGGAGAAGGCCGAGAAGGAGAAGGCCGAGAAGGAGAAGGCCGAGAAGGAGAAGGCCGAGAAGGAGAGGTCCATGGAGAGTTGCAAGTAGAGGTCAGTGAAGAGGGCCATGTAGCGGCGCATGGAGCGGTGCAAGTGCCCACAATGGTTGTTCTTCCAGAAGTAGGGGCACAGGAGGAAATTGACTTTGGAGCCGGGGTATCATGTCAGGAAGACGAAGGCATTCCTCCTGATGATTCATTTTCTCCCAGCTCCCCACCAAGGAAAAGATCAAGGAGTGTGTGTAGAAGTTCCTCTTCAAGCCCCGCTCCATCAGATGATGATCTGGATCTAGATTGGCAACCATCTCCGATGTCTGAGAGGGAGGCACACCATGAGCTGCGAAAGGTATCAAATGTTAAAAGGAAGGGCCCCGGAAAGCTCATACTTATGGATCCGAACGTCGGACTTGATGAAGTGGTGCATTCTGATGTTGTTGAACAGGATGACAGCAATGACCTAGTCATCACACACGTCATTCCAGCCACACCGGCCATGCAGCAGACAGACATTTATACCCTATCCCGACGTCATGCTGAGCGTGACCCTGGCGACGTGGCACTGGTAGCACCACCAACGCAGTCAAGTAGTACAACAAGTTCAACAAAACTTACAGCTCCCATATTTTCTCCCCAGAGGGGGACTCCATCCAGCTCGACTCCCTCAAGTAGGGTTGCTGCAATAATTGCACAACCCAGTAGATGTCTGCAAGCCTCATCCACCACTGCTTCATCTGGCATTGGCAGTATCATCTCGTGCGGCAAAACCAGAAGTTTCCAGTCCCCAGTTTGGAACTTTTTTAGTGTCCATGCAAAGTATGATAACATAGCCGTTTGTTGCATTTGTAAGACTAGAGTTAGCCGTGGTAAGACTGGTACCAACTATGGAACCGGAGGCCAGATAGGTCATCTTCAAAGAAGGCACGCTATCGAATGGTTTGCGCACCTAGCAAACATCAAGGGAAAGCAATCCCAAAGGGCAAGTGGCCAAAATATACCCATACTAGGTGTTTCATCTGAAGATGACGGGGAGGTAGAAGAAGCGTCAGACATTTGGTTAAGTTTCTACTGATAATGGCAGCAATGTAGTTAAGGCCATGGAGAACGGTTACTATTTCAGAGTGCCGTGTTTGGCGCACTGTATGAACCTTGTTGTGCAAAAGTTCTTGAAAAAAGAACTTGCAGTCGACCAAATACTGACCATCTGCAGAAGAATATGCACACACTTCAACCATTCTTTTAAGGCCCGGAAGGAGCTGAGGCGCCAGCAAAATGTACGTAGAATGCCAGTGAAAGCACTTATCCAGGAGGTGGCAATACGTTGGAACTCAACCTTCTACATGCTTGAGCGTCTGCATGAGCTGTTTCCAGTAGTCAATGAGTATTTCTACAACCTGGGTGGTGATACGACAGAAATGATGCTAGCGGTGGAGCAATGGCAGCTAGTTAAAAGCCTGACAGACATGATTCGTCCTTTTGAGGTCTTCACGCGTGACGTCAGCAGGGAGGACTGTTCTTTGAGCAAAGCTATCCCATTGTTGCTGAAGCTCGAGCACCAAGTCAAGGTGGTGTCTTCAGAATTAAAAGATGCTGGAAAGAATGAAGCATATGAGTTGGCGCAGAGATTATTACAACGCCTAGTTAGCAATAAACGACTTGTAAATATCAAGAAACAACAGCACTACATTTGTGCTACTATTCTGGATCCACGTTACAAAAAGCCATTGTTTGGCAAAGTAATAATTCCTTTTGAAACATCAGATGTTACAGAGTACAAAGGTTGGCTAGCTCAGTCAGCCATTCGTTTTGAAAGAGAGCGGAAGGAAACTGTAGGAGAAGACAGTACTACTAGTGAATCAGCAGGCCATCAGGCGTCCCAAAAAAACACTTCTGCATCTGTGCCTGTGACAGAAGTGAGTGACTTTTCCTCTGAGCCGTTAACCGCACCAGCAACCGTATCATCTGCACCAGTCACAGGCGATATGTCTGAAGCGGATTGGCTAAGTGAGCTAGGGTTTCCTTGTCCCAGAAAGGACACAGAAGTGCAAAGTTCAGGTATCCGGGAGAACATTGTTTCAATGGTGCAGGCCTATCTGGATGACTCAACAGCGGTCAATATTACTGAGGACCCATTGGCGTATTGGCATGGGAAAAGAAAGATATGGCGAGAGCTCACCAACCTGGCTATCAATTACTTGTCTTGCTCACTCGCAAGCGTGTCTTCAGAATGTGTTTTAGTTCTGCTGGTGGCATTGTGACTTGCAAAAGGTCCCGCCTCTTGCCTGCAAATGTGGAGCGGCTCACCATGATAAAGATGAACCAGCACTTCATACCATCAGATTACAAAGTACGAGAATGCACGCAGGAAGAAGAGGACACCGACCTACCTGAGGAAAGTTCTCCTCAGTTACCAGAAGTACTACCGACTCAATTTGCAGAGTTTGAGGACGAGCTCTGCTTCCCTGACAGCGAGTTCTGAAAATTAGTCAATGATTCATTAACTTTAACATTAGTCCTTATTCACTTTTGTTCCTGTGTGTCTGTCTTTCTTTTTTTAGCAAGTGCTTCATCACATTCACAACAAAACTGTAATCAACCAATCAAACAACAAGCCCATCAGCAGAACTGTCTTGATTTTGATGCCGCAGCATTCCTCAGGTTCACAACAGTTAGTTGACAAGAACTCAGTCCTGGTCGTCTATCCTCCTCCTCCAGACTCACCCTATCCATTTCCCGTAATTCTGATGCCTGGAATCTGCACAATGAAGAAACTTACGTTGACGAGTCCCCTAAAGAGGGACTGTCTGGAAGTAGTGAGTCCTCATTTAAATACATTTTGCTAAGTGTGACTTTTTTGCGTTTGGGTTTACGGGTCTTGGCTGGGCCATTGCTGGCAAGGTCTATTAAGGGATGAAATTGGTTAGGCATTTACTTTGGAAAACATTTGGCCTATTACACGTGAACGTTTAGGCTTTATTATTGCTCGCTTGCCTGTCTTAGGGGTGCTGTCTGTGGGGCTTCTAGGATTTTGGGGTCTGTGAGCACCGCTGCCACATTTCTAATGTTGATTGCTTTTGTTTTGCAGAAAATCCACGCCGGGAAACTCCAGTTGGGGCCCTGCTGCAGAACGCTTTAGGACACTGTGAATTCCAAGTGGAGCCAGCCCTCAAACACAAATTACAGGTAAGATAAGCGTTTGGATGGGAGGTAGTATAATGGAGTATTAGGAGAGGCGAGAGAGTGACAGTGGTACTAGTAGTAAAGTCCTAGGACTCTTCAATTAACAAACTCTGTGACAGGCATTTACTTTGGAAAACATTTGGCCAATTACACGTGAACGTTTAGGCGTTATTATTGCTCGCTTGCCTGTCTTAGGGGTGCTGTCTGTGGGGCTTCTAGGATTTTGGGGTCTGTGAGCACCGCTGCCACATTTACAATGTTGATTGCTTTTGTTTTGCAGAAAATCCACGCCGGGAAACTCCAGTTGGGGCCCTGCTGCAGAACGCTTTAGGACAATGTGAATTCTAGGTGGAGCCAGCCCTCAAACACAAATTACAGGTAAGATAAGCGTTTGGATGGGAGGTAGTATAATGGAGTATTAGGAGAGGCGAGAGAGTGACAGTGGTACTAGTAGTAAAGTCCTAGGACTCTTCAATTAACAAACTCTGTGAAAGGCATTTACTTTGGAATACATTTGGCCAATTACACGTGAACCAACACGATGACAGTGTTCAGTAAAACGAACTTACTGCAAAACCACCACCCACCAGGCTCAAAGGTAGTAAAAAAAAAGATATGCTCAGATAAAGTTTGAAAAAGTATATTTTTATATCCCTAACAAAATAATCTCCCACAAGACCCTCCCTAACCCCAACAAATAAATAGTCCATCAAAAGTCCCCAAAAAACCCAACTCCCAATTCCCACCCCCCAAAAGTCACTAAAAAAAGGGCAAGGGACACTCTAGGGATGCATGGTGTTGTTAACTTTGGCCTCCAGGGCATAATGCCTTAGGGCCAGGGCATCGTATTGCTCCCGGAGGGTGGCGTGATCTAAACGGAGGCCCTCCACCAAATTTTGGTACTCTTTCCATTTCCGGACCTCCGCCTCCAGGTCCGACACTCTGCGGATTGCTCGGCGCAAGCGAGCCTTTACAGTACTGTGAGGTGCAGCCTTTGCTGCTCGGCGGTGGCGTCTGCCAGCACGGCTCCGTTTGGCTGGAGCACTGCGCTGACCGGCAGAACGTGGGGTCACTGAGGAGGATGCAGATGTTATATTGGAATTACTGGACTGCGTGTCGTCCCCCTCCAGTTCCACCAGCCCCCGATATTGGGCAACAGTTGCATCCAGCCTCCAATGCCGGGCCAGTACAGCCAGCATACTCCTTGTTGGTTTTGTTTTAGTATGACCAACTATATGAAGAAAGAAAGACATAATCTGTAACCAATGCTCTTTAAGAATATGATTAACACAAAATGATTCAGCAGGAAGTTTTGTCACAGTACAACTAGCAACTAGCCAGCGCAGTACAAAAGAAACTATTCAGGCCAATATCATGGGCGTCCGCAGGGATGGGCAAGAGAGGGCGCGATTGCCCCCCCTGGATCGCAGGTCCATCCAGTGCTGGCCCAGTGACAAATTACAATATGGTAATTACAGCAGGCTGGGACCGACAGACAGATAGAGGCAGAGACAGAGAGAGAGGAAGACAGAAGGAGAGAGAGAGAGGGAGGGAGCCAGAGGGTGACAGAGGGAGGATGAGGGAGGGATACAGAGAGAGAGGGAGGGGGAGAGAGAAAGAAAGATGTGTGTAATGTGTATGCCAGGTCTGGTGGCTCAGTGGACGAAGGCATCCGCTGCAGGGGCATGATTTCAATTTCATGGTCATATTTTTTTTTGTTGCTCTAGATACACCCCCCTCCCCCACCGACTCTGCCCCCTTCGGTGCCGCCCTTGGCCACAAACCACACTATCAATCATGTCAGGAGTAGGACTCAGGAGATGGTGATGATGTTGCACCCCCCCCTGGAAACATTTCATAGTATGTTCGTAGTTCATCCAGTGACCGTCTACTCTCTGTAGATACACATCATATGCTATCTAAGAGTCAGATAGTACCATGATCCAGCTTACCTGTACCCGCCACCACCACTGTCTCCTTCCTCACAGTCTGTACTTCTTGGTCCTCTTGCGCCGCCTCCTCCCCAGAGTGGTCCTCGGACTCGGAGTCGATCACTATTACCACATCCGAGCTGGCCCCGCCACCAGATGTTCCCCCTACAAAGTAGATTTAAGAATGTTAGATTACACCACTCACTAGTAGTTGGTCTAAGTATGAATGAAGAATGTGAAAACAACAGAAAAAGTAATTGACTGTCTACTCTAGTCTAAAGTAAAAATGTCCAAGGGGCTTGTAAATCTGCCCCTTTGTGTCTAGCATTACGCAGTTCTGTAAAGTACACTCATACATTACTCAGCCCAATTAAATGAACACAAAATAGAAAACAAATAAGCAGTGGCACCGCCACAGAGAAGGAGAACAGTGCACCTGAAATGCACAGAAGATTTTGAAATATTAATTTACCTCTCCTATCAATGTAATCAGCAGCATTATTGCTCTTTGTAAAAAGTTAAAGCAAACATTTGCAATATAACACAGTCACACAGAGCAGGAGAAAAAACAGAGTAGTGAGTGATGAAAAAATTGCTACTACTACTCACCAAGCCCGGGGACCTCCACTCCCAGCAGGTCTAGCAGGTCGCGCTCCCGGTCCAGGATATCGGTCCAGCGGTGGGTCACTTGATTGTAGGTGCTCTGGACCCCCGTGATGTCAAAAAGGGCCCGGTACACCTGCCCCCACCGCTTCCGTCGCTCCTGGCAGTTGGTATAACCAGCAGCGATCCTGCCGCCTGCCGCGATGGTCCTGGGGAGACGGCGCTGCACATAAAAAACGAGTGAGCCCACCTCCTCAGGGCTGAAGATCTCCCTGGGCACCACCATTTCCGCCCTCAAACGGCCACACGGGAGCCGGGCACGGGCTGCGGTGCCCGTCTTGGGCAGCTTGACAGCTGTCTTCACCATGTTCTGGGCAGGTGAAAAAGACAAAATGAAAAAGAACAAGAGTAGGGAAGAAGGAAATAAAAGTTTAAAAAAGTAGTTGAAAAGTAAACAAAAGTAGCCTAAAACACAAAAATATAGACCTAGAAAACTAGAGGGATAGAAAAAAAGTTAAATAGATCAAAAAAATATTAAAACAAGCAAAGGATGGCAGAGATATACAGAGGATAGAAACACCATGCCCAGACACATAGGAATGAATGAAAAACAAGATGGCGGCCCGAACACGTGCGTGTAAGTAAGTTCGCACGCGATTTCTCTCGCGAACTCGTGCAAACTTGCATTCGCAAGGCGCTCATTGCGCGAGATTACACATAGCGGGCGGAAACGGAAATACGTCACGCAAACAAAATGGCGGCGCCCATACTCAACCTTGGGGTAACTCGCACGAGTTCGCGGCTTCCACGGTCGATTTCGCACGACGCCGCGCCTCGCGAATAGGGCGAAATTACCGAAAAACGAGTTTTGCAAAAGCAAAACCAACGAGCAGGTGCAAAAGTTCGAGCTCATCAATTGTAACCATTTCCCTGTAGTGCTTCCTGAAGGGGCCCTCCAGAATCCGGTTGCCTACTTGCAACTATTGTGTGACCCTGCTCTGACAGACACAGAATAGTTACAAGTATGCCATTGCATCCTGTTATTGCAACAAAAAGGAAAGGGAGCAGACAAGCAGGTGCCAGCCTTCATTAATGTCAGTTGGGGCAGGGCAGGTGCTGTTGTTTGCAAAACTTAAAGCACTTAGCAGTTGTGCTTGGCTTTGCAACAATAATGTACACTCACTGGTCAATCAGAGGGTGCTGTGATGGCACCGAGGGTGGCATGGGTGTGCCAGCCAGAGGGTGGCATGGGTGAACCAGAGTGCCAGTGTTGACAGAGGATGGCAGTGCTTTGCTTTGCCCCAATAATGTACACTGGTCAACCAGAGGGTGCTGTGATGACACAGAGGGTGACATGGGTGAGGCAGAGGGTAGCATGGGTGACCAAAGAGAGTGCCAGTGGTGACAGAGGGTGGCAGTGATGAAGAAAGCCTTGCAAACAGGCTGGGCACGTAGAAACAACAAGTTCGCAAAACTGGCGACCCGACAAGTAAGTTCGCAATTTGCGAAATTGTACAAAACCCTCGCGAACTTGCAGAAATCCGTGCGAACACACACCCCCCAAAAAAATACGCAAATCCGCGAGAATTGGCGGATTTTACGTATTGTCGCAATCCGCAAATACGCAAATCCGCAAATTCGCGGATTGCGAATCCGCAAAATCCGCCCCTGCTTAGCATTGATACAGACTTTTAAATACTCAGTTAGTACCTATGCAGTCTAGGAATCCTTCTGTCTGTGCCATGCACTTCTCCATTCAACCATCCAGCACTATCTACGTATCTTATCACTCTGCCAATACCTAAGCACTAATAAATTTAGCATGCACTCTCTTTGCAGCACTGAAATTACTCCAGTTATTACCTACTGGCAGTCGCTAGTAGGTAGTTATAGTTAGGATCGATTTCCATAGGGAATTCGCAACATTCTATTTGGAATAACTTTGGTGCCGGTTGAGGAATCAGCCTGAATCTTTCAGCAACTTTGCCTCGCGGCTCTCCGCTCCTTCCCTGAAAGTTTGGGGGGGGATTCGTCAAGCGGGGGCCAAGATAAAAGGGGGGTCCCAAAACATGTTTTCCCCATGTTAATTTCCATAGGGCGGTCTGTCGCAGTTTTAGCTCGAACGGCTGAATGGATTTTCACCAAACTTGGCAAAATTGTAGGGACTGGTAGCCCGATGTGCCTTTGCTATGTCTCAAGATATGTGCTCCAGAGGATTTTGAGTAATTTAGGTTAAAAAAAATGTATATGTCTGTAAGCGCGCCCCGGTGCGCGTACCGGGGAGCGCTCTGGGCGCGCCACGCGACCTGCGCACGGGAAGCTGATTGGCTCTCGGGTGTCTGTAAACATTCGAAACAGTCCGCAGCGGCCGCCATCTTGTGTGTCGGTAGGTTCGAGACACAAGAGGTGGCAAAAAACAAAGGGGGAAATGACCCCCTAGGTTTGATGTGGGGGCCATAAAAGGGGCCCGCAGGTGAAAAAAAACAAATTAATTTTTTTCGATTTTCGCGGGGGGAGCGTCCGGTACGAGCACCGGGAACCATACCGGGGAGCGTACTTTGGTGAAAAATAGTGAAAATAATAGTGTAAAATAATCATTTTGAGCGATTACAGGTAGGGTAGCTCTGAAAAGAGCTTTTGGGTTCTGTGGCTGTTTTAGGTACCTACAAGTACGTCCCACACACACCCACATGCACACAACCCCACACCCCCACACACTCCCCACACACACCTCACACACGCACACCTCCACCCACACCCAAACACCCCACACCCCCACACCGACACCTTGCACATCCACACCCACAACCACACATCCCACACACCCAGACACACACACACACACCTCACCCCCCAACACACACACACGCACACACAGATACCTCACAGACACACCTCACACATCCCACACACCTCCCCCCCACACACACGCACACCTCACAGACACATCCACATATCCCACACATACACACACATCCTACACACATACTCCCCACACCCACACACACCCCACACACCTCACACACCCACACTTCCACCTACACCGAAACACCCCACACACCCACACCCACACACACACCTTACACACCCACATCCCCACCCACACCCACATACAGCACACAGATATACACCTCATCCCCCCAGACACACACACACACACACATACACACCTCACAGACCCACCCTGCACATCCCCCACACACAGCTCCCCCACCCCCACACATGGGGAAAACTCAGTGAAACACTAAAATAATAATTTAAAGTGCTTAGAGGTAGGGTATCTCTGAATAGAGTTGTTGTGTTGTGTGGGTGATTTAAGTACCAACATGTAGGTACCAATGCAGAGTCTTAAATTCAATGTACACCGTTTACTCTGTAGATAATTTGCATGTTGTTATAGAAGTTATTGTGGTATATGGAATCCATACCATAGTCTGTCAGGAAAACAAAGAACATGGAGGCAGGAGATGAAAAAGAGATGTCAAATACACATTGGAGATAATATAGTGGGAGAAAGGAAGTATTTATGAGCAAAATTACTATGTAAAACAAAAAAGTTGCACAGTTTACTATAAGTTTGACTTTACATTATAATCAATTTGGTAGTAGTTTAAGAATTAAATATAAAAATGAATAATGTCTCAAACAATTTTAGAATTATTAAATATAAATTTATTTTTGAGATTCATTTTCAAAATTTGATAGAACGTCTAACATTTGACTGTCCGAAATGTCCTCTTTTTGAGTGAACATAACTTCCAACATTTGAGTGTCAGAAACGTCCTCATATTGAATTAACAAATCCACAGATTCTACACATTGTAGAAGTTCATGGTCCCGTGATTCATCCATGAATTCCAAGTCATGGGGTTCAATGATTTCCTCATTGTTCATCTCTAGGACAATTTCAAAGGAAACGTTCTGTTCTCCTTCCATTTCTGTGCTGAAATTTGCATTAAAAAAAAAATCAGTAGAAATATGGCACTGTTGGGTTTAAGTTCAGACAGGTAGTTTTGATTTTTTAACAGTGAAGTTAACTTTGGGCAATGTATGGTAACAGGCAGGAAGTAGAAATATAAAAAAGTGTGTGTGAAGAAACGTAAGTAAATTCATAATTATAGCAGAGAAGCCTAAGTCAATCCATAAATATAACAGAGGAGCCTATCTCTATCTATAACTATAGCAGAGGGACAGTAAATAACTATTAGAAAACGTTTTTAAAAAATAACTTAAAGTGCCCCTTACAAATTATCAACTTACTTTACAGAGAGGTGAAGAAGACAAAATGCGAAAATCCTTTTAAGATGTACCTCAGGTAGTTGTAGTCAAAATGGCCGTGTTTCCCTCTCATTTTTCATTTATATTCATGTACATAACCAATCAAATGTCAGGAAAAAAAAATAGAAAATGAAAGTAAAATTTTAATTGGTTGTCAATTCTAACATGTGTTTTTGTGAAGTAATTTACCTCAGGGTATTTAGAGAGGTCTACA
This sequence comes from Lissotriton helveticus, assembly GCF_964261635.1. Taxonomy (NCBI): domain Eukaryota; kingdom Metazoa; phylum Chordata; class Amphibia; order Caudata; family Salamandridae; genus Lissotriton; species Lissotriton helveticus. The sequence continues at coordinate 10,909,967 of NC_136063.1, read as the reverse complement.
GGCTAAATGGCTCAATGGAATTCCATCGAATTTAGGAAAATGGTAGGGATTGGTATGTAGTATGAGCTATTCTATATTTGGTGAAAGTGTCTCCAGTGGTTTTTATGTAAATTAACTTTTACCATTTTTTTAGAGCGCTTCCCGGTACGCGTCCCGGTACGCGTACCGGCAGTGCTACAGGAATCCTCCATTTTGTTTTTGGTAGATTTAAGACAGAAAATGGAGGACAAACAACGTTGGGAATGGGTATAAGGGGCATCGTAGGCACTCCTTGACCCTCTAGGTTTTCTGAGGGGGTCTTAGGAGGCCCAAACAGGCAAAAAAAAAAAATAATAATAATATTTTCTGCGGGGGGAGCGCCCTGTAAGCGCACCGGGAAGCGTACCGGGGAGCATACTATGGTGAAAAATAGTGAAAAAAGTTAGAAAAAGATAATCATTTGGAGTGATCAGAGATAGGGTAGCCCTGAAAAGGGCTTTTGGGTTCTGTGGCTGATTTAGGTACCTACAAGTAGGTACCAATGCACAGTCTTAAATTCAGGAGGAATATTCTATTCCCCTCATCTGAAAAGTGCACACCATCTCTCCTGTAGATATCTTGCATGTTGTAACACAAGTTATTATTGTATATTGAACCCATTCCATAGTCTCTCATGTAAGCAGAAACAGATTTATTCACATGTTTCCGTGCTTTCTCAAATTGTGGACAAAATTGATTGGACCACTTCCATTTCTGCCTTTGGCATATGCTGGAATATACCAAGGCAGTTTGAGGAAAAAGTGCCTTCAATTGATCAAAGGTGTCCTTTATAAGCATTTCCAGACCTACCCCAGTCAAAGTACCCAAGTCATTTCCTCCACAGTGCACAATTAAAAGGTCAGGGTGTGGCAAATGCAAAAAGGTTTTCACCAATGGTATCAATTGGTGACATTTCAATCCTCTCTGGCCAATCCATTTAATCTTCACATTTGGTAAGTCAAGGTTGTGAAAATTTCTGGTAGCTGCATACCTTTGAGCCCAGTGGATATAGCTATGTCCAATAATCCAGACAGAATACATGGTGAGAGGAGATTCTGATGCAGTCAGATGAAGTGTGGAAAAGAAATGGCAGTTGGAACAATAGGAGTTTGCAAAAAAAAACCTGTGGAGTTTCAGTGCTCTTGAATCACAAGCAATGATTGGTAGAATGAGATAGTTGAAAACTGAAAGTTAGGGTGCATGGTTGTGTTCTGTGTAAGAAGTAATTTGAATGGTTAAAAAAAAGTCATTTAAAGAAACCTTGCACCAGAAAAGCTGGTGTATTCGCAGGTCAAACATCCTTGATGAGGTGATTTGCAACATTGTAGAATAAACTTTTAACCCTGGGAACTCAGTGAGGAGGGAGTTGCTATGGTAACAGGTAGGAAGGGCTGAAGGGGGGAAGGGTGTTGATTTGAAAATACAGAGGGAAGAGATTTGATTGGTTACCATGAGCAATATGTGTGTATAATTAGAGGTTTTCTGTGCCTTTATGGTTTGCTGTGTCTGGAGAACATACCTTTTGCTCTGCTAAAGAAATATTGGTGTGTGTATCTGACACTGTTCTGAATCTCCTAAAATATTTGTAAAGGTGAGTTATGATTCATTTAATATACATAGAGACTTGTATACTCTATGGAGAAGATTTGGAAGCAAATTGTGTTTTTTTAATGTTCCTTTGTGTCATGCTTTTTGATAATGCTTGGTAAAAAGTTTTTACTGCATAGAGTAATTGTATTTTGCAAAATTGTGAAGTTTTAGTCGTGACATGGAATGCTTCTACATAGGACCTGTGCTGTGTATTGTAAATGTGATGTCAAAAACGATTTTGGGAACAATGAATGGTTTTTACATTTTTTTAATAGGAATAAAGAATGCGTGCATGTTTAATAGAAATACATTTGACTCTTTACAATGATGTTACCTGTGTTAACTCAGTGTAGGAAGCATATTGAGTTTGTTTGCATAGAGGAATTGTATTTTGTAAAATTGTGAAGCTCTATGTGAAAGCTTTTGCCTCAGTCTTATTCCTGTTGTGAGGCAGGTGCAAGATTTTGCCTCAGTCTTATCCCTGCTGTGAGGCAGATGATTGTAAATAGGATCTGTGCTGTGTTTCCTAAATGTGATGTCAAAAACGATTTTGGGGAAAATAAATGGTTTTTACATTTTTGAGTATAATGTGGCGCAGAGGTTTAAAAAGTGACGCATCTACCTACATGTGTCAGTTTTTAAATATGGGGCAAAAAGGTACTTGTTTGGGCTTTCCTGGGGAGCGTAGGTGGTGAGGCTTGTGTCTAAGAGTCCAGTGGACTAGGCTTCATGAAGCATATACCTGTCTGCATTCTTAGACGCAGGTGTCAATTTGACTCTTTACAATGATGTTACCTGTGTTTTAAATCAGTGTAGGAAGCATATTGAGTTTGTTTACATAGAGGAATTGTATTTTGTAAAATTGTGAAGCTCCATGTGAAAGCGTTTGCCTCAGTCTTATTCCTGTTGTGAGGCAGGTGCAAGATTTTGCCTCAATCTTATCCCTGCTGTGAGGCAGATGATTGTAAATAGGATCTGTGCTGTGTTTCCTAAATGTGATGTCAAAAACGATTTTGGGGAAAATAAATGGTTTTTACATTTTTGAGTAAAATGTGGCGCAAAGGTTTAAAAAATGACGCATCTACCTACATGCGTCACTTTTTAAATATGGGGAAAAAAGGTACATGTTTGGGCCTTCCTGGGGAGCCTAGGTGGTGAGGCTTGTATCTAAGAGGGAAGTGGACTAGGCTTCCTGAAGCATATCCCTGTCTGCAATCTTAGAGACAGGTGTCAATTTGACTCTTTACAATGATGTTACCTGTGTTTTAAATCAGTGTAGGAAGCATATTGAATTTGTTTGCACGGAGGAATTGTATTTTGTAAAATTGTGAAGCTCCATGTGAAAGCGTTTGCCTCAGTCCTATTCCTGTCGTGAGGCAGGTGCAAGATTTTGCCTCAGTCTTATCCCTGCTGTGAGGCAGATGATTGTAAATAGGATCTGTGCTGTGTTTCCTAAATGTGATGTCAAAAACGATTTGGGGGAAAATAAATGGTTTTTACATTTTTTAGTATAATGTGGCACAGAGGTTTAAAAAATGATGCATCTACCTACATGCGTCAATTTTTAAATATGGGGCAAAAAGGTACTTGTTTGGGCTTTCCTGGGGAGCGTAGGTGGTGAGGCTTGTGTCTAAGAGTGCAGTGGACTAGGCTTCATGAAGCCTATCTCTGCTGCATTCTTAGACACAGGTGTTTTGAGGCAAAATCTTGCACCTGTCTCACAATAGGAATAAGACTGAGGCAAACGCTTTCACATGGAGCTTCACAATTTTACAAAATACAATTACTCTATGCAAACAAACTCAATATGCTTCCTACACTGATTTAAAACACAGGTAACATCATTGTAAAGAGTCAAATTGACACCTGTCTCTAAAAATGCAGACAGGGATATGCTTCAGGAAGCCTAGTCCACTGCACTCTTAGATACAAGCCTCACCACCTAGGCTCCCCAGGAAAGCCCAAACATGTATCTTTTCCCCCATATTTAAAAAGTGACGCATGTAGGTAGATGCGTCACTTTTTAAACCTCTGCGGCACATTATACTCAAAAATGTAAAAACCATTTCTTTTCCCAAAATCGTTTTTGACATCACATTTAGGAAACACAGCACAGATCCTATTTACAATCATCTGCCTCACAGCAGGGATAAGATTGAGGCAAAATCTTGCACCTGTCTCACAACAGGAATAAGACTTAGGCAAACGCTTTCACATGGAGCTTCACAATTTTACAAAATACAATTCTATATAACTATATAACTCAATACTTTCTCGGGAAGCATAGGTGGTGAAGCCTGTGTATAAGAGTGCAGTGGACTTAGACATAGGTCTCATCTTCTTTGTACTTGTGGACAGAGCTGTCTTCCACTATACTCTTCAATACAGGCCTCACCTTTTGTGCACCCCTGGAGAATCCTCACCTGATCTGTAACCCTGTATAGATTGTTTGCTTTTTGTCATTTCTTTGTTGTTTGATAATAGTGGTCTATAATGTGCTATTTTTTTATTTAAAACAGATTGAAATACACATTTGAAGAGTAAGCAAACCGCAACACCAGCACCCTGCTCGACAACCTCGCCAACCTGGGACTCAAGCAACTGGTGTCCACCCCCACCCATCTCGCCGGACACACACTCGACGCTGTCTTCTCGTCCAGCACAGACATCGACTTCAGCCACGCCACTGAGCTTCAATGGACGGACCACAGCTGCGTCCACTTCACCTTCAAGAGAACGACGACCCACCACCACCAGCAACAGGCGGCCCGCAGAAGCTGGAACAAGATCACAGCACACCAGCTCGCCACCTCCCTGAGCCAGCACCCTCCTGCCAGCTCAGCGAACCCCAGCCAGGCCGCCGACAACCTCACGACGTGGATCAGCAACTGCGCGAATGAACTCGCGCCACTGAGGACCCCGCCTAGCAGACCCAGCAGCAAGAAGGCCCCATGGTTCACCGATGAACTCAAGAGCTCCAAGAAGAACTGCCGAGCCCTCGAGAAAGTCTGGAAAAGGGAACCAACACCGGACAACAGGACCTCCTTCAAAATTGCCACCCGGAAACACCACCAGCTGATCCGCGCCGCCAAGAAAACAGCATTCAAGGACCGGCTGGACAACAACGCACACAACTGCAAGGAACTCTTCAGCATCGTGAAAGAGCTCTCCAACCCCAGCGCAGGAAACAACGACATCACCCCATCGCAAGACCTCTGCAACTCCCTCGCGTCATACTTCCACAACAAGATCGCGGACATACACAACAGCTTCAACAACCAACCAACGCACACCATGACCGATCAACCACCCCCCACCACCACCCTCCACGCCTGGACCCCGATCAGCACCGAAGACACCATCCGCACGATGAACTCCATCCACTCCGGTTCACCGACCGACCCCTGCCCTCACCACGTCTTCAACAAGGCCGACGCCGTCATCGCACCCCACCTGCGAGACATCATCAACACATCCTTCGACACCACCATCTTCCCGGAGAGCTGGAAACACGCCGAACTCAGCGCTCTACTCAAGAAACCAACAGCGGACCCCACCGACCTCAAGAATTACCGCCCCATCTCGCTCCTCCCGTTTCCAGCCAAAGTCATCGAGAAGACCGTCAACAAACAGATGGCCGCCTTCCTCGAGACGAACGGATCCCTCGACCCCTCACAGTCCGGCTTCCGAGCCAACCACAGCACCGAGACCGCCCTCATCGCCGCCACCGATGACATCCGAGCCCTGATGGACAATGGAGAAACAGCGGCCCTCATCCTCCTAGACCTCTCCGCAGCATTCGACACAGTCTGCCACCGCACCCTAGTACGACGCCTCGGCAACATCGGAATCCAGGACAAGGCGCTGGAATGGATCATCTCCTTCCTCGACGGAAGAACACAGAGAGTCCGCCTACCACCGTACAAGTCAGAGGCCTCCGACGTCATCTGCGGCGTCCCCCAAGGATCATCTCTGAGCCCCACCCTCTTCAACGTCTACATGAGCCCCCTCGCGGCCATCGTACGCAAACACAACCTCAGCATAATCTCCTACGCCGACGACACCCAGCTGATCCTCTCCCTGACCCACGACCCCGCCGCCGCCAGAGCCAACCTGCACGAAGGGATGAAAGAGGTAGCCGAGTGGATGACGACCAGCAGCCTTAAGCTGAACTCGGACAAGACAGAGGTCCTCATCCTGGGCTCCTCACCCTCCGCCTGGGACGACTCCTGGTGGCCTCCCGCCCTGGGCACCGCACCCAAACCGACAGACCATGCACGAAACCTGGGCTTCATCCTGGACTCCTCCCTCTCCATGACCAGGCAAGTCAACAACGTCTCCTCGTCGTGCTTCAACATCCTACGCATGCTACGGAAGATCTTCTGGTGGATCCCCACCGAGACAAGGAAGACCGTCACCCAGGCCCTCGTCACCAGCCGACTGGACTACGGCAACGCCCTCTACGCCGGTACAACCGCCAAGCTCCAGAAGAGACTCCAGCGCATCCAGAACGCCTCAGCCAGACTCATCCTCGACATCCCACGAACCAGCCACATCTCCGGACATCTGAGAGACCTTCACTGGCTCCCCGTCAACAAAAGAATCACCTTCCGCCTCCTCACCCACGCACACAAAGCCCTACACGACCAAGGCCCGAGCTACCTCAACAGTCGAGTCAACTTCTACGCTCCGAAACGCCACCTCCGATCAGCCAACCACGCCCTCGCCGCCGTCCCCCGCATCCGAAGAGCGACGACAGGAGGAAGGTCCTTCTCCTACCTGGCCGCCAAGACCTGGAACTCCCTCCCGACCGACCTGCGCCTGACCCAAGACCACCTCTCCTTCAGGAAGAAGCTGAAGACCTGGCTGTTCGAGCAGTAGCGGCACCCCCCACCCCCCCCCCCCAGCGCCTTGAGACCCTACGGGTATGTAGCGCGCTCTATAAGTGCCACTGATTGATTGATTGAAGCAAACATGCCCACTAGGGAAAGGAAAAGAAAAGGATGTAACCGCCAAAAATCAAAAACAGCAATGGAATTACAGCACTCTTCCACAACAAATACTTCAAAAAAAAGGATCCAAGCTCCTGGTAAGACAACTAAGTCTTTCTTACATAACATATGTACTTTAAAAAAAAAAATGGACAGCATGTAGAAAAAGAGAATGACAGAGTAAATTTGAAAAGGAAGGCGAGAACCTCAAAGAATCCTACAACTGGAGCCGGAGAGAATAATATGTATAGGAATAGAAGGCAGAATCAGTTTAGAGACATTCGTAAACGAATGTTTCGCAATAGGGTGGTTTTAAATTTGTTAAAAAACATTAGGAAAGGTAAACAGAGAGCTGCGTTTTATAAGAAAAAGAAAAGTGTAGAGAAGATTGTTGATCAGGCTTTTGAAGTTAAGAAAAAATTATTTATTTTAATAATCAATAGAATTAGGACACTTAACAAGACAATTGATGTTTTCAAATCAAACAGTAGATGGAAAAGAGTAATTAATCGGACTAATTTTTGTAAAGTTTTTTCGGGAGAATGGATGCACAGTTCAAGTTGTGAGCCATTTTTAATGAGGAGAGTTACTTTCAGGATAATGATTTAGTGCATGCAGTTGACACCAGTGGTCGAGCGTATGAAGTGAAAGACGGTTGTCCGATTGAAAAAGAGAAACTTGTGCCTAGAGAACTAGAAGAGGTGTTAACTGATGAAGTTTTAGGGAGACGTACTAATGGTCCAGTGTACACTTGGAAGTGTAGTAGTATCTGTAGTGTGCGACAGGAATCAATTGATTTGTTTTGTAATTTCTTACGTACATATAGTAAGAAAAGTATAAAGCAGAAAGTGAAGTTGTTGCAAGACTTAGATCCTTGCAGAGTGAGAGGAATCACAGGTTTGCAAGGCCATTCACTGGCTTGTCTTTCTAGAAAAGTCTGTCAGAGAGTTTTTCATCATTTTAGGATGTTAGCAGTGCATCATACCAAAATGAGGAAATTAGTGAGAATGTTATATTATGCAAAAAGTCCCGCACTTAAGCTTAAACAATTAAACAGTGCTCTTTTGCATGGAACTGAATTAGATGTGAAGAAGATTTGTGAAGAAATTGAGATTTGTTATGTTTGTGAAAAAGAGGACAGTGTAGAAATTGGGACACCAATTCAAGGTAATGTGGAAGACAATATACAGATTTTAAATACAGAAAAGTTTGAGAAGGAAATTACCAGGTTTAAGGTGAAATCAAGTGAAAGGCTGAATTTTACTTGTGTGTGTTGTCGACGGACTCATTATAAGATTCAGACTAGGTTAGTTGATTTATATGCAAAAAGTGAAAAGATGGATAATTATGAGTGGAAAGATTTAGCAACTTATTTGTGGGTGGAGAATTGTTTGGATTTGAGTTCTGATCAGCGTATTGTGGTAAATAAATAATTAATTACCGGTACTATTTTTGAATACATTAAATAAAACAGATAGCTCAATAAATAAGAGGCAGGATCCGGCGTATCTGAGTCGCACAGGCTTTAATCAGGCATAAGGGAAGAGACAGGATCGGAACAGCCTGAAATAGAATGGCATGGACTGGCAGCTGCAACGTCTCATTTACAGTACATAGTATATATAGGAAAACATTACAATTGCATTGAATACAGTAGGCGTAACAAGTGACAAACGTAAGATAAGAACAAATGGGCGTACAAAGAAGGCGTGTACGTAGACATGTGATGAAAACGTCACAGAAGTGTCATAAATGGGTGGATACATGGAGGGGGCTACCTGGGCAGCTGGAACCTTTAACCTAGTGGTGCGCGCAAACGGGCCATGACGTGTAACTAGGGAGAACTGGGGGCTATGACTTCTGCACTAGAAGAGGAGACTAAAGTCTACGATGTCAGGACGACATGTACCTATAGCATATCTGGTATCTGGTGTTTGGAGAACATGTTGATAGAATCTAAAAGTTATCAGGGCAAAAGCTACTTGACACTAAGACTGGTACATGCATATATTCTACATGTATTGCGTGTGCTATGAATCTTCTATGGATATTAATACAGTAATTCTCTTGCATGGAGACAGAGAGACTAGACTATAGCTGGAGATGTTTATGCAGTTCGTTAGCTTAGGAATGTGAAGACGGAGAGCTGAACTGATAACTAGAGGCATAACATATTCTTGGCAGACAGGCAGGCAGAGCCAGGCCGGGCACCGCGCTGCGCGGCAAGAAGTAAGCGAAGGGTCAGGGATGCGGGAGGGGCTGCATCGCTCCTCGGAGTGGGTTCAGGAGACTGGAGCTTGAATCTGGTGTTCAGGCCCTTTGAGGCCTAGAAACGGGGACAGTTCGATGAATTATCGTGCATAATGTAAAACGTGGGCAACATAGGCCTAGAAGCCTAATTCACGTTGCTTTCACGGGGACCGGATAACTGACATACTAAAGTTGGACACAACTATAATTGCGTCTGTAATCGATCATAAAGGGATATATGCATATCGATCATGCACATATAACATAGGATGGGGAACACGTAGGCACACATGACAAGGCAAAATTCAATTTTCCTCATTCCCTCCTTGTGCCCTACGTTTCCTTCAGGAAACATCAATAGTCATGATACCATCTATCTGTTCATAGAGCATCATTTGCTCGTCTCGGATTTTCTTGGAACGGGACTTAGGACTAGGAATACAAGATGTAGCGCACAAGCCGCAAATCGCAGGGCCACATTGTAAACATAGGCAACAACTGAATATGATCATTACTACTATACCCAGGAATGACAATACTTTCCATCCCCAGGCAGATATTATACTCCAGAGCCAACCAGACCATGTCCAGGTGCCTGGATTCTGGTGTAACTGATGGGCTATTTTATGAAGTCTGGTTATAGCTGAATATACAGACGGTGGGTTATTAGGAATGAAAATGCAGCAACTAGATCCGATGACTCTACAAGCTCCGCCCCTATCGGCCAGTATGACGTCAAGGACGAGACGATTTTGGAGCACGACAAATCTCATAGCAGATTGTTCTTCAGTTAAGTTACCTAGAGCGGAAGTAGTCTCATTCACTACTGCTTCAAGGGTTCTGGTTAGCCTACGTATTAGCTTACTATTCTGGACAGGACCTATGAAGAAAAAGAAACCTTTATTGAAGTCTTGATACTGTTCTAAGGCAGTTTCAGTTTGATCGACAATGGGGGACTCGATCTCCCTTCTATGTCTAAAGTGTACTAGATGTGTATTTCTGTGATAATCGGATGGGGCTAGAAAAACTGGTGGCAGTAGGAAGGCAATGTAACATGTTTCATCCCAATCCAGGGGCAGACGAACATATGCGGTCTGACCACATACAAAATACGAATGACGTGAGGCTTTGAAAGTAGATTTCCCACTGTCACTATATTCGACCACAGTGGTACAATCACTGTGTCCTAGATGTACTGAACCATTCTTTCTGACACATAATTCGCCTTTCACTGGTAGGACTGTAATAGCAGGCAAATCTGGAGTAGTCTCGGACTGAACATTCAAAACCATGAAATTTGAGGAATAATTTCCTAGATCATATACTTTATTTTCTAGATCTAACCCTGTTCTCTGGGAAAGACCTTCCTTGTCTGGGAAACATGTTCTATTCAAAAGGGACATATCGTTTGAGGATGACGTTAACGTGGACCATGCTCCACATGAACCATTGTGTGAAAACGGATAGGGAAAGAGTGGCAGTACTCCCTTCGGTGTCTGAAAAGGGGGGAGTCGACCACACACCCAACAATTAGTGGCATTGCTGGTCTGGTGTGAATAGTGTAACATTCGAATGAAGGTATTATTGCGCATTGCAAGACGATAGGATAACTCGTGAGGAGGTAGTTCACTAAAAGTGTGCTCTACTGTAACATTAGAGGAAAAATGTACATGTGAAACGATAGGAAAACATAGATGTAAGGCATAACTTATGCAGGAAACCATAAGACTCAGAAATAACATGAATAATAGAGTAACAATGCATCGACTTCGAAGATTCTTACAATAACGTATTCTCTTAGAGTTTTCACTAACTCTCTCACTGTGTGGGTCTATCTCATACATGTCAGGAACCTGTCTAACCGTTTCACCCGAGAGGGACTTAGACAATTAAACTGGCTGACTTACTAGACCTTAATTTTTCTTTATACTCCTGCTGCGGAGTTTTCTCTAACAGGGGAAGTTTAGAGTCAGTATCTGGGCAGTCCTTGAGAACTGGGCAGTCTTTGAAAAATGTTTTTGGAGGGAGTCCATGAAATCGCTTCACGTGACTGGAATGCAACCAGCCTTTTCGACCCTCGACCTTGATTGCAGTCCTTGTTGTCATCAGAACAAGCTTTGGTTCTTTCCAGCGGGGCTCCAGCGGACTTGAACGATCAAAGTTCCTAATCAAAATGAGGTCGCCTGGTATGACCTCGTGCGGTTTCACTTGAGTGTTGTCTGGAAAAGCAGCGGCAACCTGTGAACGACAAGAGAGTAGTGCAGACATCAAGGAAGCCAGGTAATCTGTCAGCATATTACTGTCAACATCGGTAATGGTACGTGGTCTAGGTGTACCCCACATGTTTGGGGGACGGCCGAAAACTACCTCGAAAGGGGACAGACCTGAACGGGAGTGTGCGACCATTCTCATGTAAAAAAGGGCGACTGGCAGTGCTACTATCCAATCTACGCCTTTCTCTGCGCATACCTTGGCAATGCGGATTTTCAGGGTCTGATTATGTCTCTCGACGAGACCAGCTGCTTCAGGATGTCGTACACAGTGGAACTTCCACTGGTACCCTAACAGAAGGGATACTTGTTTCATGAGTTCGGATGAGAATGGCTGGCCGTTATCTGAATACACGACCCTCGGTAATCCATAGCGAGGGAAATACTCATGAACCAACTGCCTAGCAGTGGTCGCGGCAGTGTAATCTGGGACTGGATATGCTTCCGTCCATCTGGACAAAGCGCATACAACTACGAGGACATACTTGAAACCTCGACATCGATCCATCTGAATATAATCCATCTGGAGGACTTCAAAAGGGTGGTCAGGAGGATGGAATCCACCTTGTTCCACCGGAATACCTTTACCTGGAATGAACTGACAACATATCATGCAGGTACGTACTTTCTGCTTGGCTGCTGCTCGTAAATGCTTGTTAAACCAGAGGTTCTGAATACTGTCTAACATGGCTTTTTCTCCTAAGTGTGCTGGACTATGTGCAGTGTTAATAATGACTTGAACCATAGAGTCGGGGAGAAACCATGTGGCTTTTCCCTTCGTCAACCATCCTTGATCTGTCTGGACCCCTCCTTGTTCAGACCATTTCTTGATTTCGTCTGGGGTAGCATGTGACTGTATATCTAGTACGTCTTGTGTGGGGTCCTTAACTGTCATACAAGTCGTCTGAACTGGAACGTCTGTCTGTGTCATGTTAACTGGAATGTCTGGAGTCTGGGCTGTAAGCTTGCCTGTTCGATCTGCTAGATCGTTACCCTGGGAAATGATGTCAGTGACTTTCATATGTGCTTTGCACTTCATAATGGCAATGGCTGTCGGTAAATGTATGGCTTCTAACAGAGCTTGAATGAGGGGGCCATGCTGAATCTTGGTTCCATGAGAAGTCATGAAACCTCTTTCTTGCCAGAGTACTCCAAAGTCGTGAACGACTCCGAATGCATAACGTGAATCTGTGTATATGTTTACTTTCAGGTTCTTGGCTCGTATGCAGGCTTGAATCAGAGCGATGAGCTCTGCTGCTTGAGCAGACAGGGTGTCAATACGATGTGTTTCTATAACTTCAGTTTCAGTAGTCACTGCATACGCGGCTACTAGTTCTCCTGTATTTGTTCTCATACATGAACCATCCACATAAAGTGTCAGGTTGGGGTCAGGTAATGCAATGTCGGTCAAGTCTTGTCTTGGCTTTGTCATGGTGTTAACAACTTCCACGCAGTCATGTGTGGCAGGATTTGAAGTAACTGAGGGTAACAGTGTAGCAGGATTTAAAATGTTGCAGCGTCTGATTTCTATGTGTGGCTGAAACAGTGTCAGTTCATAACCTGTTAAACGTGCAATTGTCAAGTGCTGAGTCTGTGTTCGGTTCAAAAGAACTTCCACGGAGTGTGGAACTTGTACTGTCAGGGAGTGTCCTAACACTATGGAATCACTTTGTCTGATAGCTAGGGTTGTGGCTGCAACTGACTTGAGGCACGCAGGCAGAGCCTGGGCTACTGGATCTAATGTGCTAGAAAAATAAGCACAAGGCTTGTGTTGTCCTGCTTGATCTTGTGTAAGAACAGATAATGCAGTACCATCACGTTCAGTGACAAAAAGTGTAAAAGGCTTACTGTAGTTTGGTGTCGCTAGAACAGGTGCTTGGCATAAAGCTTTCTTTAACTCATTGAAAACAAGTGTATGTTCTTGGGTCCAAGGGAGGACAGTCGATGTGGCTGCCTCCTGTGTCGTTAACTGTATCAGTGGCATGGCTAGATATGCGTACTGAGGAATCCATTGTCTGCAGTAAGAAGTGAGGCCGATAAAAGCTCGTACCTCCTTCTGAGTCTTGGGCTGTGGAAGATGTGCTATTAACTCGATACGGTCAGGTGTCAACTGCCTACCCCTCTTGGACAGTAAGTGTCCTAGGTAGACCACTTGCTGGACACAGAATTGCAATTTGGAAGGGGACACCTTGTGCCCCATCTCGGCCAGGAAATACAAGACTGTAAGTGACGCACGTTCGCAGTCACGTTCAGAACGGGCTGTGATCAATAGATCATCAACATACTGGAGCAGGGCAGTGTCAGTTGGCATGTGAATATTGTCTAGTTGTCTTTTAAGTGCTTGACTGTAAATGCTAGGACTTTCCGTGAAACCTTGAGGAGCTCGTGTAAATTTATAGCTCCTTCCATTTAAACAGAATCCGAAAAGAAACTGGCTGTCTGGATGAATGGGGACACTAAAGAATGCATTCTTGAGATCAATAACAGTAAAGAACGTAGCTTCGGAATCAATGGCAGTTAATAGGGAAGAAATATCTGGAACCACTGGGTACTGGGGTATGATACATTTATTAAGTTCTCGAAGATCGATCACTAATCGATAAACTGGAGGTGCATTGGGATCAGTACGTTTCAGAATCGGAATGATAGGAGAATTACATACATTGGAGTCAGTTTCTACAACCACTCCTTGAGCAATGAGCTCGTCAATAATTTTGGATAAGGCTGCTACAGCCTCAGGTGGCAATTTGTACTGTCGGATTCGTGGCAATACAACACCTTGTTTCAGAGTGACACGATAGGGTGTAATGTGCATACAACCTACATCAGTTGGACCTTGCGCCCATAAATGCTGTGGTACATTCAATAATCTTGGATCAAAATTACGTAATACATAATGACCTTTAAAATCGCGCAAAAACAATCTCACTCCTTCTGGGGAACAGCATATAACTGCTCCTAATTCTTTCAATGTCTTGATGCCTAGTAAATTTTCAGGACATGATTTCGTAAGTAACAAGTCTGTAGTTCGGGACAATGGACCAACTTCTAGGGAAACTGGTTTCGATATTTCATTAACAATAGGCTTTCCTGAAAATCCAAGGGAAACATTTCTAGAGCCTGAGAGTGGAGCCCCTGGAACCTGGTCATGACTGATGGTAGTCCTACTTGCCCCTGTATCAATCAGAAACTTTCTGTCTTTCCCTAATACTTGACTGTGTACATAGGGACCCTCTTGATCTACAGGAATCTCGATGAGAGGCAAGCCAACCTCCCTCTCTAGGCTGTTTCATGAATACTGCTGATATTCTGGATAATCTGACTGTGCGTACTGGTACATCTGTTGTGTAACGTGTTGTGTGGCAGCTATAGGCTGCGGTACTGTAACTGTCTGTTGTGCGTTCTGCGGTGGCTGGGCATTCTGCGGAACGTGTTCTTGTCTAGGAGGACGTGGTCTCTCTTTTGTTTTACCAGTAGCTATATTGTGTTTCAGAACTGCACATTCGTTTATGTAATGACCTGGCTGTTTACAATAATTGCAGGTCCCTTTAACAGGAGCTGTAGAATGACTAGTTTGACTCGGACCCCTCTTCTGACTGTCTTGTGGAACAGACTGTGCAACTAGTACTTTCATTTTCGTGTCTTTCATACGTCTCCTTTCGTGTTCCTGCTCTTCCCTGATTCTGTTCTGGTGATACTGTAGCATCTGGAGCATTTGTGATGGAGTATTTGCTTGCCAGGTACTTTCGACTTTCAATACTCTATTTTTAACTTGGGTAAAGAATTCTCAACTAGTTTGGTAACAAAAAGATGTGGATACGATTCACTACTTGTTTTCAGACCACTATTAATAATGAAACATTTCTCAAATCTAGAATAAAAATCACTAGTGTCTTCGTCCTGTTTCTGTTTACAGGCTGAGATGGCATCCCAATCTTCCTTTTTCGTGGCTAGTAATCTTGGCAAGACTTGTATCAGTAACTCGGGCAATGCTTTAGCTTTATCCCCAAGACCGGTACCTGGAACTCGTGTGTTATCTTCAGTCTCTAATGCGGTCCAATCTATCTTTTTCTCTCCCACCTCCCATTCTTTTTCTTTGAGTTTTTCATATATGCCCGCAGGCAGCAGGACCTTTAACATTTTAATAATGTCAGGATACGTGTATTCTCCCATACGGAGCATGTCCTTTAATTCACGGTGGAACCCTGCTAGATCTTTATCGTGACAGGGTATTAACTTTTTCATTTCTAGAAGTTCTATTTTCGTTATAGGGGTGTAAACAAATACTCGTTCAAGATTACCCCCCGCTCCCTTAACTGGATGTACTTCTCGTAACGGATTCTGTCTGTCTATGTAGAACGATTTCCTTACTGGGGGTGGAACAGGAACAAAATGTGGATTCAGGAACGTTCTGTATTTGTGGCGCTGTTCTAGAATGACACTAATTAAATCGGTACCTAGACATTTCCATCGGTTTAGGAGTAACTCGTTCAGTACATCATGTAAAGGACCTGGATCAGAATGCTGATCCTCATACAGTGTAATGAGGTGCTGGATCATATACATACCCACCAGTCGCTGCTCGGCTGGCGGTAGTTTCAGAAATGTTTGGGCCACTACTTCGTCTGGAAACGTGGCAGAATCACTAACCCATCGGACTGCTGATCGGGCTAGTTCTTGTTCATGCATGGTACTAAGCTCACTATAACCTATTCGTAATTTCAGAATTGTATCGGTGGCCTGGAATACTTGTTCAAGAGAACACTGTTCTGGTACGGGAGGAGGAAAAACTTTCTTGTAATCTAGACGTGAATGTCTGTCGGAAAATCTAGTTCTACCTACATACGCTATTCTGGCGGGATTCTCGCTGTCTACCTCTTCACTTGAAGAGTCATTCTCTTTCTCGGTTGCTCTCTTTGCTTCCTCCTTCTGGTGTATACTTATAATTTCCTTACGAATTTTCCTGTACATACTTTCTATACTACCTTGTGACTTGTGTTTTCCCTCGGCTATATTGTCACTCCACCTAGTCAGGGCTTTCATCTCGTCTTTGTCTTTATCAGGATAATCGTGCTCTCTTATTAAACAGTTAATCAAGAACTGTAAAATCATGCCTTGAATCTCGACTTTCCTGTGTACCATAGCTTCGTGAATACTTCCTGGGTTCTCCCCAGTACGGATAAAATGATATATTCTGTCTAGATGTTCCTTCATCTCGGGCAGGGTGGCCAAAAAGTTGGCAACTCGCCTTAAACCTACTGAATATAATATCATGTGATCTTCGCCTGGAACTGAATCATATATGCAGTCAGTAAGGTGTCGCTTGAGGTCTGCGTATGTAGTCACTTTTGGCGTGTGCTGTAACGCTGCGTCTCTCAGCGTCAGTCGTTTTACTTGAGGCGGGGTGATAGGAGCACCTCCCCCTGCTCCTCCTGAACTGGAATCGTTAACTAATACTGAATGTGCGGGTGCTGGTAAAGTGACTGGTACAGTAGGAGTACGTAATGTGGGTTGATCCTGGGGGACTGGCGCATGGACAGGACCAACGACTGGAGGCACAGGAATTACATTAACTGGAGGCTGGACTTGAACTTGGACTGGCGGAGAAGGATCTGTATTAGCATATTCTGGGACAGTGTCGTCTAAATAGGACGAAAGGAAAATTTCAGCTGCAGTCGGTTTATGACGTAGCTTAATCGGGACCAATGGTGGCGGTAAATTACAGGGTGCTTCCGGGGTTGCCTTCGGCAAGCCCTCGGCAAGAAGAGGATACATACCTCTAATTAGGGCATTTCTCTGTCTGTCTGATTGTTCTGTTCTAACTCGTTCACCTTCTTCTAGAAGTTCCCTTTCTTGGGCTTTTTCTGAGGATTCCCTACTTAATTCTGCTTTTCTGAATTCTTTTTCGGTACTTCTATGAGATTCTTTGCGCCATAACTCGATGGCGTCTTTCTGGGACTGTCTGGCTTTCTTTTTCCATAATGCTTCTTCTACTCGCATGATGCACTCGGCATCCCATGTACCTGATACAGGCCATCTATATTTCTCTTCAAGATTCTTTGTATAATCTACCCATAAGTCTAGATATAATATGGCATCTAAGCCATGCTTGTGATACATAAAATGTCCAGGACTGTCCCTAGGAGGGACAGGAACTGCTTCTTCGAATAACCCTTTTCTGGTTTTTATCTGACATAACTTTGAAAACAGAGGCATTTTCGAGTCGTACTTGAATTAAACACAATACACAATAATCACAGTAATGAAATGGCAAACAAATCACTCATACCACGACATAGAAATACATTAATAACAGTTCGAACAGAATACTACCTGATACACTGAAAAACATAACACTTGAATTTCTCGAGAAACGGACTTACTAGAATTACTGGATGCACTGCTAAAACAGTACAGAACATACCGGTCTCATAAAGAGATACGTCATACCGTATCCACCTAGATGGACACGTCGGACTGGATCTGTGTACCCAAACCCATCGGACCGGAGACAAACTAATGACCCCGTCTAGATACTCCCACAGCAACGGTACTCACCGGGAAGCAAAACTTGAAGGCCTCGGACTGGACTGGACTGCTACGACGTCTGGTTACTACGCATGCGCTTCGAACTTCGGGCTTCAGAAACAGGTGGGCCTCCGGATACCTCGGACCTTGCTCTCTCGGCTTGGGCTCTGGTCGGGACAAACCGCATTCCTCACCGCCTCGTCTGGATGCCGGACCGCAGTCTACGTCTCCTCCGTGGGCCTGAGGGAGACTTGATGAAGCAGAAATATCTGCACGTGCACGGTAGAGTTCCGTCACGGCTGTAGAAGGGTCAGGGGGCCTGCGTTACATCGCCGGCGCGTGGGGAAGGGGCTCGTCCCTATTCGGGCGCCATTATGTGGTAAATAAATAATTAATTACCGGTACTATTTTTGAATACATTAAATAAAACAGATAGCTCAATAAATAAGAGGCAGGATCCGGGGTATCTGAGTCGAACAGGCTTTAATCAGGCATAAGGGAAGGGACAGGATCGGAACAGCCTGAAATAGAATGGCATGGACTGGCAGCTGCAACGTCTCATTTACAGTACATAGTATATATAGGAAAACATTACAATTGCATTGAATACAGTAGGCGTAACAAGTGACAAACGTAAGATAAGAACAAATGGGCGTACAAAGAAGGCGTGTACGTAGACATGTGATGAAAACGTCACAGAAGTGTCATAAATGGGTGGATACATGGAGGGGGCTACCTGGGCAGCTGGAACCTTTAACCTAGTGGTGCGCGCAAACGGGCCATGACGTGTAACTAGGGAGAACTGGGGGCTATGACTTCTGCACTAGAAGAGGAGACTAAAGTCTACGATGTCAGGACGACATGTACCTATAGCATATCTGGTATCTGGTGTTTGGAGAACATGTTGATAGAATCTAAAAGTTATCAGGGCAAAAGCTACTTGACACTAAGACTGGTACATGCATATATTCTACGTGTATTGCGTGTGCTATGAATCTTCTATGGATATTAATACAGTAATTCTCTTGCATGGAGACAGAGAGACTAGACTATAGCTGGAGATGTTTATGCAGTTCGTTAGCTTAGGAATGTGAAGACGGAGAGCTGAACTGATAACTAGAGGCATAACATATTCTTGGCAGACAGGCAGGCAGAGCCAGGCCGGGCACCGCGCTGCGCGGCAAGAAGTAAGCGAAGGGTCAGGGATGCGGGAGGGGCTGCATCGCTCCTCGGAGTGGGTTCAGGAGACTGGAGCTTGAATCTGGTGTTCAGGCCCTTTGAGGCCTAGAAACGGGGACAGTTCGATGAATTATCGTGCATAATGTAAAACGTGGGCAACATAGGCCTAGAAGCCTAATTCACGTTGCTTTCACGGGGACCGGATAACTGACATACTAAAGTTGGACACAACTATAATTGCGTCTGTAATCGATCATAAAGGGATATATGCATATCGATCATGCACATATAACATAGGATGGGGAACACGTAGGCACACATGACAAGGCAAAATTCAATTTTCCTCAGTATTTGTAAATATTGTTATGATAAATTAAATCAAAACAGAATGCCTGCTAGAGCTGTTCATAATAATCTGGAGTTGGTAGACATTTCCCGTGAATTGATGGATTTAAATACATATGAGTCTATTATGATTCAATGTGTCCATCCTTCTCAGGCAATTGTTCGCATGGAGCCTAAGATAGGGAAATTGCCTCCTACAGATTTGCAGAGAGGATTAAAGGGAAGAGTTGTTTATTTGCCCCTAGATTTGAAAAAAAATATTGATACAATTGTTATAGAAAAAGTAGAAGAGGAACCTATAGTTATTCTAGTTAATGGGGTCCCAACAAAGAGTAAAAAAATCTGGCAAGATTTAGTGGATGTTAGGAAAGTCAAAAAGGCAACGTTGTATTTAGTCAAAAACAATGAGTACTACAAAGATGTATGTGTTGCAGCAGAGGAAACAGCTGCAGATGAAGACAGTGATTGTTCAGGCGGCCAAATTGAAAAAGTTGTTGTGTCTAGAAGTGAAGAAATATATGAACATTATACTGTTCATCCTTTGCATTCCAAAGAAGTAATGGGGAATGCAATTGAATTGTTTCAAATGAAAGCAGCAAAAGGAAGTCCCATTAGTGTATGGGAAGAAAGTTTGGAAGCTCGTTGTTTTCCACAGCTATTTCCAACAGGTCGAGGTGGACGATATGACGATCGACCACTTCAAATTCCTGCATCTGAATATCGAACTGTAAGATTATATGCTGAAGATGCAAGGTTTCGTCAATGCATTCCCTATTTGTTTCATCTACTGTATGAAAGTGACTTGTCTGGGCTTTCTTATGCAGTAAACCATATTCTGTGGAGCACATCTGCAAAATGTTTCGGCGAGGGACTTTATGGAGAAAGTGAATCTGCAAGATAATATTTTAGAATCTCATCTAATCAATCTCATGGCATGTCAGCGTGGTACAAACGAGTATTGGTACCGTCGCCATGGGGAATTGAAATGTATGCTAAGAAACTTAGGAACTCCTACATGGTTCCTCACTCTTAGCTATGCCGAGTATGCATGGGAGGACTTACTTCAATTTCTACGAGAGGCCAATGCTAATATACAAAATATAGAATTCAACACACCTGGAGAACTGTGTTCTTTGGATCCAGTGAATGTATGCAGATATTTCACTCATAGATTTGAAGCTATGATGTCTTTTATTACCTACCAAAAAAATCCTCCCCGTGGAGAGGTTTTGGATTTCTTTTGGAGAAAGGAGTATCTAGCGAGAGGTGCTTCTCACATACATATGTTATTATGGATTAAAGATGCACCCAAATTTGGAACAGATTCAGATGAGACAGTGATGAGCTTCATTGAAAAGTATTTAACATGTGCTGTTCCGAAAACTACCGAAGAAATCAATTTAAGGCAACAAGTTTTACGCTTTCAATCCCATCGTTGTGGAAAGTACTGTCGTCGAAAATTCAGAAACAAGGACAAGTTCTACACAAAATGTCGTTTCGCTTTTCCACGACCAGTGATTTCTAAAGGAAGAGTAAATAATTTGATGTCTTCTCTGCGACATACTGTGACGAGAAAATCACCAAAAAATATATACAATTTAAAAAGAAACGAAGAATCCAAGTGGGAAACAACCTTTACAACGCAACTTTTACAACGCACTACCATTACAACGAAACTTTTACAACGCAAAAACGTTTACAACGCATACCATTACAACGCATGTTTTTACAACGCAAGTACTTTTACAACGCATGCCATTACAACGTAAGTATTGGTAAGTATATAATTATATTTAATATTTTATATGTTTTTTTTTTTTACGTTTTCAGTTTTTGGGTAAAGGGGTAATTTTAGGGTTTAGGGTCAGTTTTCAGTTTTTGGGTAAAGGGGTATTTTTAGGGTTCAGGGTCAGTTTTCAGTTTTTGGGTAAAGGGGTATTTTTAGGGTTCAGGGTCAGTTTTCAGTTTTTGGGTAAAGGGGTATTTTTAGGGTTCAGGGTCAGTTTTCAGTTTTTGGGTACAGGGGTATTTTTAGGGTTCAGTTTTCAGTTTTTGGGGTACAGGGGTATTTTTAGGGTTCAGGGACAGTTTTCAGTTTTTGGGGTACAGGGGTATTTTTAGGGTTCAGGGACAGTTTTGGGTTTTTGGGGTACAGGGGTATTTTTAGGGTTCTGGGTTAATTTGGGTTTTTGGGGTACAGGGGTACAGGGTAAAAACAAATTAAATTAATTAAATTAAATTAAATTATATTAATTACAATTAATTAAAAAAAAAAATATTATATACTTACCAATACTTACGTTGTAATGGCATGCGTTGTAAAAGTACTTGCGTTGTAAAAACATGCGTTGTAATGGTATGCGTTGTAAAAGTTTTTGCGTTGTAAAAAATTCGTTGTAACGGTATGCGTTGTAAAAGTATGCGTTGTAACGTCATACATCCATCCAAGTACATCAACGACTACAACCCAGTAATTTTGTCCATGTGGAATGCTAACATGGATATTCAATTTGTTGCTGACAACTCTATTGCTGTGGCTCGATATGTGACGTCTTACATCACAAAAAAAGAAAATACAGAACTGAAGGAAATGTGGGAGGACTTTTCACATGAAAAGAGCCTAAGCAAGAAATTGTACAGTTACAGTCTGAAGATGTTGTCGCTTCGAGAAATTGGAGCATATGAATGTTCTGATCGATTGTAGTCAGCAAGTCTCTATGCCAAATCTAGAACCATCATTTGGGTGAGTCTAGGTCTTGCTGCAACACGAAATCGAGTTTTGAAATCTGTACAAGAGATAGAGTATTTGGCGGAGAAAGAACCAGAAAGTACAGATATTTTGAAGACAAACATGTTGGATACATACTATCCAAATAGAAGTTCACACCTTGAGAACGTTTGTCTCTATGAAGTTCTGCAAAGATATATTTATAAGAGGAACATCAGAGAAGATATCAATAATGGAATATATGGAATCATTGGATGTGAAGGATGTCTAGT
Source organism: Lissotriton helveticus (assembly GCF_964261635.1). NCBI lineage: Eukaryota > Metazoa > Chordata > Amphibia > Caudata > Salamandridae > Lissotriton > Lissotriton helveticus. The sequence continues at coordinate 10,887,796 of NC_136063.1, read as the reverse complement.
GAAACAGAAAAAAGGTAATTTGATTAATCATCGAAAATTGAGTTGTGAAAATCCAGACAAAAGAGAATTTTACTATTTGGCTCTTTTGCAACTCTTTAAACCATGGCGAAACGAAGAGGAACTACTTGGAGATTTTCTCTGTTATGAAGACTCTTTTAATGCTACGAAGGATACAATAGAATGTCCTGTTTTTCCAAATTATCTGCAAATGTTGAATGAAGAAATAGAGCAAGAATCAGCAATTGCTGCAGAGATTGCGAGAGATAGTTCTCAAGGCAGTCAGAGTTCTGCTTCATTGAGTCAGGATCCACTAGGAGGACCAATTATCCAAAATGAAGCTGCCACTGCCATGGATGAAGTGGAAAGAGCTATGGAGCAAGCTCAAGAGGATGTAATTAATTTAGAAGATTTGGTGAAACAATTAAACCTTGAGCAGAAACTGATATATGACGAAGTCATAGAACACGTTGAACATGGATTGAGTGCTCATGTACATCATTTAAGCCTGTCCGACTGTATGTGAGTGGAGAAGCGGGAACTGGAAAAAGTTTTCTGATTAAAGCAATTGCATCTTGTATGCAGAAAAGGACTGAATCACCGCTGTCTTGTGTTGTTACCGCTCCAACTGGGCTGGCAGCACATAATATTAAAGGGATTCCTTTACATCGTTTACTGATGCTGCCAGTGGAGCATGATAACAAATTGCAATATCACAAGCTATCTGGAGATGCGTGTTCCGAAGTTTCGAGAGTCCTGAAGAAAATGAAACTTCTTATCATTGATGAAGTAAGCATGGTGTCAAATATAATGCTTGCTCTTGTGCATTTGAGAATGCAAGAAATTCTTAGAACAGACTATGATGTTTTATTTGGAGGAAAACATATTATTGTTTTTGGAGATCTTCTGCAGTTGACTCCAGTGAAAGGACAACCTGTGTTCAAAATGCTCACACATGAAGATACCAGGAAGTGCCTAGGAAGCATTGGAAACGTTAATATATGGTTAAACTTCAAATATGCAGAACTGCTTCAAAATATGCGGCAGGCAAAGGATAAAGATTATAAACATATTTTACAAGATGTAAGAGTAGGAAAAATAAGTCAGCAAGGGAAAGAAGCTTTACATGGACGGTTAATTTCTAATTTGTACCCAAATAAAAACATTCTTCCAGAGAATATTTTTAAGAAAATTAATGAGAAGAAATCTGCCATATGTTTGATGACTACTCTGAAAGAATGTTCCATGTTCAACAACAAAATGCTGAAGTTAGAAAATGAAGAGATAGTGAAACTGGAAGCTATAGATAAAATAGAGCATATGGGAGCCACAATTATTTTGTCAGAAAATTTGAAATCAAAATTGGATTCATTGGAGAAGACTATATCTAAAACTGCTCGTTTTGAAAAGACTCTGAATGTGTGTTTAAATTGTCGTATTATTTTGAGAAGGAATTTAAATGTTGAAAGAGGTCTGGTAAATGGAGCAATGGGTCATGTTGTTGGTTTTGTGAATTACAAAAATAGAGATGGAATTGAAATTTTAAAAATTAAATTTGATGGCATTGACGAAATAGAACAAATTTGTCGTTGTTCAGCTAGATTTTTGCGTGTGAAAGACTTATATGTTCGCCGAAAACAGTTTCCTGTTTGTTTGGCATATGCAGTGACAATTCATAAATCTCAAGGTTTAAGTGTAGATAGTGCTTTGGTGAACATTGGAAGTTCTATGTTTAAAGAGGGTATGGCATATGTGGCATTATCACGAGTGAGAACTTTATCAGGATTGTACTTGATTGAGTGTGATGAAACAAAGATTTGTGCTGATCTATATTGTGTTAAAGAATACAATAGGTTAAGAAGAGAGTATGCTCCACATTTGCCTCAATATCCTCTGATTGAAAAACGTGTGGTAGGCCGAAAAAGAAGAAATGAGAGTAATTGCAGTAAGGTAGTAGCAAAAAGACAAAAAATAGATGAAACTGTAATTGTAAACAGAAAGAAAAATGATTCTGTTGAAGATGTTGTTGGATTTCAGTTTGAAAACAGTTCTGGTGTCAACTGCTATGCTAATTTAGTAGTTAATGTTGTTTTTTTTCTTCAAAATTTACAAAAAACAGATTGTCGAAAATCGAGAACAAACATTGTGCTGTTTATTGAATTCTGTGTTAGAGAAATGTAGTAGTGATAGAGGAAAAATAGAAAGTGTTTCAGAAATTAGGAATCTTGTAGACATATGTTCAGGTCAAAATCAATTTTCACAGATAATTCAGCAGGATTGTCAGGAATTTTTAATGTATATGTTTGATGTGTTGGAAGATGAAGGAGTAGATATAAAAAATCGTTTTAATCTTTCTTATCAATGGCAACATGACTGTGATAACTGTGCTTCATCAAGTACTACTAGAATAGACTCTGAAAGATTTATATATTTGACTTTACCAGACTGCAAATCAGTGCCTTTTAATAATCTAGTTAAAGCAGCTGATCATAATATGGTGTGTACCCAATGTAAGTCTACAATGCTGTCCACATTATTTCTACAAAATTATGGTCACTATGTCATTTTAATGTTCCAACGATGTAGACCTGATGGAACTAAATTGACAAATTCTATTAAAAATTTCGTGGCTTCACAGTTATCGATATCAGGAAGAACCTTTGCAACTGTAGCTATTATTTTTCATGATGGTCCTTCTACAACATCAGGACATTACACATGCTATTTAAAAACTTCTAAAGGTTGGACCCAATGTAACGACACTCATTTGACTTTCAAACAACGTTTGCCTTTTGGCTTTATAAATTCATACCTAGTGTTTTTACAGATAAAATTTAGGTAAAAGTAATTGGCATATGAAGACGGGAGTAGTTCATAAAGGTTATTTTGCTGTTTAAAATATATTCTGAGTAAAAGTGTTCCAGGCAATATAAAAAATTGACTTGTCATATAGGTACTGTAATTGAATCTCATAATAAGTGAAGTTAGTATTATACAAAATGTTGAACATGAGTGAGTCAGAGATGGTTATACAAATAATTAAATATTGTGAAAATGTTGTAGAGCCTTTCTTTCAGAACGTCGGGAAAAAGATCATTTCAGAGAGCCTTAGAATTAATTTGAACATATACTCATACATCTGACACTATTTGCCCAAATGGAAAGGTGCAGGAATGAGTAAAGAGTCATGACTGAAAAAAGGAGTATATGAAAATATTGAAAATATTTCAGATGTTCTTGGAGCTTTTCTCCTAGAAAGTCGATGAAATGGATTTTTAAGTGAAGAGCAAAGTATTTTCCAACGAGAAAAGGACCACCATGATACAGTATTTGGCCTCAAGGAAAAGTAAGTCAATCTAACTTTAGCGTGCGTTTGTCATTTGTCAGTATCTAAGGTTTTTTTTAAAACACAATCTTTTAGATTGTGTTTTTTTTCCCGCTGTCATATGATGAGTAATTTGAACTCACTCTTTTAAGTGAAATTCAATATATTCTGAGAACAGCAAAAATAAACTTTGTAACATGTTGTACAAGTTATTTTATACTTTGGATTGTGTAAATTAAATTGTATTCCCATTCTCTGACATTTACTTTCCTTTTTCCATCCTCTTTCAGCTCTTTTTACTCACTTATAATGTCTTTCTCTCACTCTCTGTAACCCCCGTTCCCTTACTCCACTTCTTTGACAACCCCTCATTTTCATTTCAACTGTGTGTATCTCGTCTCTCCCTTGCATAACTTTTCAGATTTCAGTCTTTCTGCTTTACTTCTCTTTTCCGTATTTTACTCTTTTGCTATTTTAGTAATTCCTGTTTACTCACTCAGCAGTATTATTGCACTCTATCACTATAAATCACCCACTCTCCTTAGCTTATCTTTGTTTGTTTCTTACTTTTGACCTCTTCTCTCTGTTTTTCGTTCACTACTTCTAAGTCCTCAGTGCCTCACTCTACTTGTGTTATGTTCACTAGTGTTTATCTACCTTCTATCACTTCTTTTACAACAACTTCACTGCTCCTTTCTCATCGTTCTTCATCCCATTTCTTTTACTCTGGTTCCATTACTATCCCTCATTTCTTTTCTTTCAATGTCCTTCTCTTAACTTTCATCACCAAATTATTTTTTCTCAGTACCACTGTTTTAGTTGTCTTCTCTTTTCTTTCCTTCTTTTTGCTCACTTACTCATTTCCTTTTCTCACTCATTGTACTCCACCTTACTCACTTTTTCTCTTAGTGTGTCTACCTTATAACTTTCTCAGTCCATTTTCATCATTCGTTGTATATTATCCTGTCTCCCTTCATCCCTTCACTCTATGACAGTTCTTCATTTACTCTCAGTTATCTTGTATTCCTCATTCTTCTAAATGCATCCTTAATTAGACTGTTTTCTGTCTCAGTCATTATCTTTTTACTTACTACTGTTTCCTGATTTAGTTTTGGTAACTCACATTGTTTTAGTATCTTTCTTACCTTCATTTCATTTCTCTGTTCTTCTCTCTATTTTTCTCAGTGAATCTATATGCCTTACTCTTTGTAATTTGCTCTCCTTCTATTTCTTTTTCCCTCTTTTCGTCCTTCTACCCTAGTTTATTTCCCTTTCTGTGTTCTTCACTCTAACTTTATTTCTAAATAGAGCGTTATGATTTTTAACCTCTTCATTTGGATCTTTTAATTTAAAATACATATTTTACTATTTATAACTTATTTTTTCTTCTCTCTTTCACAGATACAAAGTGTAGTTAAAAAATGTATTTATTATATGGTAAGTATGACTAAAAAAATGTAGTTTGTGATCACCCTTTGCTTTAAGCTCACTAACATTTTCTTAATCTACCACACTCCTGTGTCTTTACTCTGTTTCACTCACTTATTCTTATTCTACATGTTTACTCCCCTTTTCCGATTTCCCATCTCATATTGAACTTCTTTCGATCCCTTTTCTTTACTTTACTTACCCTCTAATCCCTTCCTTTGCTTCTTCACTCATTCTCTTTTTCTTAATTATTTTCCTTACTCCTACACATACACCTCATCCCCCTTTCAACACATACAAACACCTGTAACATACACCCCACACACACCACACACACACCTCATACACATAAAAAATCCCCCCACACACACTCCTGAAAAACACACACACATTCCATACACACACATACATTGAACAAATATACACCCCACACTCATACACTCCTCACACATATTTCACACACCCTCACCTCCACCCACACCGAAACACTCCACACAGTCACACCCACAGACACACCTTACACACCCACACAGCAACCTATACCCACTGACTCCCTATAAGTCACACACACTGCATTACTTATCTTTTTTTGCTATTTTACTCAAGCCCATTCAGGTACTGTTTCCTTTACTCTCTTTGTCCTTTCTCTTTGTCACTCCACATGTGTTTTCGTAATTCAATTTTTCTCCCTCTTTCACCTCTCTTTACTTATACTACCTGGTCTTTTCTCACTTTTCCTCACTTTTCCTCATTGTTCTTTATTTATCGTGATTCAGCCACTACCCTTCATTCTCCATTTTTTACTGTCCTTTCTTTTTCTTTTAACAGCGAATCACAGTCTCACACTATCTCTACTTTAGTGTTCTTCATCTCTCTTCCTTTCTTTCGCTCCTTTAGCCATTTTACTTTTTTCACTTTCATCCAATTACACCTTCTCTAATTTTTTACTATGTAATAAACAATCCCTTTGTGGTCATCTTGTAGCTCTTTTTCTCTTAACATAACTCTATTTGTGTCCTTTCCTCATGCTAACTGTTTCATTAATTTTTATTTTATTTTTTTTGTGAGGGGGCGCGCCCCGGTACCCATACCCTAAGGAGAAAAAATTGACAGAGATCCTTTACAAATATTGGTTTAATTTTATAAATGTGAGGTAGTTCTGATAAGAACTTTTTTTTTGTTGTTGTTGTTTTATATATTTTTTTTCTGATTTTTTTGGGATTTTATGAACTATTTTATATTTTTTTAGGGAAGAAACAAAAAACTGGGCATTAACAGTGGCTCGACAGGAGAAAAAAAAAAAAAAGCTACTGCTTTCTCTTCTTGCTGCAGTGGTGGTTGTCTACAGCATCATTAATGAGGGAAATTCTTAGTTGCCCGTAGCAGAGGGTCTTTCCACAAAAAATGCAGACCATCTTTAATACACCAATTTTGTTTTGTATGTTTGGCACTGTTTCGCGCCCTTCTGGTGCTGCAACCGAAAATTCACCTGTGGAGGTGCTGGCCTGATGATTTCTGTTCTTCTGAAGCATGTCCCGTACCTCAGCCTGTGCCAAATTGTTAGGATGCCACCTATCCATGTGGCGGATCATCGTATAATTCCCAAAGGAATACTTATAATTTGGGTTGCCCCTGGAGAGGACTTGGTTGCAAATCAAACACGTGACATGTGGGGCATTCACTTTTTTTTGCCCAGCAGGGATGGAAAAGTACTGCCATATATAATGCACTTTCACATGCCTTTCCCTAGGTTCTTCCCGCAAGAATCTCCTAGGCTGTTCCTCCTCATCATCTTCTTCCTCCTCTTCTTCAACTCCTGGAAGGATCTGGGGTGGTGGACCTTCCTTTCTGGGTGGTGGTGGTGGGGGTGCACCCGCTGCAGCTACTACTGAAGCCATTTCTCTGCTCACAAATAGCTCTTGCTTTCTGAAAGAAGAAAGTAAGAATGAGGAAATAAGGAGGGGGCTTTCATCATTTGGAGAAAAAAAAAGTTGAGAACCAATGAAAAGGGTATACAACCTTTACCACGCATTTTTTACACGCAATACCATTACCACGCATTTTTTACAACGCAAAAACTTTTACAACGCATACTTTTACAACGGATACTATTACAACGCAAGTACTTTTACAACGCATGTACTTTACAACGCATTTTTTGGGTACAGGGGTATTTTAAGGGTTAAGGGCTAGGTTTGGGTTTTTGGGTAAAGGGGTATTTTTAGGGTTCAGGGCTAGGTTTGGGTTTTTGGGTAAAGGGGTATTTTTAGGGTTCAGGGCTAGGTTTGGGTTTTTGGGTAAAGGGGTATTTTTAGGGTTTAGGGCTAGGTTTAGGTTTTTGGGTAAAGGGGTATTTTTAGGGTTCAGGGCTAGGTTTGGGTTTTTGGGTAAAGGGGTATTTTTAGGGTTCAGGGCTAGGTTTGGGTTTTTGGGTAAAAGGGTATTTTTAGGGTTCGGGCTAGGTTTGGGTTTTTGGGTAAAGGGGTATTTTTAGGGTTCAGGGCTAGGTTTGGGTTTTTGAGTAAAAGGGTATTTTTAGGGTTCAGGGCTAGGTTTGGGTTTTTTGGGTAAAGGGGTATTTTTAGAGTTCAGGGCTAGTTTTGGGTTTTTGGGTAAAAGGGTATTTTTAGGGTTCAGGGCTAGGTTTGGGTTTTGGGGTACAGGGGTACAGGGTAAAATAATTAAAATTAAAATTAAATTAAAATACATTTTATTAATTTTAATTAAGGGGTACAGGGTAAAAATAAATTAAAATTAAAATTAAAATAAAATAAATTATATTAATTTTAATTAATTACATTTTAAAAAATATATTATATACTTACCAATACTTACGTTTTAATGGGATGCGTTGTAAAGGTATATGCGATGTAAAAAAATGCGTTGTAATAGTACTTCGTTGTAATGGATCCTGAGTTGTAAAAATTGCGTGGTAAAGGTAGGCGTTGTAAAAGGATGCGTGGTAACGTCATACATCCAATGAAAAGTGTTATTTTCAGGTCACATGTCCTGACGCGCTTACGCTACGCGCCCCGGAGCGCTTACGTTTCGCGCTCCGGGTCGCACCACGGAGCGCTTCCGGGTGCGTTTATGCAGCGCGCCGAAAGAACGCATCACGTGGTTACGCGATAAGTCACGCTTACGCGGCGCGTCACGCGACTACGCGAAACATCATCATGTTGTTTTCGTTCGCGGGAAAAGCGCTCTCGGGACGCTCCCCGGTACGTGCCCCGGGGTGCTCCGTAGCATTGCGCTCACCCGTACGTTCACCGGTACGTGCCCCGGGAGCGCCCCGGGGCGCGTACCGGGGCAAACAATAAAAAATATATATATATTTACACAATTTAAAATTTGTCATAAAAATTATTACTTTCATACCTATAGATATTTGCTATTAAAAAACCTATGAAATTCACTGAAAAAAACCATAGGTTTCACACCAGTTATAGTTAGGAATTAGCATTTAAAAAACCTATTAAATTCACTGAAAAAACCGTAGGTTTTACACCAGTTATAGTTAGCTGGAAGTTTTACTGGCATAAAACCATTGAAATTCCCACGTTATAGTTAGTTGGACTCACTATAACTTGCGCGTGCAATGCACTGCTGATGACGTCACATATTACATCACTCATGACATGGTCAGTGACATCACTCATGACATCACTGATGACACCATATTTATATGTATATGTTATTGAATATATTAGTGAATACATATATTAGTGAGTAATGTTTAAATATTTAAATATATGAATTAGTGTGTCAGTTTGTTTAAAAGTGGCTGCATGGGTTGGTGAGTAGCTAAATTTGTATGTATATGGGTTATTAGATGTTTTTTTTAATATCAGTATGAGTGTCTATATGGTTTGGTGGGGGTATTACTTAGCACATAGATGCATGAATGACTGACTCTCTTTGTATGTGTTTTGAAGACAGCATATGTGCAGGCCTGTATGGGTGGATGAGTGTGTATGTGTGTGTGTTAGTGGGTGAATGACTGTCTCACTAGTGTCTTTATCAATAACTACATATGTTTTAATCTACTATATGTGAATATTAATGTATATAAGTGAGTATATGTGAGACTGAGGCATTGTAAGAGTTCCTGTTTAAATAAGTATGTTTTTCTATAAGTGATTGTTTAACAGAGTAAGTATATATATGTTTTCTTAGAAGTAAGGTGGTAGTGTGTGTATAGCTGTATATGGAAATATATGGATGATCATACGCTCTTCTAAAATCCCAGTTAGTACCTATGCAGTGAAAGAATCCTTCTGTCTGTCCCATGCACTTCTCCATGCACCCATCCAGCACTATCTACTTATGCTATCACTCCACTAATACCTCTCTGCATGCACACCTCTAACCAGCTACACACTAATAAAACACTCTTCTGAATATCCAGTTAGTACCTATGCAGTGTAGGAATCCTCCTGTCTGTCCCATGCATTTCTCCAATCACCCATCCAGCACTATCTACTTATCCTATTACTCCACCAATAACTCAGCACTTATAAATTCACGATAACACTCTGTTTGTAATACTGCAATTATTCTAGTTACAAGTCATGAACTTATGGAATGGCTTGCTACCAACACAAGTGCAGCTATAATATTTTGTGCACTATGCAAGCAGACTTCTTACTAGCTACATACTATTGATACACTCTTCTAACTACCCAGCTAGTACTTATGCAGTGTAGGAATCATCCAGTCTGTCCCATGTACTTCTTTAATCACTTATCTACCACTATCTACTTATCCTATCACTCCACCAATATGTAAGCACTTATAAATTAAGTGTTCACTCTGTTTGGAACACTGTCATCTTTCCAATTACTAGTACACTAGTACACAAGTACACATAAAATATTCTGTGCATAAGCACTACAAATCTCTAAGCAGATACATACTATTGGTCTACTCAATTTAATACTGAAGTAGTACCCATGCAGTGTAGGATACCTCCTGTCAGTCTCATGCAAATCTTCAATCACTCATCCAGCATTATGTTCTTATTGTGTCAGTCTGCCTATACCTACGCAGTTATGGGGCAGATTTACAAGCACCCTGCGCCACCAGTATGTTACTTTTTGTAACGTAGTGATGGTGCCAGGTAAAAAAAATGTAACTTGATACTTGTATAGCGCACTACTCACCCGCAAGGGTCTCAAGGCACTTGTACGAATACCGCTGTGGAACCCATCCTGGCTTTCCCTGTGAGGTGTCCACTACTGGGCACGCCCAAGGTGGAGGCCAGGCATCCTTAGTGTTGTGGGGGCCGTTGTGGAGATTAAGCAAGCTATTGCCCAGAGTTGCAGAGTGGGACTCCATGATTGGAATAGGCACCGAGGCTAGAATTATCAGGTATGTGGAATGTTTGAGCCCAAGACCCGCCGAGGTGGGGAATTGAACCCTGGTCTCAGACCAGACCTCTGCATCAGGGTCTGCCGCTCTAACCATTGAGCCACACTTCTCCACAGGTACTCCTTCATATTTACAAGGAGAGGAAAAGCCACCCTGCGTGGTTTTTCCTCTCCTTGTAAAATCGACCCCTTCATACACAGACCTTTGCATTGAAGGGGCGTTACATAGGTGTAGCTGTGGGTGTTCCCAGCAACACCCATTGAACAAGACACATCTCCAGATTTATGAGAAATCGTTAATCTGGAGATGTGTGTGAATGCTGCGCCATCCTAGGGTTGGTGTAGCAAGGTGCAACGAGGAGAATTGTTTTAATTTCTCCTCATTGTTTCGTCTTTCAATGCATGCTGCATTCCACAGCATACATTGAAAGAGGAAAATGCCTTTACTGATTGTTTTTGTGCAGAAAGGTCCCCCTACCTGCACAAAAACAATCTCTGCACGACACAGACATCCTTGCACCATGGTGCAAGTGCGCCTTTGTCACTGTACGGCTGCAGTTTGTGCAGCAGTGCAGAGGGAAGCACAGAGCTGCAACATATTCATGTACATATGTCAAATCCCTGTGCTTTGGAAGTTCCACAGTGCAGTGCAGTGCAGCTAAAGAGCCCGCAGTATCACGCTGCCGTACTCCCTCATAAATCTTCACCTATAAATTCACCATACACTACTAATGCATTATTTCAATCAATCATGCTGTATACAAATATTTAACCAAACTTTCCCACATTGCTTTGCAATTTTAGTTCTTTCTTTAAACAGATAAGGTAGCTCTAATAAGAACTTTCTTTTCTTTTTTCTTTTGTATTTTTTTTTTAACAATTTTGTATTTTTTTGTGTGTTTTTTCAAAAAATGAACAAAAAAACTGAACAAATAAAACAGGAAACTTTTGGAATTACTAATCATTCCCCCCCAAAAATTTACAACAATGGTTGCGTTGCGCAGCACACACTGCATCCACCAACTGCTCACCGAAGAATATGAGTTACTTACACTTCACGCAGTGTTGCTCGAGAAAGGCGAATTCTGGCCTATTGTCCATTTCAGGTGTTCCTGAGGACGCTCCAGACGTACTTGCCACAGCAGGTGAGGGGTTCAAAGCAGCTCGCCTCATTTTCTCCTTAGCAAGATTTAAGGATGTGTGGTCCGGAGATGTTTGTACATAGAGGCAGTGTCACAAGAGTATTTTTTCTCAATGCCTCTTGACAGGACTCGGTCACAAATTTTGCACGTCACCTTTCTCGCATTTACTTTCTTCTCTCCAGGTGGAAAAGTGAAGAATCTCCACACAACAGGTTCCGGCCTCTGTGGACGTGGTGCCTCCTGCAAGAACTATTCTTCAGAAGATACTTCCTCCTGCTGCTGCTGCTGTCCAGATGCTATTTTGCTTGATATTTTTTGAAAAACAGCACAAAAAAAACAAGCAAAAAGGGTTCTTGTAGGAAAAGAGATGTCTCTCTAAAGATGCTCCAACAAGAATGATTAAAATGGGTGGGGTCCTCCAATAGTTACAGTGGGAAATGTTATGAACCAATGAAATCTTTTTTTTGAGGTCACATGGGACCCTCGCACTCTGCCCTCACGATGTACGCATCCGACACGACTTTGTGAAAATATATTTTAAAATAATATACGTTTATTATAAGTAAACATATATTATTTTTATGAATATGTTAGATCATCTCTTGCCCTAATATGTATATTAAAGACACATACATATAATTTTAGACCATAAAACAAATTTGCAGGAGTCGCACACCCAGCGATCTCCAGCACGTATATGACGTCACGTGGGACCCGCCAACGCGCAAGCGTTGTGTACCGTAATGCGCCTGTGTCGCAAATGCGCAGGAGCAGGAGTCGCGGACTGGTCACATACCAATCGCTCATATCACGTAATATTAAGTTTATATGATGTAACTGAAAAACAAGCCGCCGTTGCACACCGTAAGCGGATCCTTCACAACTTTTCTAAAATGGTAGCTAGAATCCGCGCAGCCACCGTGATGTGTACGCTTTGGGTGCGCGCCTCTGAAAAAATGTGGAATTTTTTAAAGAGAATAATACAAATATACTAAAATAATAAAACAAAACAAAAAAGTTATCAATATTTCAGTTTGAATTTTTTAAAAAGTTTTTTGCAATTTTCAGAAAAATATATACTGTTATTTAATGAATACAATATTTATAAATAAACAGTTAAAAAACTGTAGGAAATCAGTACAAAAAAAATTAAGCCTGGGCGTAGTAGGCATAGTGGGGCTATGCAAAGCTAGGTGAAGTGGGCATGATGCTACACCGGCTCACCCGCTTCGCGTAGCCCCACTACTTGCCTCCCGCCTCCCTCCTGCCCTCCTTTACAGACATAAATTTAAGTATTAAGTGCAGTAAAAGTAAATAAAAGCACTTACCTGGTCCACGGTGTCCCGGGGCTCCCTCTTCTATTTTGCGCCGACTTCTACCATCTAAATGCACATGCGCGGCTGCCCGCGCATGTGCATTTCCCTCCCTCCCTCTCTCACTCCCTCTCCCTCTCTCGCTCCCTCTCTCTCTCTCCCTCCCTTGCTCCTTCTCTCCCTCGCTCCTTCTCTCCCTCGCTCCCTCTCTCCATCCCTCCCTCTCTCGCCCCCTCTCTCCCTCACTCCCTCTCTCCATCCCTCCCTCTCTCCATCCCTCCCTCTGTCTGTCTCTCTCTGTCTCTTTCCCTCTGTCTTTCTCTCTCACTCCGACCCTCTCATTCACGCCCCCCTCTCTCGCTCCCTCCCTCCCTCTTTTACTCCCTCCCTCTCCCTCTCCCTCTCCCTCTCCCTCTCTCGCTCCCTCTCCCTCTCTCCCTCCCTCTCTCGCTCCCTCTCCCTCTCTCGCTCCCTCTCCCTCTCTCCCTCCCTCTCTCGCTCCCTCTCCCTCTCTCGCTCCCTCTCCCTCTCTCCCCCTCCCTCACTCCCTCTCTATCCCTCCCTCTCTGTCTGTCTCTCTCCGTCTCCTTCCCTCTGTCTGTCTCTCTCTCACTCCCTCTCTCACTCCCCCCTCTCTCTCTCCCCCCTCCCTCTCTCACTCCCCGTCTCCCTCTCTTCCTCCCTCTCCCTCACTCCCTCTCTCCCTCCCTCCCTCCCTCCCTCTCTCTACCTCCCTCTGTCATCCTCTGTCATCTGACCCTGCCTGCGTGTCAGCTGGGGCTGAGACAGCTTCCAGGTGCACACACACACTCAGCTACACCCAAGCACTTCACAGGTCGTTAAAGGCCATTTGCATGCTAATGAGGCTTTGTTGTATTTCACCTCATCTTAGGCCCCTGCAGCTTCACTCTGGCTATGTGAGAATCGTCCGGCCCCCACAGAGCAGCAGAGACTCTCTGAGTCGCGCTGCAGCAGACACTCTTTAAAAAAAAAGTAATAATAATACGATGTTTGCAAGGTCAGCGGGCCGCCGAGGAAGGCTTGCCGGGCCGCCCCTGTCCCGCGGGCCGTACTATGAGTACCCATGCCCTATACTATCGAACACTTACCTGAAATGTAATGTAATGGTATGCATTGTAATGGTATGCATTGTAAAGGTCAGATAGCCGATAGTACCCCAGGATGTGGCCTAAATGATGTTAAAAAAAGACAGAAGATAGGAATACGGTTACGACAGATGAATGTAGATTTCGTATTTCTCCAAGAGACACATATAATGAGTACTCAGGAGCTATGTCTTAATCAGTTGGGGTTTCACTTAATAGCTAGCTCTAAACAAGGAGTAAAACAAAGAGGGGTAGCTATTCTTTCAAGGAGTAAAAATGTAGTCCTAAGGAGAAAATTAGAAGATAAATGGGGGAGGTGGGTTATGGCCGAGATTTTAATAGAAGGAGTGTGGACAACATTGGTTTCGGTGTATGGCTCTACCCAGGACGATCCAGAAATTTTACAGTTCCTGGATTCTGAGTTGGCAGTCTGGGCCCCTCGGGTTATCATAGGAGGAGATTTAAATATTAATGGGGCGGAAGGTTTGGGATTGGGCACAACAAGGCAATACAACGGTAGGTAGAAAAAGGTTCATAAGGCCCTTATTGATCTTCTAGAAAATTACATAATGTGAGATGTTTGGGGGGCAACTAGACCGGAGCAAGCAGGTTATACATATTACTCCGCACCACATCATATTTGCGTTAGATTAGACTATTTCTTGATATCTAACGACTTAGTGAACACAGTAAAAATTGATAGACTACCCCGGATACTCAGCGACCATAATCCCCTAATCTTAACAATAACGCAAGGAGGGGGAACCAAAATAGGGAGGGAGTGGACATTCGAAAGGGGACTTCTCTCAGATGATGGCTATATAAATCATATGTCTAAATGGATTAATGAATTCTTTGAACATAACAGAGGAAGCGCAGCGGTGGGCATAGTATGGGATGCCTTTAAGGCAGGAGTCCGCGGTGAAACCTGTAGTTATAGTGCCTATAAAAGGAAAACAGAATGATTGCGATACAGCGAGAGAGAGGAAAAAGTTTTGGATGCAGAAGAACAGCTTAATAAATGTGTAATAAGAGGAGAACCGACTGACCAATTTATAGTAGATTTAATGAAAGTGAAAAGTGAAGCAGAGGAGGAACTTGCAAATAGAGCAGCAAAGAAATATACAGTCAGAAGGGAGAGATGCCATGAGTACAGTGAGAAAGTAGGTCGAGTTCTTGCTATACGTACTAGGCAGATAGCGGCGGCAGGGACGATTAAGGAGATCAGGGATGAAAAGGGGCTAATACACTCACATCCAGAAGAGATTCGGGAAGTTTTTAGGACGTTTTATCAGTGATTATATGATGAGCAAAATCCCAGTAGTACTGAAAGGATAAAAGAATATCTCCAGAATATTGAGTTCAAAACTATCTCTTCTGAAGACGCAGATGAATTAGAGATTTTGCTGGATGTTATTGAGATCAAAGAGGCTATGTTTGCCTTACCTTCGGGAAAGCCTGCTGGTCCCGATCAGATTCCCATTGAATTTTATAAAACTTTCTGGGGATGTCTAGGACATGATTTAATTCAGACGTTTCAAGCTGCACAGAGTGGCGAGTTTGTTCCCAAATCCTGGGGTGGTGCGGACATAGTGTTAATTTAAAAAAAAGAGAAATCTCCGACTGAACCAGGGTCGTATCGCCCAATAACCTTGATGAATAATGACACCAAAATATACTCCAAAGCATTGGCTGTAAGATTCGCTAGAATAATAAGCACTCTGGTTAGCGATAATCAACATGGTTTTATTCCTGGAAGGGGGACAACTCACCATACCAGGAAAGTTATAACTCTATTTGACTCTGCCGAGGTAACAGGGGACCCGATGGCAGTAATGCTTTTGGATGCGGAAAAGGCATTCGATCGGGTCTCCTGGCTTTATTTGTGGCAGATTTTAGCCAGAGCCGGGATCAAGGGTGGTTATTTGAAAGCACTTCAGACTCTGTATAAGGAACCAGTTGCTGCATTGAGAATAAACAGGGGTACTACAGGACAATTTAAGATTAAGAGAGGAACACGGCAGGGTTGCCCATGCTCTCCCCTGCTTTTCGCCATGTATATGGATCCACTAATACGTAAGATAGAATTATTACCAGAGATTATCCCACTTTGCACAACTTTAGGGCCATGCAAGATATTAGCTTACGCTGATGATGTAGCGGTAATAACACCATGCCCTACGGAAGCAACTACATTGGTAGCGGAAGAGGCAATAAGATTCGGACAAGTCTCAGGGTATTCATTGAATGCATCCAAAAGTCAAATTATCAAAAATTCGTGGGCATCCTGTGATGACAGGCGAGTGGTTCCAACAGGGAAGTATCTGGGAATTAATATCACGTCTAATTTAGATAATTTGGTGGAAAATATTATTGGCCCAGTAATCGATAAAGTAAGAAAAGACTTGGGGGTATATTATCAAGGGGTTTTATCTCCGCTTTTTTGGCTTTAAAAGCCAAGAAAGCGGAGATAAAATTATCTCCCTATTACCAGTTAGCGACAGCTAATAGGAGATAGCGACCATCATGGGCCCCACTTTGCATGTCAGTGATATTTATCACTAATGATATGCAAAGTGGGCGTGCCAAGATGTTAGCGACTGGAAACAGTCGCTAACATCGCTATCTCCTATTACCAACTTTTGGAGATATTTGCGCTAAGGGCGAATATCTCCAAAAGCTAACACCTGCCCTGAGCAGTTCTTAGCCATGTTATCCAATGGGAGGTGGATAACATGGCTAAGAGCATTTGCTCGATAATGCATGAATATCGCTGACTTTTCAGCGATATTCATGCATTGCGGGCGTTTTTTATCGCATTTGCGATAAACCTTGCTAATAGCAAGGTTTATCTGCGATAAAAATCGCCGATGTGCGGCGATAATTTTTGTCTCTAAACAAGTTAGAGACAAAAATTATCGCTAGTTGTTGATAATATACCCCTTGGATCGTTACGAGAATTTACATCTGTCACTAGTAGGACGAGTCAACATTATTAAAATGTTGGTTTTACCTAAATTTTTATACCTCTTCAGGGCAATACCACTTTTAATTGACAATAAGTGGTTTAAAATCTGTGAACACATGATAAATCGGTTTATTTGGGCAAGAGGTAAAACCCGGAGGGCATTAAGATACATGTCGCTTCCCAAGGAGAAAGGAGGGTGGTCATTACCGGACCTAAAGGTCTACTATTGGGCTGCAGCACTACAAGGAATGGTGGGACTAATTGGAGGGGCAGAGAAGGATGGTTGGGATAAGATAGGCTCGCTTGCTATTTATGGTATAGTTTTGGGTGCAAATGCTGAAAATATGTTTTTGAGATTTACAGTTGGAAGTTATTTTAAAAGAACACGATTTAAGACAATTATTGCTGCTTAAAACATATGGAAAGGATTTACTAAAAAGGTTGGAATAGGGAAATACAATGCATATACAAGATTTAAAAATAACCCTACTTTACCTAATGCAGTGTTTTCAGGAATGGTATATCA
Organism: Lissotriton helveticus; assembly: GCF_964261635.1. NCBI lineage: Eukaryota > Metazoa > Chordata > Amphibia > Caudata > Salamandridae > Lissotriton > Lissotriton helveticus. Next base: position 10,870,622 of record NC_136063.1, on the reverse strand, counting down.
AGAATGGGAAAGACGAGGGATAGGTAAAATTGGTGACATGTTGGATGATAATGGTATGATGCAGTTTATAGACTTGAAAAATAAGTATATGTTAAATACAAATCATTTTTTTAAATATCTTCAAATAAGGAGTTGTTTACTAAATAAAAAAGGGGGTCCACTAGGTTTTGGGAGGAACAAAATGATGGATCTTATACAAAATGGTCATGAATGCACTATAAAGAGATTCTATTCAGAAATGACAAAGTTAAAGAAGGATGATCTTGAGAAATGGGCAGTCAAATGGTCTTCAGATTTAGACATAGATAGAGAAAGGGATATTTTTTTTGAATCACTTGAGATGGGAAGTAAATTATTGTGCTCATCGTCCCTTCAGGCCCAGCATTACAAGACTTTGTATCATTTGTATTATACGCCATGGAAAATTGCTCAGTGGGGGGGTTTATCCGGTACTACTTGTTTTAGGTGCGGCAGTATGGAGGCTAATTTGATACATATTTTTGCTACCTGTCCGCACCTAGACAAGTTAAAAAATGATATTGGGAAATTTCTCAGAAATGTTTTAGAAACAACAATTGAGTTAAACCCGGTGACCATTCTGTTAGGGGTATACCCCAATGGGCAAATAAATTGTAAATATTTTATGTTTGTAGCAATGGCGATATTTAGATTGTTAGTGGCTTCAGCTTGGCTTGATCCAAATCCTCCAACGTATCATCAATGGCTAGGCAAAACATTATCAATACAAAAATTAGAAACAGCTATATATGCCAGGAAGGGCAGAAAGGGTAAAAAACTGGGGATACAAATCTGGGGACCTCTGATTCAGTGGAAGTTTGAAACTGAATAATGTAATGTGAAGAATAAGCAGTCCTGAATATAGATATTTATGATTTTGTTTGTGTATGCATAGTCTGAACCCGTATGTATTAAGTTTATTGTAATATTTTTCTCCAATTTTTATGATTTCATTATATATATCAATGTGCTCTGTCCATGTAATTTGGGGGGGAGGGGGGGGGGAAATGAGGGAAAAAATTACTTTCAATAAAAATATTTAAAAAAAAAAAAAAAGTAAAGGTATAATGCAATGTAATGGAATGCGTTGTAAAGGTCATTTCTGAAAATGAGATGTAATGGCATCCTATGTAAAAGAATGCGTTGTAAAGGATGTTGTGATATAAAAACTGTGTTGTAAAGGCATGCATTGTAAATGTATGCGATGTAACGTCAAACATTCGTCTTTAACCTCAAACCTTCTATGATGCCCCGATTATTAGATTTCCCATCTAAACTGAAAATGCAGTTTGTTAAAAACCTTGGAATCTGGTTCCCTGGGATAAGGACACTGTGGTCTGTGAAAATTATGGGACCACAGAGGTAGTGTGGTAAGCAAAATAATGATGGATTAGACCCATAGCTTTGTGACTGGGAGTGAATGTTTGCATTGTTCAGCATTCCCTCTATCATTTGTTCATTTTTCATGTGTCACTCTAAGTGGGAAGGGTATGCCCAGTCGTGGGTCCCATGCTCACTGCACCACTGGATTCAAGATAGCCTGGCTGATGAAGGGGGATGCCCTGAAACCAGTCCTATGATGCTCGTTTCTAGTCCGGGGTGACCTGGCCTGGCAGTTCGGGCTGGACTGGTCCCATAGGGAGCAGGGTCAAGACTGATTTGCATATGGCTGGGTCCAAACTGGAATGGCATGGGGAGCAAACAACTATGGACTTAGGCCCAGATCTATGTTCTGGGGTGAATGTATGACATTGTTCTGCATTCTTTCCATCATTTGTTCTTTTTGTATTTTCCTATAGAATGACATATGCTGACTGTTTGACCTGGCATCCTAGGTGTTGTTTCCCCAGACATTTTGCCTTTTGACCTCCTAACCAGTGTTAAAGTGCATGTGCTCTTTACTTGAAACATGGTAACATTGGTTAGTCCACAATCTGCATGTTTGATTAACTTATAAGCCCCTAGTAAAGTGCACTAACTATGCCTTGGGCCTGTAAATGAAATGCTACTAGTGAGCCTTCCCAGTTAACCAGCACTTTAAACATGTCTCACGCCTGCCACTGCAGAGCTTGTGTGTGCAGCTTTAAAACACCATGCCAACCTGGCAAGTAAACCAACTTGCCAGGACTAAAGCTTTATTTTTATTACAGATAGGTCAACACTATGGTACTACTTGGACAGCTAATGGGAAGGGTGCAGCGTTTTTAAAAAATAGGACATGTACTGTCTTATATATGTTAATAGTGAAATACTCTTAAATTTGTTTTTCATTATTGCAAGGCTTATCTCTCTCACAGGATAATATTGGAATTGCCTTATTAAATTGTATATGTGTCATTTCTAATTGAGAAGTGATGAATACATGTCTGGGGTGGGTGACAGCTGGTTTCCTGCATTCCCTCTAGACAGCCACATACAAATGCAGGGTAGGTATGACTGAGTAGCCATCTGCGTGTTGATGGGTCATCCTGAGCAGGATGGGAGAGGATCTGACCACTACACCTGAAAGGGCTGTGTCCTTTCCCCACACAAAGGGTTGCACACCCCTGTTCTGAGTCTGGAACCAGGGTAGGAAAAGGCAGCATTTTATGCACTTCAAAGGTATCTCTTTCAAGTCTTACTACTTCAAAGGCCCAACTGTGATTAAGTAGAGTACTTGACCTCTGATACCACCAAATCAGAATTCTTCTAGAACTGAGGGCATTCTTCCCAGAAGATAGGCTGCTATTCTGTTGGAGGGACTAACTTGTTGAACTGCTTTGACATATTGGCCTATTGCCTGGTCTGCACCTGCATCTCTACATCCCAGAACCTAAGTAATTTCCAAGGACTTGTTGGCTTGCCCTCCAGTTTCTGAAGTATCAGGGATATCAACAGCTTCATGTTATTCTTTAAACATCACCTGGACTTTGCTTGTTGCAAGACTTGCTCGGCCAAAGTGGTGCCAATCCAGTCTAGGGTCCTGTGAAGTAAGCATAAAGTGCTGCATCTGCCACAACCTGAGCAACCAATGCATCTCCTGCTGCAAGATCGTAATCAATGCATCATCGCTGTTGCAGGGTCAGGACAGGTGCAAAGCACTCAGAACTGCTGCATTGCTCCTGGAACCACCCCTTTGGAACCAACGCATTCCTGCCACTGTAATTAGGAGATCGACACATCACCTCTGCAGCGTGGATCAATCCAAAGCATTGCACTCTGAACCTCTGCAATTTGTGACGGATGCTTTGCTCATGGAACTGACACATCATTAAAAGTTCCATGGAGAAATCCAGCAAAACATCCCAACAGGTTGGAGATCACCAATGCATCTCTCCGATGCTCCCTGCATCTTGTGCTTGCAACCAGTATGAATGTACTTTTCATCAACGGGCCCTGCATGGATGTTGTAGCCGGCCTGCGCCCAATGGAAAACCAACTGAACTTTTGACTTTTTCCTGGTCCAGCGTGGCCGTTTAACTCTTTGTGTGCTATTTGCTTCAATACACTATTTTTTTATTTAATCTTTTAAAATTCATATCTCATCTTCTACTATTTGGATTTTCTCAATGTGGTCTTGTGTTCTATATAACATTATTTTCTATTTTTCTAAACTTGTGTAGATTCTTTTTGTGGTGTTTTCACAGTGTTAATGTTTGATGTGTTCCACAAATCCAACAACACATTGCCTCCTAAGTTCAGCTTGCCTGCTTTGTTTCAAGGCCTCATGCTGGTAAATAGGTGAGTTTCATGCGTGTTGGGGGCTGTGATAGACATAAAACCTGAGATTGTTTGAAGCGTATGACCTTCTGCACGGACCAACTGAAACTTTACCATTCTACACTGCTCAGGCGTATGGACTCAGGGGTATATTGGGATATTGAGTAACTGGCACCCCCTACTGAAGGACCTGCATGAGGGGATGGTAGACCCCTCTGGACCTCTGCCAGCCGTTTCAAGTGGGCCCCATGCATGGCTGCAGGGTGAGTTGCAGTCTGTCAGACTGACTGCCTCCCATAGATCTTAGTCTGTCCACCTGTGACTGACCCCCCCACATCACGCCATTAACATGGTCGTCACAAACCCTTTGTATTCAACCCCATAGGATGTGCCATGTGAGATTTTGTTTGCCACACGGCATGCAATGTTTGCTGATATGTCTCTGTGCATTTCTTGATTACAGTCGTGTTTTGAGCTGGTGTTCACATTGTATGATGCATAAAAACCCAATAAAAACCAAATCATTGAATGAGGATACTATAAGTTATATTGACATTTTTTATATTGTCCTTTGCTAATGTTCAGTCTAATGACGACTGACACGATTATGGAGTTATTGTATCTTTATGTATTTTGGAAAGTTTTATGTTAAAATACGTTATTTTGCAATGTAAAATTAGAATCCTTTTGCCTGTACCTGTTCTTCGGACTGTACTTAATTGTAAAGTGTTGTATGAGTGCTGTATCTGAGATATTGTAAAATGATATGTACACACATTGTCAATGTCTGTCTGTGTGAGTGTTTTAATTGTATTTATTTGTATATATGTTAACTCAATAAGCAGGACTACACTATAGTTTGAAGTGCTTCCACATACTGTGTGTTTATGTTTGCAGATTATTATGGAGGGAATTTGGCAGGTGAACCTGGGGGTTTAGTGGGCCATACCTCTGGTACGCCAAAGGCAAGCTCATCTGCACCCATCCGTGACCCAATCGTGACCAGCCCCAGAGACCTTTGACCTCCGACTACCCGCTGCTATGACTCAGCTGCCCTCCTCACACTTAACCCTGAAAGGAACAACAGCTGCCAGCTGTCCACACCAAACCCCACCCATGGCCAATTCTCCTGCCATCACTGCCACCCCCACAACGGACACCTGTACCACGAAGCTCTGAGGTACATCTACCTCAACATGTGATCCCTGCACAGATACCCTGTATAGATATGAAACCTCCTTGTCACCCTCTCGCCAGATGTTGCCTTCTTCACAGAAACATGGACCAACTCCACCTACACCCCTGACATCGCCACCGCCATCCCTGACAGATACAGGATCCAGAGGAAGGAGCACCCCAACTTCCAAGGATGGGGTGTCGCCATCGCACAAAAGAGCTCCCACCGACTCACCACCTCCAGTACAAGCAACAGCCAACCCACCACTAAACACCTCCATTTCTAGATCCAGACAAGCCTAAGAATGACCCTCTGAGACACCCTAGCCAACAAACCTCCAGACCTCGAACCACTTTCACCACTACTATCGGCAACCTCATATTTCCCCACGCCATCACCTCCATGGTTTACATACTCATCTCAGACCTCAACTTCTACCTCGACAACCTCCTAGACAACCTTGCCAACCTTGGGCTGAAGCAACTCATCACCACACCCTCCCACAAGGCCGGATACACCCTCGACCCCATCTTAGCTGGAGGCAACTACATCCACTTCCACCACACCACACAACCCCCTGGATGGAATGCCACTGCATGCACTTCCAAGTCGACAAACCCACTGCCCCCAAATTGGCACCCCACCCTCCACAAAGGACCTGGAGCAAGGTAACCGAGGAGCAACTCAATTCTACCCTCAACAGCAATGCCCCCTCTACCTTGACCAATGCCAATCTTGCAGCCAAAGGACTTCACAGATGGATCACCAATGATGAGCTTGCACCCCTATGTTCCCCTGACAGACAGCGCCCCAGAAAAGCCACCTGGTTCACCGCTGACCTCCAAGAATCCAGTCGCACCTGCAGATGTCTCAAAAAGAACTGGAGAAACAGCAAATCTTCGGAGCACCGCATCACCTACAAGAACACCATGACAGAATACTACCAAAAGGTCCTTCATCCAGAACAAGATCCTCGCCAACTCCAGCAACCCAAAGGAACTCATCAGCATCACCCAGGAGTTCACCAAACCCCTCAGCAAAACCACAGACATCACCCCCTCCCAGGACCTCCGCAACAAGCTTGGCTCCTACTTCCATCTGGAAATCAAGTGCCTCTATGACGACTTCAATGACCAGCCAGCCCACTATCTCCTCCTGGACTCCAATCACCACAAAAACACCACATCGACCATGAAAGGCATTCACTCAGGAGCCCCCATGGTCCCCTGCCCCCACACATCTTTCACAGAGATGCCGCCGCCATCGCACCAGAACTATGATATACCATCAATGACACCTTCTAAACCGGCACCTTCCCCGACGACTGGAAACACGCAGAAGTCAGGCTCCTAGTCAAGAAGCCCTCAGCAGAACCTACGGACCTCAAGAACTACCGACCCATTTCCCTCCTCCCCTTTATGGGCAAACTCACCAAGAAGACCTTCTAACTAACTAAATTCATCGAAGAGAACTCCATCTTCAACCCCTCCCAATCCGGATTCTGCAGAAACTACAGCACTGAAACCAATCTACTCGCCGCTACAGACGACATCCGCACCCTCCTCGACCAAGGACACACCGTGGCCCTGATCCTACTCGACCTCTCTGAAGCCTTTAACACTGTCTCCCACCACACGCTCACTGCCAGACTCCATGACGCCGGCATACAGGGAACCGCCCTCGACTGGCTCTGCTTCTTCCTTACCAGCAGAACCCAAAGAATCAGACTTCCTCCCTTCCTTTCCAAACCCACAGACATCACAGACTCAGCATAGTACCTACGACACCAACACTCAGCTCATCCTCTCTCTCACCAAGGACCCCATCACCACCAGACTCAACTTCCAGAAAGGAATGAAGGATGTCGCATCCTGGATGAGCAGCAATTGCCTGAAGCTCAACTTGGAGAAGACAGAGGTCCTCATCCTTGGACCCTCCCCCTGCATCGGACAAACATGGTGGCCCACTGTCCTCGGCAGCCCCCCACCTCTACAGACCATGCCCGGAACCTCAGAATAGTACTGAACTCCTCCCTCTCTATGACCCGACAGGCCAACAACATCACCTCCACCTGCTTTAACACCCTCGGCCTCCTCCTGAAGACCTTTAAATGGATGCACCCCGGATCAAGGAAGACCGTCAGCCATGCACGCATAACAAGCAGACTGGACTACGGAAATGCTATCTCTGTCGGGATCAACAAGTCTCTGCTCTGCAAACTCCAGGCCATACAGAACATCGCAGCCAGACTTGTCCTCAGCATCCCTTGACAAAAAAACACATCACCCAACACCTGCAAAACCTCTACTGGCTCCCCATTGAGAAGAAAGTAACTTTCAAGATACTCACCCATGCCTACAAATGCCTCCACAACACCGGATCACAATATCTCAATGATAGAATTTGCCTTCACGTACCCAAGAGAAATCTCTGATTCTCCATCCTCTCCTTCATCGAACTTCCGTGCATCCACAGAGCAAGAATGGGTAAAAGAACCTTCTCCAACATCACAGCCAAGATCTGGACCGAGCTCCCAATCTAAATCAGATGAGCCCCCACCCTGCAAGTCTTCTGGAAGGCCCTCAAGACCTGGCTCTTCGACTTACTGGAGCTGCTCCACCTAGAGCTGTGAGACCATCACTGATGAGTATTCATTGATTGATTGATTGAAGTTGATGTAACAGACCTTTGCATGCTGGTGCAGTGGGGTGAATCCATTATGGCCACCATTTATAAATCACTGCAATCCCAATTCACCAGTCTCCAAACGTGACCAAGCTCCAGAAAGAACTGAAGATGTATTGAAGGCAACAGTGGTCCAAATCCTTTTCTCTTAGCCCCTTCCTGTCCTTCATTTGCACCTCCATCTTTGGTCTTTAAAATTCTTTCCTCTTCTCCTGAACTCACTGGTATCCCAACCTCGCTGACTGTAATCCCTTCAACTCCATCTACCTTTACTGTGGTGCTTTCTTCACCAGACTGTCTCCTGTGAAAACACTCCTGGTTCGTGTCGTCACACTACATCACACACATGCTAAACCTAACATTCATACATCACTTCTCAGACTTATAAATACATTGGTCTCTAAAACATTCCTTCTTTCAAGCATCACCTAGTAAGAAGAGGGGCTGGCGTTTAGGTCCACATATTCCAGGTGGGTTGGCACATGAAGTGTAGACAGCACCTTAACACTGGGAATAGGGTTTTTATTTTTATTAAATTCAATTTTGAGAATGGTGTAAGCCTCAACATATTAAGTCAGCCTTACGGTCAACCACTGTTATTATAGAAGATGTGTTTGAAAGAAACCCTACAGTGGATGTATGATGGAGTAACTAGGTCCATGGCATAATGCTGTAGAGCATTAACAAATTTTGGTTGCATGACCACTTGAAGATCTGTTTCCACGGTTCTCTTAGGGACTAGAGGGTTATGTTCTAGGTCACCAACATCACCTGTTCCTCTGAGAAGGTTAGAAGTCCAGGTGAGGCAATGTGAGCTAGCCATTATTGGGGCGAAAGGTACTGATATGGTAGAGACATAGTTCCTACATCCTGACATCTTGTCATCTCAAGGCACAGTTTTGCTTTACCACTTGAATCCCATTCACTGTAGATAGTGCATGCACTTTAATGCACATCTACAGTGACTACAGTGACAAGAGACTGGTCTTTTATCATCCGACCAGATCTCTGAGGTCGGAATCCCTGCACCTTGCTGTTGTCCCTCGGGTAAAGAAAGCGCGCCTTGGGGGGCGCTCTTTTGGATTGCTGGCATCTCGGCTATGGAACTCTTTGCCGCTGGCCCTGCGGGGAGCCACTAGCTTGCTGGTTTTTAGGAAAGGCCTTAAAACGTGGCTTTTTACTCAGTAGCCGTTCTCTCTTGAATTTTTGGCTTACTGTTCTTTTAGTCTTTCTTTTGGTGTTATGTTATTATGTTGCAGCTTCTTCGCCTTCTCCAATAAAAGCGCCGGGACACTCTTTTTGAGTAGCCGTGCGCTATAAAAATGAACCAATAACATAACATAACATAACACATGCTGTATGTAGTGCACAAGCAGTACATAGTACACGAACGGTAGATAGTGCATGCACTGCAGTTGGTGCATGCACTATGTATACTACACAGGCTATAAATAGTGCATGCTTTGCAGTTAGTGAATGTGTTGTAGATAGTACATGGACTGTAGATAGTGCACACACTGTAGTTAGTGCTTCCGCTATAGTTTGTGAACATGCTGTAGTTAGTGCATGCTCTGTAGTTTGTGCATGCACTATAGATAGTACATAGACTCTGCATAGTGCATGCACTGTAGTTAGTTCACAGATTATAGTTAATGCATGTGCTATAGTTACTGCATGTGCTATTCTTAGTGCAAGTATTTTAGTTAATGCATGTGCTGTAGTTAGGGCATGCACTATATAGAGTGCACAGGCTGTAAATAGTGCATGCACTGTATTTAGTGTGCATCCTGTAGTTAGTGCACACACTCCAGTTGGTGCATGTGCTATTGATAGTTCACATGCTGTAAATAGTGCACAATCTGTAGTCAATGCATATACTGTAGTTAGTGCATGCGCTGTAGTTCGTGCATGTGCTTTGGTTAGTGCATGTGCTGTAGTTAATGTACACACTGTAGTTAGTGTGTTGTGTTTCTCTCTAGGACCCTAATTCGATATTCCCGATTTATGCCCTTATGTGGTTATAATAAATAGTATCCTTATAAAGGCATAAGAATCATATCCATATTTAGTAATAGCCCATGCAGTCCAAACACGGCAAGGTTACTCCCATAGACTCCTAGAAAATACAACGCGTTCTTTAAACATACCAAGCCTCCAGCAGCCCGGGAATTCCCCCTGCTCTTGTTTTGATTTGCACAAGAACTCCTAGAGTCCAGAAAGAACTGATAGTTCTTGGTCACGTCTTATGTCCAACCTTACGTCAAACCCGGCACCTTCCAGGTATAAATATACCAACGTTGCCTTAAGCAAACACACGGTGGTTTGGAGCAGAGCAGCTATCTACTTGCCTGGAAGCCCAGCTGATGCGAGAGCCGAAGGAAGCCGCCCCTCCCCTTTGACGCACTGAGAGAGAGACGCTGTCTTTTTCTCCTGCCGAGAAAATCCAGCTCCTGTGTTTCCAGTCACCCTTGCGGGTTGCTGGGAGATCGAGTCCTGAGAGAGGGATACAGGACCTCCTACATTCTATTACCAAGGTACGGAGCTGACTAAACCCTTAAAGAGAATTCTTGACTCAGATCCTTGGCAAAAACCCAACTTAACTTAAACTGCAACTTACTTACTCCTTCCCACGTATTAGGCTTAGGTCAAGTACACCGGGGTAGGCGTAGATTAGAAGCACCAGTTGAGTACGTTAGTCAATGTTTTTATGTATGTATATATTTTATCCATTTTAAAGTATCATATGGCTAAGAAACCATATCAATGCTTTTACAGTATTATTTCATAATACTCCTTTTACTGTACGCACTTTACTTTATGATAAGTATTGCAATTGTGGCAATTCATTTCTCTTGCATGAGAAAGAAGACTGCTCAATAAATAACACCTTTTATTGAAAACGCCCGTCTCTCTATTTCTCTGCACTCTGGTGAAACTAAGTATGCACGATTGACTGAGTGAAATAACCGTCTATTGTTTTCACACTACTCTAGAGATATACTCTTTATTCTGAGGGAGCAAAGTTGCCATGTTTATGCGGTTGTCAGAAGCTAATCCCTTCTTGTCTAAATCCGGGAGTTAACTCTTTCCTGAACATTCGAGAAAGTTTCTAGTGACCTCTTAGCTAGCTGGCAAAACTAATTAAGTCTAATATAGTCAGTAGAGACCTAGTCGACCTCAGTCCTACGTCTACACTACTGTTTATATTATTCCAATGCGCAGAGCCTATTGGGAATATAGGAACTACACTACATGGCGCCCAACGTTTGGTAAGACGATAATCTAACGCAAGACATTAGAGTAACTCAGTCGTGCTTTTTCACACAGACCCCTTTTTCCGTAAAAACTCCAAAAGACGTGTGGAGTGGGTAAAAGGTTAAAATCCGCTGGAACTTAGTAGGAAGAGATTCCTATGTATAGTTTTTGGTTTAGTCAATGTTGAAGGATACAGTGTTCCAAAATATTGGGCACCTAATCTTTGTTTCCTTGGAAACCTGCTCTGCAAACTTTCATTAAAACAATGTCAACTAACGGCGAAAGCAACAAAACCGGTGGAGCTGCAGTAGATGCGAATCAACCGGGTTTCTATGTTACAGGGTTTAATGAAAATGAACCGGGTGCAATTATCATCCCGGCAAATGTAAAAAGAACTACAACTCTTAAACTTATAGCAAATGGACTATCATCACGAGGTGGTACAGTCATATTTGTGGTAGAGGCCCATGAATATCGGCAGACAGAGGTATTCTATTCATGGATACATTTTCCAGCAGCACATGCTGTAACACACGAATTCCACTATTACAAAATAGGGGAACCTCCGGGTGAATATGCTCCGTTCGAGGACGTTGAAATCCCACTAACTTACCAAGAGCACCGGCTCTGGTTTAAAGGCGCCCTAAAACAACAAAATAACATCAGCAGGCTCGGTCCACTAGGTAGACCAGGAGCCACGTGGCTGGTTCTAGCCAGCTACACACTACATCGCGACTTTGAAAAAAATGTCAAACGAGGAACTCTTAGTTAAACTAAAAGAATTAACAAAGGCATGTAGAGAATTTGTTCAATTGGCTATGGATGATATAACATATCTCCAGAAATTGAAAGAAACAGATATAGCAGAACAACCATTTGAACTTGCCAGAATCATAGAAAAATCCTATGAAGAACTAGGAAGAGATAGTTTGGGTGGGAAACCAGTAAAACCCTAACTAACTGAAAATACTGAAAAAACATTTATTAAAAATAATCTGAACACTCCAAAAAAGAGTTGGGATGGTAATAAACAATCCACTCCCAGAGAAAAACGTTTTTAGTCCAGAGGAAGGTCTCCTCAATGGAGAGAAAGATATCCGGACCGAGGACACAAGTCTCCCCAGAGGGAGCCCTCTGAGAAAAGTTACAACCTTAGAGATAGGGATAAATTGTGAAAACCTGATAGATATCAAGATATTGATACACGTCCCTCTCGATCTTTTCTGACTTTCTCACAGAAATTGGAAAGAAGAGGACGGTCAGAACATAAGGAAGAGCACGTAAAGTCCAAAGACAAGGAACCTGCTCATCAAAGTAAAAAATTACAATTTCCAAGAAAGAAGGTAGCCAGTATTAAAATAATGAAACATGCCGAGGATACTGAGGACACAACTGAAAAACGGAGGGTGGGCCTAGACCATGCTAGACAGCGCAGCAGAAGTGACCATAGCTCGCAAGACGGGGCACTAGCCCGCTGTAACAATTTAGCAACTTTCTTCTTTCAGAAGATTCAGACCATCTATTCTTCCTTCTCCACTGATGGAATCGAATCTGATGTCGCCACTATAGCACGCCCCAATATTCTGGCCCCTTGTATGCTGGACAAATTCCCTCTCTTGGACTCTACCTCCCTAAATAAAATAATTCCTAAAGTCACTTCAGGATCCCCTGGTGACCCAGCACCCCCGCAGTTTCTTACTTTGGTCATGGATATATCCGCCCAGTCATCCTCGACGTCCTTAACATCTCTATTACTTTGAGCATAGTCCCAACTGGGTGGAAATGTGCAATGGTCAAGGCCCTTTTAAAAAAACCACTCTAGACCAAAGCAACCTAGCCAACTTCTGCCCCATCTCCTTGTTACCCTGGCTGAGTAAACTCCTAGAAAACCACATTAATAACATCTTAGTAGATTAATTGGAATCTAATAATCTGCTGTGTGCCTCCCAGACGGGATTCCGTCCCCAACACGGGACTGAGACAGCTTTGTTAGCAGTGACAGAAGAAACAAGAGCTGTGTTAGACAGTGGAGGGAAAGCAGCCATCATATTATTAGATCTCAGCGCTGCGTTCGACAAGGTTAACCATGCCACCCTATTACATCGTTTGAAGGGCATGGGAGTATCGGGTGCGGCCCTGGCATGGCTTACATCCTTCATGGACGAACTCTTTTTCCAGGTGTTCGAGGGGGAGGCTGTATCCACCAAGCAGCCACTCAGCTGTGGGGTTCCTCAGGGCTCTGCCCTGAGCCCCAAACTTTTTAACGTCTACATGAGGCCTCTAGCGGAGATAGTTCATCCATTTGGCGTCCGTATTGTCACCTATGCAGACGACACTCAGCTGGTGGTCTCACTGGACCACACTGAGGGGTTTTCTAGCACGCTGAGCTCATGTTTAGAAGCAGTGGCTAAATGGATGAAATCCTCCTGCCTCAGACTGAATGGGGAGAAGACTGAAATCATGTTATTGGGCAACTCCTCACCTACTATTCCGGCCTCTATCTTGCCCACTTGTCTAGGCCCCCCTCCCCTCACCAAACTTCAGATAAAGAGCCTGGGAGTTTGGCTTGATAAATCACTGGACTTTACTTTTCAGGCCACCAAAACCGCATCTATCTGTTTTGGGTTGATGAGAATGCTCCGGAAAGTGCTCCCTTTGCTCCCATTCCAGGCGAGGAGAGTCATGGTCCAGGCCCTGATACTCTCCCGCCTGGATTATGGTAATGCTCTCTACCTGGGAGCCCCGGTGGCAGTGATCAACAAACTCCAGGTCACCCAAAACTGTGCGGACCGACTCTTTCAAATTCCACGCTGGCAGTCGGCCAAACATGCCTTAAGACAGCTACACTGGTTTCCTGTGGCATCTAGGGTACAGTTTAAAGCCATGTGCCTTGTCCAAAAAGCAATTCACAGAACAGGTCCAGAAATAATGTACCCTTTAGCTACTCCCTACCGTCCCCTTAGAGCCCTGCGCTCCAGCTCGTTGCATTTGGCCGCTACAACTAAGATAAACAAAGCCCGCTGGGGCGGCCGCTCATTCTCGCACAATGCTGCGAGAATTTGGAATTCCCTCCCGCTTGACCTTAGAGAGAACAACAACAACCGGACGGCATTCAGGAGGTCTTTAAAAACTCACTTGTTTGGAAGAATCTGTTAATCACCCTAGTCGGTTGCCTTGGATTTCAGTTAAAGCGCTGCGAGGCCTCCGGGTAGTCTATGCGCTCTATAAATGTAATTTTTCATTTCATTTCATTTCATATCGCAAGATCCTGATGAATCTTGCGTAGACAGTGGACACGAATGAATACATTCAAGTGGAAACTGCAGACACCAGAGTTTGCAAACCCCATAAGTTATACGAAATAACATTACGTATAGAGGGGGACGAGACTAGGAAAGTAAGGGGTCTCTTTTGGGATAACCTTTCGAAAGGCTATGACATCCTGTTAGCTGAGAAAGACTGGCCACCAGAGTTTGTCAAGGAGTGCCCTCATGGCGAAGAAATGATTATGCCTGCCTTCTCAAATCATATTCCAATTCATGAAAAATACACATTAGCAAGAAAATGGGCAGTGGCCCAAGCTCCTGCATTATATAAAAATCATGTAGGATGGGTTGAGGATTCTCCTCCCCACAAAATCCAGTTAAAAAGTAAACCCACTGCACAAAGGCAGTACCCAGTTAAGCAAGAAGCTAAAAATCAAGTCAGGGAGATCTTAGATGAACTTGAATACCAGGGGGTGATTGAAACATGCACCTCACAAATGAACAATCCTTTGTTTCCTGTCTCGAAGCCAGATGATTCATATCGTCTAGTTTTGGACTACAGACACTTAAACTCTTGCTGCAAATCATTTGCAGTACAAAACTCACACAGTGCAGCACTAATGAATAACATCGTGCGCAAATAAATATAAAACAACATTAGATATCTCAAATGGTTTCTTTTGTCAAAACATTGCACCTGAAAGCAGGTATTTTACCGCTTTTTCAATAATGGGGTCGCAAAAACACTTCTGTTGGCTCCCACAGGGATTCAAGAATAGCCCAGGATTATTCTCAGCAAGGGTAACAGAGTTACTACAAATATATGATGATGAGGCATTATCCTATGTCGATGACATCTATCTGACAGATGATGACCTGGAGACACACTTGAAAAGAGTAAACACCATAATACTTGGGTTTGCAGCTGAGGGTTAAAAATTCAACTATAAAAAGTCACGAATTGCCCATCTAACTGTCCTATTTTTAGGATATGAATTATCAAGTGAAGGCAAAAGCCTAGCAGATAACTTCTTAGAGAAGTGTGCTGTACTCCAAGCACCTAAAACGCTGAAGAACTTACAATCAATACTAGGTTTCCTGAATTTCGGAAGAACATACATTCTAAATTATGCAGAGAGGGTTAAACCTCTCTATGAATTAATAAAACCTGATTTCAAACCAATAAATTGGACTCAGAAACACACAGATATTTTAATATCATTGCAAACAAACATGTTAGCTAAAACAAAATTGCAAACACGCGAAAACATACGCAACCTTGTAATCCGAGTCATCCCAGGAAGATGCGGATTCACGTACCTGACCTCTAATTAGGGAGAAACTGTACCAATAGCTTACAAATCACATTTGTACACACAAGCTGAAATGAAATTCAGTTCTACTGAAAAAATTCTAATAGCGGTTCAAACTGCTGTAGCAAAAGAAAGAGCCCAAGCCCAAGGCAGGAAGATAACTGTTTTAACAGCAGAATCAGCCCTTGAGGCATTAACAAGCCCACGCAATCTGAATGCAGTGGCATTATATTCAAAATGGATACAATGGGAAAGTTATCTTGCTGCAGAAGACATGAAATACTATTTTGACCTAAAAATGAAAAAACTAGAAGATCTAGAAAATGAAGAAGAATATCCTCTGCCAGTCGAAATTTTGCCTCTCGAACAGTACACATGTGTAATCTACATGGACAGATTTGCACAACACTACGATGTAGAGAAAAAACTCCTACAACGCAGCGTGCGTGATTGTTAAAGGTCGCTGGCGCTTTGGTAAATTCAGACCAATAGTCACCAAAACTGAATCACTCAGAAACTGTTCAGCTCAGCGAGCTGAAATAAGATCTTTAAAGACGGCGCTTGAAAATGCCGATCGCGATTCCCCACACTAATAGTGTGCGATTCGCATCACTGCATCAAGTCTTACAATAATGACATGCAGACATGGATCAAAAATGGGTACAAAGATGACACAGGTGTCACAATAAAGCATAAAAAACTTTGGGAACAGGGAGTTCTTTTGCAGAAAGAACTACAAAAGACTCATGTCACTTCAACCGGCTTCCGTAGCCACAAAAAAATGTTCTAAAAAATAAATAGACGGAGAAACCGTGCTAGCGGTAAAAGCCTCATTAAAAGGCGACTATGCAGCATTACCTCTCGGCTATCCACTCAATTATACATACATAATAGATGCGAACTCCGTTCCTTTTGCTCAAATCCCTGGAGTGAGGGATAGAGTAATTCCAAACACGAACCGGAGAGTCTTATTAATAGCAGACGCACACATGGGAGAGGGTCTAATGCACCTAGAGATTGTGAAATCTCTAAAAGAATTACAATCAGAATACTGGTGGTCGGGGATGAGCTTGCAACATTACAAATTTGCAAAGGATTGTCCTGAGATCGCAGTCGTGAACCGGACCAGACTAGTGCCAGGACACCTCTATTAGAAAGCATAAGGCTATCTATACGCAAAAATCCAGCAGGAGAAATGCGAACCCATAAATATTAAGACCAGATTCACTGGAAATACAGACACCAGCGCTCGGCTGACGCCAGAACTGGTATTAAAGATTTGCAAGTCTTTATCGGCACATACGCAATTGGCAGGCTACATTCTGACCAGGGTCCTGTGTTTAGCTCTAGGGCTTACAAGGAGGCCATGGCCAGCATGGGAACTGCATTGCGATATTCTTCTCCATTCCATCCTGAGGGAAATGCGGTAGTGGAAAGAAAAAAACGGGACATAAAGCAATCTATAACGGCGAGGGTATTAGGTTCGGGTGATGGGTGGGTCAAACATTTAACAAGTGTCCAACGTAGTCTTAACAATCTGCCAAGAAATTCTCTAAAAGGTCTCACTCCCGACGAACTATTGTTCGGTACGAGAATGCATATCCAGGACTTGGATAGTCACACTTCAGTGGTAGAAGAAAAAGCCTTTGATATCAAAGACCGTTTAGCTGTTTTACAGGACTTAAATGAAAGAAGACGAAGTCTGAGTAATATAAAGTTAAAGCCAACAGCCACTGAAGAAAAACCAACTTTCCCAGCAAGACCTGTCTGGATTCCAAAGATTGGGGATCTAGTCAGAGAGAAGATGGCGGTGAAGAAGGAATTTGGGCCTTCTTACAGAAAAGCAGTACCTGTCTTAGCTGTCAGCGGAACAAGATCAGTAGTACTACCGTCCCTTGCTGGTAAAAAGGAGAACAGAGTTGTATCCATTGACCTGGTAAAACCACAATCATGTGGCCAATAATAAGTAGTAGGCCCAGTGGACTCCCAAGAAATAGCAGAAGACCAAATCTTGCTACAATCCAAGAGGTTCAAACTGAGAGACTAATCACTTTTGATAAACCTGCAGTGAACAAAAAAGGACTATGCAACAAAGCCATGGAACTTGTGCCTCTTGAAACCCAAATTGCAACAGTTCGTCAAGAAAGACCTGTCTACAATGATGTTGCATCGGACTATACTAATTTCCCAAAAAAAGATCCAAAGACTAAAGAAAATCCAGAAGCAATTCCAACAATTGACAGAACTGCATCTGGCTACTTCATCAATTTCGATGACTTTTCTGATGATCCAAGTGAACATGAAGACACGCCAGCAACAAAAACTTTCAAAGACAAAGTAACTGAACTTTTTCACCAACTAAATGAAAATATCTGATTTCACCATGGATTGAATTTTGGATTGTGTTAGGTTTACTTTTCCTCCTACTTTGGCTCATCGTGGTTCTATGTTTGGGAAAATTCATTGAAGGAAAATATAGTACAATGGACACAGCAAGTCAGAACATCAACTTGGTCCTTAAGCCTCACAAGTCATCACACATCAAAAAAAGAGAACTGTCATCAGTGAACATCACAGCCAATCCAATACCCGGTGGGGTAGCATGGGACAAAACGGATTATGAAATGTATGGCCCGATTGAGCTCTTGAAATATCCACACCAGTTTAAGGTTTACTTAAGTGACTTTGTAAAACCAAGTACTTTCTCTGATGATTGGGAATTTGAAACATTAATAATATGATGTCAGATTTAGTAATGTCAGCAAAATTCACAGAACATGATTATTTGCAGTGTTCATCAAATTATGAAGAGTTATATTGTTATAATCATTTTGGTCATCACTATTTGCATAAAACTGCTCAACCTAGATTTTTTTTTAATTATAACCAATGGGAACATTGTGCAACACCGCCTAAAGACAGCTCGAAAACATTTTATGAGAAATTCCCATACTTCTCAGTGTTTAACACAAGTGATGCAGAAACGTTTTATTTTAAAATGTTAAATAAGACATGAATGAAAACAATGTTGACAAATACTAAATTGATCTATTCTGAAACATTTTATGAAAAAATGACTACATTTGGTTTTGAATTTTGGAAAAACAACATTGAAACAAAAACCCTCTGGGGTACAAAAGACTGGCAGGTCCAAGGTTTAGAAGCATTATTTAGAGCCTGCATGATCCCAGAACAGATAATATTTCTGAGTGACACAATTCAGCAAGCAACTTGTTTTGGTTTAGCCAAGATAAAAGACCTAAATAAACCGTCTATTCCGAAGCCCATACCTGATAGTAATAGCACTACAGATGTGGAGATAGACATATCCCATATTTTACACCAAACCAGAACAAATACTGATTGGAAAAAATGGTTGATCTGGCCCACTGACACAAATAACTGTCAAGATAGATTCCTGAACAAAATACAGGGGTTAAAACTGAACAGGCCAGACCCAAGATATTCCCAGGGACAACCTCCAAGGATAGTAACAACATACAGTGTAGGGAAACTATGCCTCGAATGGCTACAAAAATCCACACTGACTGAAATTAAGCAACACTTGACTTTACTTAAAGACGGTGCTGACTTGCCAGATTTCATAATGGGACCTCGCAATCAGTGTCAGAAAAGTTTCATAGCGGCCGCTATATACACTGCATGCAACGAAGCTTGGAAAGAAACACAAATTGAAACAGCCAAAAAAATACGAGAAATTGATCGTATTAATTTGGAAAAATCCCTTTCTGTAGTGGACAATGGGTTAATGACTCTGTCCTCCAGAATATATTCACTGGACAGCATTGTATCATCTGCTATTGATGTATTAGAGCAGGACTTACTAATGTTACAACATGGTCAGTCCCAATTGCGTTCTATTGTACAGCTTGGCTGGACGTTGCAAAATCTGCGTTTAATCAACACAACGTCATTATTCTCTATCTTTAACCTTACTGATAAACAAATCAGTTTGGCACAAAAAGGAGCAGACTATACGATTCTGAGCATTGAAAAACTTGAGAGATTACCATTGACAATGTCAGAGGGACCTGTCATTGAATGGATAACACACGGAATAATTACAATTCCGATAACAACTTTCCAGTTTAAATATTCCCAAGAGTATATACCAGCAGGCCAGTATGAAAGGTTGGGTAACGGCTATATCAAATCAACCTGGGATTTACCTTGCACACACAAATGTTATAGTGAAGGAAAAAAAGAAGTATTTCTTAGTGGTAACAATTGTAAAAAATCACTAAGTGGTACACTTCTGTGTCAATGTATTAACTTGCATGGAGCCTGCGAAGGGTCTTCAAATAAACATTCATGTCACCTGCATGGCAGTCCTGCAAAACAGATAGAGCCATTTTTCAGACAGCTTTCCAACGGCAGTTATGTTCTAATAATTGACCACAGCTGTTGTGGCATGGTGCCAGGAAAAGCCTATCTCGTAACCGTCACTTCCAGGGTCATTTGCTGTATGCAAGTATTGTATCCACACAGCAATCCAGACATGGAGGCTGCGTTATGGCCTTCTTTGAATATCTCTTCTATTCGAATTGATACTTTAAGCAGAATGAAGTCTATTATTTTACAGACAACTGTGCCTTTAACCTCGTCCAAAGAGACGTATGATCTGCAAGTTGCAAGGACAGCGGCAGAGATACATTCCCTATTATCAACAAATTGCCCCGTGCATTTCGTAGAAATGTTAAGTCAAATCTTAAACATATCTGATACCAGTGGCATCGCACATGTATTTACGACAGTTTTTTCGGGACTGTTAGCACCCTTTGAAACAGTTCTGGGCATTTTCCCGAATGTTGTCCATTCGTTATTTGGCGGCCTGCCTCTACTTTTGGGACTCGTAGCAGGAATTTTATTTTTGATCCTCCTGCTCCGATGTGGCAAGCCAAGCCACAGACAAGACTCCAGCAACGATGGAAGAAACGATCCTAGCTATACGCTATCGGGACCGCATCACTAAAGTCCTCGGATTAGCCCGGCTACGAGATCTAAGTACAACATGGCTTCTTTCATTCAGACCAATTTGGCAAAATTGCATCTTACCTGTGCTTCGATGTCTGCTATGCGGAGAAGAATGCGTGTTGGACGTCTGTCTTACACTACCATCAGCAGTACCAATGGATATAGATACCTTGCTAGGTCCGGTAACGACTCATGCATAGTGTTGTCCCCAGCGGTTACCTATTCTGATGATGGCATTTGTTGAGACTTCACCACTATGAGTAGGTGGCGGTGAAGTACGAGAGGAAAGCAGCACCAAACAGGTACAAACTTCTGTGAGCATTGCTGATCCAAACATCGATGATAGCAATAACTCTCACATATACACTGTTTCAGCATTTTCGAACTTGGTCGAACTTTCACCTGATGTTGTAGACCAATTTTTTGCAAGCCTGTCTGATATGATGTTCTCCCCTGAACAACAAGAATAACTTTTTAAAACAACCATCGCACAGCGTTCCCTGAACTCTGAATTCGGCCTTCAGTTTTCGATAAACACAGCTACTGAAAACATTTGTAACTATTTTTTCCCCTGAAAGCGAAATTATTTTTTTTCACTTGCAAAATATTTACCCTTTTTCCTGGCACAAAGTACTCTGCTTAAAGTAGAACTATTCTTAGAGAACAGAGCTTCTATTTTAGGAACTCTAGAGACAATATTTTACCTCAGCCTCTAGCACATGTATAGCATTTGCATAAATATGTGATGAAATGGTCTCGACCTTCTTTTCTGTACTCAGAGCCATTTCATGTGTAACTTTCACAATTCATTCAGCTGATATATATATGCATTTAACTGAATGATGACACTGCTTGAAAAGCGTACAGTACCAATACTCATTTTCGTGTATTTACCATATACCATTTCAAATGTGAATTATGTATTTTGGGGAGGGTTGGAAAACACACATGCATCGTTATGTTTAATATTGCTTAGTTTTTAGTAATGTTGGACATTAATTCGTGGAGTGGGTGTTGTGTTTCTATCTAGGACCCTAATTCGATATTCCCGATTTATCCCCTTATATGGTTATAATAAATAATATTCTTATGAAGGCATAAGAATCATATCCATATTTAGTAATAGCCAATGCAGTCCAAATACGGCAAGGCTACTCCCCTAGACTCCTAGAAAGTACAACGCGTTCTTTAAACAAACCAAGCCTCCAGCAGCCCGAGAATTCCCCCTGCTCTTGTTTTGATTTGCACAAGAACTCCTAGAGTCCAGAAAGAACTGTTAGTTCTTGGTGACGTCTTATGTCCAACCTTACGTCAAACCCGGCACCTTCCAGGTATAAATATACCAACGTTGCCTTAAGCAAACACACAGTGGTTTGGAGCAGAGACGCTATCTACTTGCCCGGAAGCCCAGCTGATGCGATAGCCGAAGGAAGCCGCCCCTCCCCTTTGACGCACTGAGAGAGACGCTGTCTTTTTCTCCTGCCGAGAAAATTCAGTTCCGTTGTTTCCAACTTTGCTGGGAGATCGAGTCCTAAGAGAGAGATACAAGACCTCCTACATTCTATTACCAAGGTACGGAGCTGACTAAACCCTTAAAGAGAATTCTTGATTCAGATCCTTGGCAAAAACCCAACTTAACTTAAACTGCAACTTACTTACTCCTTCCCACGTATTAGGCTTAGGTCAGGTACACCGGGGTAGGTGTAGATTAGAAGCACCAGTTGAGTACGTTAGTCAATGTTTTTATGTATGTATATATTTTATCCATTTTAAAGAATCATATGGCTAAGATACCATATCAATGCTTTGACAGTATTATTTCATAATACTCCTTTTACTGTACGCACTTTACTTTATGATAAGTATTGCACTTGTGGCAGTTCATTCCTCTAGCATGAGAAAGAAGACTGCTCAATAAATATCACCTTTTATTGAAAACACCCGTCTCTCTATTTCTCTGCACTCTGGTACGCACGATTGACTGAGTGAAATAACCGTCTATTGTTTTCACACAACTTTAGAGATATACTCTTTATTCTGAGGGAGCAAAGTTGTCATGTTTATGCGGTTGTCAGAAGCTAATCCCTTCTTGTCTAAATCCGGAGAGTTAACTCTTTCCTGAACATTCGAGAAAGTTTCTAGTGACCTCTGAGCTAGCTGGCAAAACTAATTAAGTTTAATATAGTCAGTAGAGTCCTAGTAGACCTCAGTCCTACATCTACACTGCTGTTTATATTATTCCAATGCGCAGAGCCTATTGGGAATATTGGAACTACACTACAAGTGCATTCTCTATAGTTAGGGCACATGCTGTAGTTAGTGCTTGTACTGTAGTTAGTCCGCACAATTTCGACAATATGATTTAGTTGAATCATGTTCATAGCTCCCTTCTGCTCCTATGCATAATCACAACACAGGATTGTGATGCTGGCCTTCGTATATCACAAGACAAGCAGCAGAAACTGGTCACTTTGCCTAATCTGGTTGCAATGTTACAATATACAGTTTTTGTCCAAATGATAAATTGTTGTTTCCTTGAATTTTTGGGATCCTGAGTATAATTTCTGATGCAGAATATCACAGGGCATCTCGGTGAGGCCTGTGAGATGGCCACTTGTGTCTTAAGAAAAGATCTGAACGGTTGGAAGTAAGGCGTCTGCTTACCTGTGGATACCTGTACAGTGCCAGGAGTTGGGCCATGGAGTAGGTCGTTGATGAGGACAGGTCGCCGATGAAACCCACCAGGGTGCTCTTGCTCTGGCACCTGTAGTTTGGCACTGGCTCACTTTGCTGGGACAAGATGCTCAGGGTGCTCTGAAGAGCTTTCATCTCACTAGCACAGGAGTCAAATAAATGGTACCCCAGCGTGAGGTTCGGTAAAAGTGCTGGGTTTCTGTTAATCTCCTCCACGGCGTAGATGAAGGCCAGGCCCTGCAGGACATGCGGAAATGAACCCCTAAAAAGCAGGAAACACATGAGAGAAGTGCAGCTGTGTTATTGTTTTAAACATGAGCAGAGAAACAAGAATGTAGAAAAATAAACTATGTGCAGGAGGCACTTGATTATGTGTTGTAAGAAGTATTCCCTGGTCTTTATGCTTCATCCTAAGTTCTGATGAGCTAAATGTGCTGGCTTTTACCCACTGCACGCAGCAGCAGATCATCTCAAAATCTAGCTTTCCATATCAGAGATGCTCAGAGGAATCTGATCTTGGGCCACCAGCTTACCACCCTGCCCCACAAAAACATACAGCATCTCTGGAAGGTCCAAAACAAGGAGCCGCAACATCACCACACTTGAAAGAAGACTGGTGACAATAGCCACTACTGTGATAACTATGACCATGGAAAAGGAACCTGCCAGGTATGCTGGACCTCTACACCAAGTATGGACTGGTCTCTGTTAAGTGTCAACATGTATGAATATGCTTTTAAAGTGATCCTTCAACTTCACTACTGTGTATAGTCCTGTTTTGTAGCATATCTAGTACCAGTACCATCGGTAGCACCAACATCACTACCAACAACTGCGTCAATTCTAACACCAACACCAGCAAAAACATCAATACCGGCAACAAAACCAACACATGTGCCAAAACCAACACCAAGACCAGCAACATCAAAACAAACACCTGTACAAAAACTAGCAACAACGCCAGCACCAAAATCATTAACAATACCATTAACAACACAGCATCAACACCTCCACCAAAAATAAAACCTGCACCATAGCTAACCTTCACACCAGCACTGCCATCAGAAACAGCATCAGCATCTACACCAACAACTGGACCAACACTAACATCAGTACCGAAATAAGTAACAGATTTACCAAGGCTATATCACAGAACTCATTGATAGTAACCTATTGACAACAGAAAATATTATAAGGTATGTCAGCACAACGCACTTAACAAAATGCAAAAGTAGTATTAAAAAGTTGTTACATACATTTATTACAATCAAAGGTTAAAAACTTCCAGGTTTCGGTGTCTCTCGGTTGGGACACTCTTTGAATTTTGGACTTAACTCATCCTGTCCCTATTTCAATATTCGGGTACCTCCCTCTTTTGTTGAATACACCAGCAACAACACCAACTCCAACACCAGCATCACGACCAGCTCCAACACTTGCACTAAAACCAACTAGAACAGCACAAGCATCAGCACCAGTAACAAAACTAGTATCAACTGTTGCAACCCATACACACTGCAAAAAGGAGCACAAATGCACACTGCAACAAGCAGCACAAAACCTGCAACTGCAAAATGATGTGTCTCAAGACCAAGCGAACATTGTCTTTGCTGGTTATTGAGATGACTCATTTAGAATCAAAAATATTAATAAATGCATTAAAGTTTACTGGTTTGGCTGTATGCCGTAAACCTTTATGTTTAAAAATAGCAATTAAAACACAAGCATTGACAAAGCCATTAAGTCTGACCTTCTGGGTGTCCATCCCTGGATATCTTTGGCTTAGCTTATACTTAAATTACCATATCAACATGGGGGACATGTTGAAAGTACCGTATCAGTGATCTTGGATAATAAGGCAAAATCCATTCATAGCTGGCCACCTCGGTATGTACAGTTGGCCATCTTTGAAGCTTTTGGCACATTTTATCATAGGTCTACTCTTTCCAGATAGACAACATGTTTAATATCGCAGCCCAAAGAAAATCCTGGTCAAGCCCAAAATTGTGGTCTTTAAAAATAAAAAATGCTTCTTTTGTATGTGTTGTTTTTCTGGACAGGTGAGTGGGGGAATTCCATAACATGTGAAATGTTGACTGAAACATGCATAACTCAGTACATGGATGAATGAATGAGGGGGTGAATGTGTGTATGGACAAGTGCTTGAATAACTGGTTGGAAGACTGGAATGAATGGGTGAGTGATTGAGGAGATAAGAGGTAAGAGAGAGGCTTCTGATTAAAAAAGTGGGCGGTGGTAGAAATAGTGAATAAACGCATAAGAATTAGAAGAAAAAATTAGATGAGACCCAAGAGTGCATATATGGGGGCATAGGGTATAGAACAGAAGCAGTGGGATAGATACAGTGGGATGACACAGATGGGGGCATGTGGTGGTGGACAGAAGCAGTGGGATACATACAGTGGGTGGCACAGATGGGGCATGTGATTGAGAACAGAAACAGTAGGATATATACAGTGGGATGACACGTATGTCGTGGAGAACTGAAACAGTGAGATCCATACAGTGGGATGACACAGACTGGAGCATGTGGTGGAGAACTGAAGCAGTGGGATACATAGAGTGAGATGGCGAATGGGGACATGTGTTGGAGAACTGCAGCAGTAGCATGCTTACAGGAAAACAACACACATGGGGCATGTGGTAGAGAACAGGAGCAGTGGGATTCATACAGTAGGATGACAGATGGGGCATATGCTTGGGAACAGAAGCAGTCTGATACATACAGTGGGTGACACAGATGTGTGCATATCACGGAGAACAGTAGCAGTGGGATACATACAGTGGAGTGACACAGATGGGGGCATGTGGTGGGGAACAGAACCAGTGGAATACATCCAGTGAGGTGACAACGTTGGGGCATGTGGTGGGCAATAGAAGCAGTGGGATACATACAGTGGGATGACACAGTTAAGGAATGTGGTGGAAAATAGTCACAGTGGGATACATACAAAGGGCCATGGACAGTAGAGAGCAGATGGAGAGGGCAGCCAGAGGATGGAGCGTACAGAGAGATAGGACATGGACTATAGAAATCAGATTAAGAGGGCCAGTAGAGAGTTTCGAGGAATTCAACGATGGAAACATAGTGTGGGTGTAAGATTTGGGGGTCTCTAGTTGGCACAGGTAGGTACTTGTGACAAATAGGGACCCTTGCCTCCAGTCAGGGTAAGGGGTATACTCCTAAAATAACCCCTGCTCACCCCCTTGGTAGCTTGGCACGAGCAGACAGGCTTATTTCAGAGGCAGTGTGTAAAGCATTTGTGAACACATACAGTAATCCAGTGACAACACTACAGACGCACACCAGAGAGTTGTATATTAAAAATAAGTATTCTTTATATAGATTTAAAGCAAGACCACAAACAACAAAAATCCACAATACTGTACTTAAAATGGTAATGTTTAGTTTAGTTCTCTTTAGATCTTAAAATGCAACACTTTGAGTCAATGTACCTTTAGATGTGACACGCAGGGCAATGAAAAGTGTTGCAAAGATAGTGATGCTTTGGAATTTTGGTGAAAAGAAACAAAGACGTCCTCTTCTTGTTGTTGCGGCATGCTTCTCCGATGATGCAAGATGCTTCAGCTGCAGCGGCGACACCCTTGTTCAGAGATGCGAAGACAGCTACTTTGGCGGCGACACTCTTCTCCCTTGATGCGAGATGCTTCCGCACGATGCGACAGCTGCAGCGGCGACACCCTTGTTCAGAGATGTGACGACATCAGCTCCGATGGTGGCACGCTTCCCCGTGGATGTGAGGCGCTTCTGCGGTGCAATGCGTCAGCTGCAGCGGCTATATCCTTGTTCAGAAATGCGACGGCAACGGCTGTGACAGCAACAGCGACACGCTTCTTCGATGTTGCAAGACATTTCTTGTGATGCAGTGCAATGCATCAGCTACAGCAGCGATACCCTTGTTCAGAGATGCGACAGCAGCGGCTACGACAGCGACACGCTTTTTCTTTGTGACTTGCACCTCCAGCTCCGTGCAACACGCAATCCCTCAGAAGGCCCAAAACAACAGCAGGCACTTTCAAAGAACTCTTGGGGAGCTGGTGGTTGAAGTCTGTTGTCCCTGAGACTTCAGCAGGAGGCAAGCTCTTCTCTCAAGCCCTTGGAGATCCTTCAAAAATTGAATAAAGTACACACAAAGTCCTTTCTCCTTTCTTTGGCAGTCGGACAACCACTGCAGGCCAATCCCCCAAGCAGCACTTCAGCTTAGGGATAGTCTCTCCTCAGTTTCTTCTGCTTCCTCTCCACAGCAAAGGTTACTTCTTGTTTTCAAAAGTGATCTAAATTCTTAGGATCAGGGTCCCAATACTTATACCCCAACATCCTTTGTCCTCTGAGGGCAGAGGGGCCTTTGCCTAGTCCAAACCAGTTCTGGTCAGTCCTGGAGCACTCTGTTTACATGACTCATTCTTTCCTTTCACAGTGCAGGGCATAAAAATCAGACACTCCACCGGAAGTGGAGCCTGTATTGTCGAGGGAAAGCTTAGCCCTGAAGCACTCTGTTGACATGACTCCTTCTCTCCTTTTACAGTGTATGTCAGAGACATCAGACGCACCTGAGGAGGCGGAGCCATCATTGTGGAGGGAAGGCACAGCCCTATTCAGGTCCCAGGTACAACTCCTCCCTCCCATCTAGATGCAGATCTCTATCTTCACCACTGGGTTGACTCACTCTGTCTCCTGGGATCCCCCAGCCCGTCACTCAAACTCCAGACAAGGAATACACAACCTAGCAGAGGCAGGCTTGAACAGTTAAACAAGAAAATACCTACTTTCCAAAAGTGATATTTTCAAACACAGAATGATAAAATCAACTTTTCTAAAAGATGTATTTTATCATTCCTTGTTCAGGCATACTAAACTTGAAGTTCTGCCATGTTCCCTGAGTCAGGTAGGATTATAAAATGTAATAATCTAACTGCCCATTCTGGCCTATGGAGAACAGGTAGGCTTGCAATACTGGAAAACAAAATCGCTGTAATTCACTATTAGGACATGCCACACACACCAGGGCTTGTCAAACCTTATACTTACAATGCACCCTGTCCTTGGGCCTACCACAGGGGTGCCTCAAGAAAAGGGAAGGTTTAGGGACTGGCAAGTGGGTGCATATGCTCAGTCAGCATGGCAGTACCAGACTGCACACAGGCTCTGCAATGGCAGACCTGAGACACACTTTTACAGGCTGCTTCTGTGGGTGGCAACAACCAGTGCTGCAAGCCCACCAGCAGCATTTGGATTACAAGCCCTGGGCACACTCAGTGCACTGTAATAGGGTCTGACAAGTAAACCAAATCAGCCATTCATGGAGTCACTAATCCATACATCAATTTACAATAGGGAGAGCATATGCACTTTAGCACTGATCAGCAGTGGTAAAGTGCCCAGTGTCATAAAAAAAAAAAAAGGTCAGAAAAAATACAGGAGGAAGGCAAAAAGTTCAGGGGTGACCCTGCAAAAAGGGCCAAGTCCAACACAACCCCCTTCCAGCCAAAACAAAGGGTAGACCAATTACTACCTTGATGGGCTTCCCTGCCTTGGGCGATAGAACCTGGACCTGGCCCGCAACTGCAGGGGCATACTCCAGTTCTACGCCAATGTGAACCTATTGGATTCCCTCTGTCCATACTCCCAGGGACCACCAAGCTAATCCATGGGGAACCCTTCTCTTCAACTGTGGTCACCATCTGTGCAGCCTCTAACCTTTAACTTGCTCACTGGTGTGTCCCAACAGACAGACTGCAAGCCACAGTGGCCACTGACAGTAGTCAGTGATGAGACCCAGGCTGTTGTGGTTTATGGCTTCCTGGCCGTAGTGTGTACCTCCTCGCACATACAAAGGACAGGAATCCTCTCTTCCGGGCGTCGGATGGGTTGCAGTCTAGTTCCACGACCAGGTAACACCCCCATTGACGTCAGCGCTTTCGGGGGAATCCGCATATCTACAGCGGTTCCCGCCGGCTTGGCGCTTCAAATTGTCACCAGATTCCCTCCTGTTTCTGCCTGCTACAGATTCGACCGAATGCCAGGTATTCTGAGGTTACGCAGGCGCGCTGCTTCATTGACCCACTCTACTTCCGACGGGGGTGCTCGTCACAGAGCTGGGTTCTTCTTGTGCCTGCCATTAGCCTTGCCTCTCCAGGAACCAAGCCCCATGATTGCTGTGTGGGTAACCTACATCGCGCTGGAGCGCTTTACATTGATTTAGCGCACACCGCACTGGAGCGCTTGTTTCTTTTGCGTTTATACTAAGGAACGCTGCAGTTCCTTGAGCTTACTCACGTCCCGCTGGAGCGCTTGCTGTGGGGGTAGCTTACACAGCACTTGAGCGCTTTACTTTAGGGTTACCTACTCCGCACTGGAGCGCTTTACTTTGGGGTTACCTACACAGCGCTGGAGCGCTTTATTTTGAGTTTGCACACACCGCGCTGGAGCGTTTGTTTCTTTTGCGTTTGTACTAATATGCTGGGGCACTTATCATTTGTTCCTATGACTGAGCTGAGCGCTTTCTCCTTGTTTTGGTACTCATTGCGCTGGAGCGCTTATATTGGTATCACTGATCCACGCAGGAGCACCTCTTCCTTTCCTTAGCTAAAGATGTCTTCTGGATCCATGGTGCTTCATCTGCCAGGTAGCTACTGTTCTGTATGTGGGTAGAGGTACACATATCTAAGGGTGGATTCATGCCTATTCTAACAGGGATTCCCTTTGTCTCCCTACCAGCTGGAGTCAACGGTCTTCCTTGAGTCAAGAGAAGTCCTCTTCTGATCCACTGGACTCCTTTCCCACCATCTTTAGCTTCCTTCACTGGCCCCATCTCTATCCAAGTTCAGTTCACCATTCTTCACTGGGTGAAATGAATGAAATTAAAATGTGTTTTGTAAAGCGCAAATAGCTGCCCAGAGGCGTCCAAGCGCTATGACTGACAAAGTGTACGGACAAGGGCAAATAAGAAAGAAGGGGAACACATCTATTTATTGAACAGAAAAGTTTTCAGGTGCTTCCTAAAGGAGGTGAGATCTGAATTGGACCTTAAATACAGGGGTAAACTGTTCCATAACCTGGCAGCATTCAGGGAGAAAGAACGGCCTCCCGATCTGGACCGTTTGACCTTTGGCACGATGGCGCAAAACGCATTGGCAGACCGTAGCTGTCTGCTAGGGAGGTAAGGGGTGACTAAGGAGCGACTGATCGCTGGGCCAGTGTCCCAGAATGACTGATGGGTAAGGTGGGTACAGGGGCGATAGCTCTTGTTGTCTCTGCGAGAACACTTCGCAAGCAACATTTAAGCCTTGTGGCGTACCTGACACAGGCCTTATGCCTCTCAGGGCTCCAAACCTCTGCGGTGTCAGAGAGTGGGGGGCAGAAGCCCCTGGTGCATTGCACCCTTTGTCCACTCTACCTCCTGTCAGGTCAGGTATGACATCCTGACACTGACCCACCAGCCCCAGGCCTATACCTGGCGACCAGATAAGAGACTGGGGTGTGCTCTCCCATACCCGGTCCTCCTCCTTGGGGCTCTGTACCCTGCCACCTGGAGCTGTACCCCTTACAGAATTGTCAGGGTGCCTGTTGCAGGTGTCCTGCACAATTCACCCACCAGTTTAGGGGTTCTATCCTGGAACTGGGCTTCCAGGTCAGGGGGGACACCCTGAACCTGGCCCTCCAACCTAGGGTCTAAACCCTCAGGCTGCACCGGGGTCAGAGGTGAGGACTCCCTCCCTCTGCAACCCCTTCCAGAGCACTGCACCCTCCCAACTGGAGTGGTACCCCTAGAAGCTACATCACTCAGCACAATGATTACAGTTGCCCCTTCCTCCAGGTCAGACAACACCTGAACCTGGCTTCCAAACCCAGGGACCAACCCCTGTGGTTGAATGCTTGCCTGCCGCACCAGTTCTTCCTTGGGAGCACATATGCCCCGCCCGAGGGTCACACATTACTCATGCGTTGTGTGACAGTCTGCCTGTGGCAGATCTTCTGACCCCTGTCCATCTGACAGCGCATGAAAATCTCCCAGGACAGAACTGGTGTCACCATGGTCATTTACTGGTGATACAGCCCTTATGGCTGGTCCATGACCCACTGGTTCTCCCACTGGGGATACTGAGGGGCCCATCAGGACTGCCTAGGGTCCCTACCTGGTGTTCCCTAAAGAACCATCCAGGCTCTGAGACTGGGTTTAAGGGCACCTGGGGACAGACAGCCCCACACTCACTCCTTCTCCACTGAGACAGGACGTGAGCCCCTACACCCTTCCCACTACAACAGGACCTAGCTGGGCTACTCTGCACAACTTCCACTACTCTCAGTTGGACGATACCTGAGCCACTCCCCACAGGGTCACTCCCCAATGCCTCTAAGACCCTCTGGAATCCACCAAAAGGTCTGCCTCCAATGTGAGTTCCCTGGGGTCAGAGAACTCACTCTCCAACAGGTGTTGGCATAGCTCTGGTAAACAGGGACTTACAATATGCTCTCCCACAATTGGATCACACAGCCCCCTACAGGGGTTAACCAAATTATCCTTCACCTCACCATCCAGTGCCTCGCACACGTAGTCCACACCACTCTCCTGAGATTGGCAAGACAGTATCTGACTGCCTCTGTCACTCAACGCACACTCTTCTGGGCAGTCTTCACACTCACAAACCAGGACTTCAACCTTGGGGGAACCCCTCTCCCTGCACCTCTCTTCTAGAGTGAGTAGAGTGTCCCCCCACTACTAGGACCATGAACCCCTGTGCCAATTACCCCATTCTCATCAGGTATGCTGCGCACTACTGGAACTACCTCATGTCCTTGAACCTCCTGGTGTATGTTAACCCCTTCCTTCAAGTCAGGCGCCACATTTTCGGTGTATGTACTGCTCCCTCTGCACTAGATAACTCAATTTTTTTGCTGCCACCATCTAAGCTGGACTCCACCTCCAACTCAGCAAAGCTCACTTCCTGAGCTACACACTTTCTCTTCAGCTAAGTCTCGCTCAATTTCCTTTCACTCCCAGTCTAGCTGCCTCAGCCTCCGGTCACAAGCACTAATCCGATTATTCTCTTCATGAGCCAATATTTCCCAAAAGGTTTCCTCCTCAGGGCCACTGCCCTCTTGGTATTCTGGCTAGGGATCCTCCCCCTCAGAGTCCTCCTCAGAGTCATCGGTTACTGTTACTTCCCAGCGTAGCACCTCATAGCTATACAGGACTGCCTCAAGATCCTGCCTTTTGGATCTCCTCTTCACAGTTAGCCCCCTCTCCTTGCAAAATACTTTTAGCTCCCCTTTCTTGGAGATGTACAGTTGACAAAAGTTGACTTTCATTTTGACAAGGTCCAACAGGTGCAACAACTAACCAGAGTTCCAAAAACCAAATTCCAAAGGCAAACAGGGAAAAATAGTATTTGCTTGCGTTTTGGTCTGCACTCACTACTAGTGTTCAACAAACACTGTATATGAGTCACGAATGCAAGTCCAGAATCCTCACAGCTGACCAACAATGTTAGATTTGGGGGTCTCTAGTTGGCACAGGTAGGTACTTGTGACAAATAGGGACCCTTGACTCTAGTCAGGGTAACGGGGTACACTCCTAAAATAACCCCTGTGTACCCCCTTGGTAGCTTGGCACGAGCAGACCGGCTTATCTCAGAGGCAGTGTGTAAAGCATTTGTGAACACAAATAGTAATCCAGTGGCAAAACTACAGATGGACACCAGACAGTTGTATATTAAAAATAAGTATTCTTTATATAGATTTGACACAAGACCACAAACGACAAAAATCCACAATACTGTACTTAAAATGGTAGGTTTAGCTTAGTTCTCTTTAGATCTTAAAATGCCACACTTTGAGTCAATGTACCTTTAGATGCAACACGCAGGGCAACGAAAAGTGTTGCAAAGATGGTGATGCGTTGAAATTTTGGTGCAAAGAAATAAAGACGTTGTCTTCCTGTTGTGACGCCAGGCTTCTCCGATGAAGTGAGATGTCTTGACTCGATACCTCAGCTGCGGCGGCGACACCCTTGTTCAGAGATGCAATGACAGAGGCTTTGGCGGCGACACTCTTCTCCCTCGATGCGTGACGCTTCTGCTCAATGCGACAGCTGCAGCGGAGACATCCTTGTTTAGAGATGCGACAACAGCGGCTCCAACAGTGGTATGCTTCTCCGTGGATGCAAGGCGCTTCTGCGGTGCAATGCATCAGCTACAGTGGGAACATTCTTGTTCAGAAATGCGACACCAGCGGTTGCAACAGCAACACGCTTCTTTGATGTTGCAAGACGTTTCTTATGATGCGGTGCAATGCGTCAGCTACAGCGGTGACACCATTGTTCAGAGATGCGACGGCAGCGGGTGCGACGGCAACACGCTTCTCCTTCGTGAGCCGCTCTTCCAGTTCTGTGCAACACACAGTCCCTCAGAAGGCTTAAAACAGCAGCAGGCACTTCCAAAGGACTCTTGGGGAGCTGGTGGTTGAAGTCTGTTGTCCCTGAGACTTCAGTAGGAGGCAAACTCTTCTCTCAAGCCCTTGGAGATCCTACACAAGTTGAATAAAGTGCACACAAAGTCAATTCTCCTTTCTTTGGCAGTCAGGCAACCACTTGAGGCCAATCCCCCAAGCAGCACTTCAGCTTAGGGATAGTCTCTCCTCAGTTTCTTCTGGTTCCTCTCCTGAGCGGAGGTTTCCTCTTGCTGTCCAAAAGTGATCTAAATTATTGGGCTCAGGGTCCCAAAATCCTTTGTCCTCTGAGGGCAGAGGGGCTGAGGTTCTGGGTTTTTCAGAACCGGTACCGAACCGGTAACCCAGTGGTGTCAGGGTACACACCCAAAGACCTCGAGTACTTTCCTGATTTAGACCACAGAAACTCAGAGTCTTCTAGGTGAAGTCAATGATCGATTTTATTGGCTGCAACCAATAAAATCGATCCTTGACTTCACCTAGAAGACTCTGAGTTTCTGTGGTCTCAATCAGGAAAGCACTCGAGGTCTTTGGGTGTGTACCCTGACACCACTGGGTTACCGGTTCGGTACCGGTTCCGAAAAACCCAGTACCTCAGTTGGCGCCCAGCGTGGGGCGATACCAGCGATACCGGTCCAGCCAGAGGTTCGTGAGGAGCTTCGTGTGAAAATTCTGGAGGAAGGCCAACCACTTCATCGAACCCTGCATGTCGACGTGGTCCGAAAGTCTTTGCTGCGAGGTTCCCCGCTTCCCGACGGCTACAAAGGACTGCTGCCCTGGCTATCGCCCTGATTTGGACCCTTGAAGTTTGGTAGAGCGAAACGATAGACGAGTCTTCTGGTGACGTCATCGATATCTCAGTTAAGTATAAGTGGAGCGTCTCCCAGTCCTTAGTTCGTCTTAGTTTGGTTATCCCCTTGGGATCACTTTGTTTGGAACTTGCAAGTGCCAAAGCCAAAGGACTCGTGTATTCACGAGAAATATCGTAATCGATAATCCTTTGAAGTTTGAGGCTAGACTAGAGAGCGAAGATGCCTAGTCTTAGTAGACTTGGAAATTTGTTTTGTCTTGGTTGTAATAATAGGGATTCCCGATTGGAGGACTCGTGTCCGGTTCCTCCGATTGGAACTCCGACCTATGAATTGTATGTGAAACATGGAGTAGGCCCCATCACATATAATGAAGTATGGCTCAAATACACCAGAAAAGATGGTGTTTTAAAATGGCCCCAATATGGTAGCTTTGACACGGAAATCTTAGACAATCTCGAAGTTAAACTTTTTAAGAAGAAAGCCCGGCCGGCGATGTTTGACTCTTTCCGCCTATGGCGTAAGGAAGCCAAACAGAAGGAAATTAAATTAGCGAAGAAAAATAAGAGAGAAAGGGGTATTTTGATAATGCAAGCTGCTATGCAGTTTAAAGACAATGAAGAGGAACAGATGAGTGAGCAGTTGCACAGGCAACGTAAAATGGTAATAGATAAATGCTATCCAGTTTTGCCACCTCTTCAGCAAGATGCAGCAAAAGAGCTTGAAAAAGATCCCTTAATGTCGCATTTGTTAAGTTCGCCACCCCCCTATGCGCAAAATGCTACGGCACCTCCACAACCTTTAGTTGCACAACCTGTGATTGCATTGCCTCCTGCTCCTCCACAGCACCCACCAGCTACTCTTCAGCTGGCTCCTGCTCCTCCGGTGCAGCCTCCTCAAGGGCCACCGGCTTTTACATCAGCTCCTCCTATACTTCCTACAACTTTAACTACTATATCGACTACCACTCCTGGTACTTCTCCTGACACTGCCTCTGCATCTGCCTCGTCTCACCCTGCTTTCCCTCTTGTCTTTTCATCAACTTCTCCTTCTGTTCGTCAGAGAGTGGCTAGTACTGTCGCTAGTTTTTTGCATCCTCTCTTTGGTGCAACGAGTGTAACTCCTGACACAGAGCGCAAGCAATTGCGTAGTCAACTGCCTGATTCTAGGGAGAAGGAAAGGTTGAATTGTTTGGCACATAAATGGGTTGCTGACCCGGAAAAATATGATTTAGAATGTGTTATGGATGTCTTCACCCAGTGGGAAACATCAAAGCAGAGATACGTTTTTGAGAAAATGTGTGTTTTCCTGTGTGAAGATTTAGAGGAAAATGATTTGGACTCTAATCCGCCCGAGTTGAGCCATGTACGGTTTGAGTTTTCAAAAGGTGCAATTGTGGGTTCAGATGTTAAGAAAGCAGTTGCGACGTTGTTGTCACTTAGGACTGAAGGTGTTTCTAAGTCGTTGTTTGAATCTGATTCTTCTGGTAAAAAGAAGGGAAGACAATATCCCATAAGAGAAGTTCCTCCGGTATGGAAGGAAGAAGTAGCAGCTGGTCATAATAATATTCCCCCAGCTATACCAGCACATTTTCAGTGTGTGTGGGTACATGTTCCTTGGAAGCGAGCTGAAGTTTTGGCTCTTAAACAGACATTGCCTGATCCCCGTAAAAATCCTGCAGGGTATTACAAAGAGTTATCGCAGACTGCTGGGTCATGTATCATGAATTTAGCTGACATAGACATGTTGTTTGGGAATGTTGTTCCACAGCCTTTATGGGGAAAGATTCGTCATGCAGATCATGATCAGGAGTTAGGTGACTCATGGGCTAATATTGCGGCTGCAGATGACCGACAAGTTGGTGGTGCTAAACCCGAGCCTTTAGTAGCAGATCTCCCTGGTAGGATTATTAATTACATGAAAACTTTAATGCCTGCGATGCGTGTGAATTGGGATAAATTGTCTGCGTGTAAGCAGAAGAAAGATGAAACGGTGTCAGATTTCTTCACCAGGTTTGAAGAAACGTTTGTCGACCACAGTGGTCAAGATATGAGCACAGAAGGTGGTCAGCGATTGTTCGTCGATAAATTTGTGCATAATCTGCTTCCCGAGTTGTGTAAAAAGTTAAAAGATTCAGAGAGTTTTTGGGCAGTTTCCTCTTCAGCACAGATATTGGCTACTGCACAATATTACGAAAATCGAGACAAAGATGAGAAAGATAGAGCAGAGAAGAAAACTAAAGAGTTGAAAACGAAGGTTTTGTTACAGCAAGCATATCCGCCACGTGGTGGTCAAAATAGTGGTGCTCAGAGTAACTATCAGAATAATTATCAGCAGCCTCAACAGTATCAGAGGAACTCGCAAAGAGTCGAGTATACTAAACCACGTGTCCCTGTAGGCCCCAATCAGTGTTCATATTGTAAGGAAGAGGGTCATTTCAAGTATAGTTGTCCTATTTTATTACAGCGTGAAAATGGTGCTTCTGGTGTAAGAGGTTGAGGTGTTCAACCAGCATCTAGAGGTAGAGGACGTGGAAATTTCCCCCAGAACACACAGTCTCTTCCACCTCAAAATTCGATGAATAGGTTCGATCAGCAGAATAACGCATCTGGTAGGACGGCTCAGTACTACGCTGATGATTACTATGCAGAAGATGAGCATATGGAAGGTAATGATTGCTAGGACAGCCATAGGCAAAGAGAGGGAGTTGTTTCAGTTCCAGTAGATCAGAGTGGACCATACGTTGAGGTGATTACATCAGGTGTGTCAGTGCCTTTTCTGTTGGATACTGGTGCTACAAAGAGTTCTATTACGCACTCCAAACTCCCTGGCGCACCTTTGTCTGGCGAAATGAATGTTTCTGTAGGTTTTTCTGGCGCCCCAGTTAGAAATCCGATTTCTGACCCTTTGTCCCTTTCTGTTGGACCTTGTGAATTCGAAGCACCCCTTATTCTGACAACAGGTTGTGTGAAAACTTGTTAGGATTAGATCTGTTAAATAGATTGTATGCGACTTTGTACTGTTCTCCTTCAGGAGTACAACTTACTTTAGGTAAGAAAGTGGTTTCTCCAATGTATTTGTCAAGGGATAAACTTCCAACAGAAATGTCGTTTCTTCCTGATATTCTTTGGGCTACTGGTCCTAATGATGTGGGTCTTTTAGAAATACCACCATATGTTGTAACATTGAAAGCCAATGTTAAAATGCCACGCATTCCCCAATACAAAATCTCTAGTGAAGGTGAAAAAGCTTTACTAGCGATCATTTATGATCTGATTGAAAAAGATGTAATTGAAGAGACAAGAGGCAACGTTTGCAATAGTCCTGTTCTGCCTGTTTTGAAATGAACTGACCCTTCTCAGCCACCTGTGTACCGATTTGTGATTGATCTTAGAGAGGTGAATAAAATTGTTGTGCCACAATTTCCAGTTGTTCCTGACATTACTGCCCTATTGACTATGATTCCAGCTTCTGCCACCTGGTTATCGGTGATTGACTTGAAGAATGCTTTCTTCAGCATCCCGATTGCTGAGGAGAGCAGGGATATTTTTGGCTTCAGTTTAGGAGGATGAAGCTTCCGCTTTAAACGCGCTCCCCAGGGCTACTGTGAAAGTCCATCAATATATACTCAAGCTCTAAAAACACAGCTTGATACAATTGTTTTACCTGAAGGTGCTACCCTTATTCAGTATGTTGATGATTTGCTTGTTGCTGCAGATACTGAGGAAATCTGTAAAGAAGCCACATTGTCTTTGTTGCGTCATTTGTGTGATTTGCATCACAAAGTGTCTCTCTCAAAATTACAATATTGTCGACAAGAAGTGACCTACTTAGGTCACCTCTTATCGAAGGAGGGAAGGAAACTGACCCCAGAAAGAATTCAGGCAATAGCGAAATTGAGTGTGCCAAGAACACAGAGAGAAGTGCGTGCTTTCTTGGGCATTACATCATATTGCAGGCAATGGATACCAAATTTTTCGTTATTAGCCAAACCTTTGGTGGCATTAACGTGTAAAGATACACCCAATCCCGTTCCTTGGTCTGAAGAGTGTCAGAAAAGTTTTTGGGAATTGCGCACAGCATTATGTTCGGCTCCTGTGTTGGGTACCCCCAACTACAGTTTGCCCTTTACATTGTATGTCCATGAGAAAGAGGGTTGTGCATTATCAGTGTTGACTCAGTTGTTTGGAGACAAGCAGCGTCCATGTGCATATTTTTCGTCGACTTTGGATCCGGTAGCTAAAGCATTGCCGAGTTGTTTAAGAGCAACAGCGGCAGCAGCTGTTTCTATTCGACGGTCTGCTGGTTTAGTAATGAATAACACGTTAATTGTAATGGTTCCACATACAGTGGACACGTTGTTAAACAGAACCAAGACACAGCACTTAACTAGTGCTCGATTGTCAGGTTACGAATTAACCTTGTTAGCAAGTCATTTGCACATAAAAAGATGCAACATTCTCAACCCAGCTACGTTGTTGCTAATTGTAGAGGAACTAGATGCTTCTAAACAGCATGATTGTTTTCTTAGAACAGAAGAAGAAATGAAAGGGAGAGTAGATCTCCAAGATACTCCTCTTGCTGAATGTGATGGTACATTATGGGTGGATGGTTCATGCTTCAAGCTCCCGAATGGTGACACGACTGCAGCATATGCTGTCACGACTTTGCATACAATTGTTGAAGCTGCACGTATTCCACATAATTCAGCTCAAGCAGCAGAATTGATTGCACTTACAAGAGCATGTGTGTTGTCTAAAGGAATGAAGGTGACCTCTCTTACCTCGTAGGAAGCGGTCGCTCCCATTGCCCCCTGCCCGACTGCCATAGCGCTTTGCACAGCTTGAATTTGGTATCATACCGCTATACGCCTGCCTGCTATTGCCACATTGTTTTGCCTGCCACTGCTGCCGCTTTGAAAACGTGCACTTTGTGTCTTTTAAATTACATTCTGTAAACGTGCACTTCGTGTCATTTCAGTCATTTTATTTTGCATTCGCAGCTAGCGCTCAGGTTGTATTGGTGTTTGGCTTTGTAATTCGATATTTATATTCTGTTTGTGCCCGTGCCACTGCCCTCAGCGTCTCTCCTCCCTGTGCCCCAATCTCGCCCAGGCTCAGTTTCGATTTCCCCACCATTTTGTTTGTTGTGCCTTAACCAGCACCTCCAGCCCGCCTCCCGCCTCCCAGCTGCCCCTCCCTCACTCCTCCCCTTCCACTATCCACATATGACAGATGCTCTTGCGCGCAGCGTTCACGCGCAGCAATCGCGCCCCAGTCGCGCCGAAGGTGCGCCAAAGGTAAGCCCGTCTACGCCCGTCCGCGCCTGGACCGCGCCCAGCGCCAGACACCCTGGCCCCCACAAACCGCACCCCTCCAGCAAAATGTATGATGCCGCAACCCTCCTAGCCCTTAACCCCGGACGCACACCTCTATGCTGCGTAGCTGCCCCAGGACACACCCATGGACCCTTCGCCTGCCACTCCTGCAAACTCACCAGCATCAAGACCCATACCACTTCCACTAACCCCAAACACAGCCCCGACTCTAACCACCTGAAGTGCATCCTGCTGAACACCCGATCGATCCACAGACACGCCACTGAACTCTGGGATCTACTCGATACTACATCACCGGACGTCCCCTTCCTTACTGAAACATGGATGAACGCATCATCAACACCCGACATCGCCATTGCCATTCCGGACAATTACAAGATCATCCGAAAAGACCGCACCGTCCAAACAGGAGGAAGCATCGCCATCGTCCACAAAAACACCATCAAAATCACGACCAGCTCCGACGATAACCTTACAACCGCCGAACACCTCCACTTCCAGATCCACACCGACCCTAGGACCACACTCAGAGACACCCTCATCTACAGGCCTCCAGGAACCCGTAAACAATTCAGCGAAGACATCACTGACTTCATCACTCCACATGCCCTTGCCTCCGAGAACTACATTCTACTGGGAGACCTCAACTTCCACCTGGAAAAGAAGAACGACAGCAACACCACCACCCTTCTTGACAACCTGGCCAATCTCGACCTCAAACAACTTGTTGACACCCCCACCCATGTAGCCGGACATATGCTCGACCCATTCTTCACCTCCAGCAAACACATCTCCTTCGATCGCACCACAGCTCTCCATTGGACGGACCACAGTTGTGTTCACTTCAGCTACAAAACCACCTCGACCCACAACGCCCCTCAACCTATTCCCCGAAGAAAATGGAACAAAATCACCACCGACCAACTCCTCACATCGCTCAACCAAAACCCACCCGCCCTCTCATCGGACCCAAACCAAGCTGCCATCAAATTCAAACAATGGATCACTCACAGCGCTGACGAATTAGCACTCTTGAAAAACCATCAAACCAAACAAGACAGCAAAAAGGCCCCCTGGTTCAACGATGACCTTAAGAAATCCAAGAAGTTATGCCGTACTCTCGAGAAAACATGGAGAAAAAACCCAACCACCGACAACATGACCACCTTCAAGGCAGCCACCCGCAAACACCACCAGCTGATTCGATCCACCAAGAAATCAGCATTCAAGAATCGACTCGACAACAACGCCCATAACAGCAAGGAACTATTCAACATCGTCAAAGAATTCACCAACTCCACCGCAGCCTCAAACGACATTACTCCCTCCCAAGACCTCTGCGACTCATTATCCTCTTTCTTCTACAACAAAATCACCGACATACATAACAGCTTTAAGAACATTGCGAAAGAACAGCCCACCCCACCCACTTAAAAAACCAAACAGCTCTCTAACAACCTTAACGCCTGGAACCCAATCACCACCGAAGACACCATCCGCCTAATGAACTCCATCCATTCAGGTTCGCCAACCGACCCCTGTCCCCACCACATCTTCAACAAAGCAGACTCAATCATCGCACCCCATCTCCGTGATGTCATCAACTGCTCCTTCAACTCCGCTACCTTCCCAGAAAGCTAGAAACACGCCGAACTCACTGCCCTCCTGAAGAAACCCACAGCTGACCCCTCTGAACTTAAGAACTACCGCCCCATTTCCCTCCTCCCTTTCCCAGCCAAAGTCATTGAGAAAACCGTCAATAGCCAGCTCGCCGCCTTCCTTGAATACAACAACTCCCTCGACGCCTCACAGTCCGGCTTTCGAGCCAAACACAGCACCGAAACCGCCCTCATTGCAGCGACAGATGACATCCGAATGCTACTGGACAACGGAGAAACAGCTGCCCTCATCCTACTCGACCTCTCCGCCGCCTTCCACACAGTCTGTCATAGCACCCTCATACATCGCCTCAGCAACATCGGCATACAAGGAAAAGCATTAGATTGGATCATCTCGTTCCTCACCGGGAGATTCCAGAGAGTCCGACTCCCCCCTTTCAAATCAGAAGCCACCGAAGTCATCTGCGGAGTCCCACAAGGATCATCACTCAGCCCCACCCTCTTCAACGTATACATGAGCCCCCTCGCATCCATCGCGCGACAACACAACCTCAACATCATCTCCTACGCTGACGACACCCAGCTGATCCTCTCCCTCACCAAAGACCCTAACACCGCCAAAACCAATCTTCATGAAGGCATGAAAGAAGTAGCCGAATGGATGAAAAACAGCCGCCTAAAACTTAACTCAACGATTCAAAAGGGGGGTGGCAATGGACAGAGTATCTGAATTAAGCAGAACACTCCTACCCAGTCAAAAGATCAGGGCTTGATCCATCACCGTTTTTTAGCTCACTGCACCATCCCAGTTCAGAACCTGGCTACATGCAAATTAGTCTGACCCTGGCCCAGTGCATCATGGGAACAGGGCAGACCAAACTACCAAGCCAATTCTTTACTGGAAAGGAAACAAGCTTCCGGGGACCGGTTTCTGGCATTACAGCCGTCTTCGGCCCGGCTTGCTTGAATCCTGATGGTGCAGTGAGTAAGGAAATCACATCTGAGCATACCCTTCCACACTTGTGGT
The DNA here is from genome assembly GCF_964261635.1 of Lissotriton helveticus. Taxonomy (NCBI): domain Eukaryota; kingdom Metazoa; phylum Chordata; class Amphibia; order Caudata; family Salamandridae; genus Lissotriton; species Lissotriton helveticus. The sequence goes on along the minus strand of NC_136063.1, from coordinate 10,828,238 downwards.
GGCCAAAACGATTCAAAAGGGGGTGGCAATGGACAGAGTATCTGAATTAAGCAGAACACTCCTACCCAGTCAAAAGATCAGGGCTTGATCCATCACCGTTTTTTAGCTCACTGCACCATCCCAGTTCAGAACCTGGCTACATGCAAATTAGTCTGACCCTGGCCCAGTGCATCATGGGAACAGGGCAGACCAAACTACCAAGCCAATTCTTTACTGGAAAGGAAACAAGCTTCCGGGGACCGGTTTCTGGCATTACAGCCGTCTTCGGCCTGGCTTGCTTGAATCCTGATGGTGCAGTGAGCAAGGGACTCACATCTGAGCATACCCTTCCACACTTGTGGTGGCCAAAACGATTCAAAAGGGGGTGGCAATGGACAGAGTATCTGAATTAAGCAGAACACTCCTACCCAGTCAAAAGATCAGGGCTTGATCCATCACCGTCAGCCGAATGGATGAAAAACAGCCGCCTAAAACTTAACTCAGACAAAACGGAAGTTCTCATCCTAGGATCTTCACCCTCTGCCTGGGACGACTCTTGGTGGCCATCGACCCTGGGCACAGCACCCATACCCACAGACCACGCACGCAACCTGGGCTTCATCCTAGACTCCTCCCTATCAATGACCAGACAAGCTAACGCCGTCTCATCCTCTTGCTTCAACGTACTCCGTATGCTCAAATAAATCTTCAGTTGGATCCCCACCGAAACAAGAAAGACGGTTACCCACGCACTGGTCACTAGCCGATTGGACTATGGAAACACCCTCTACGCCGGAACCACAGCCAAATTACAGAATAAACTCCAACGCATCCAAAATGCATCAGCCAGACTCATATTGGACATCCCTCGCCAAGCTCACATTACCGGCCACCTGAAAGACCTCCACTGGCTTCCAGTCAACAAGAGAAAAACATTCTGTCTCCTCACCCACGCACACAAGGCCCTCTACAAACTAGGTCCTGATTGCCTCAACACACAACTGTCCTTCTACACACCCACCCGCCAACTAAGATCCTCCAACCAAGCGCTTGCCGCAGTTCCGTGCATCCACAGATCCACCATGGGAGGAAGATCCTTCTCTTACCTGGCGGTCAAGACCTGGAACTCTCTCCCCACTCACCTCTGCCTCACACAAAACCACATTTCCTTCAGAAAGGAACTTAAAACCTGGCTATTCGATAAATAATGCTCCCCCTCCCACAAGCGCCTTGAGACCCTATGGGTGAGTAGTGCGCTATACAAATCTCTGAACTTGAACTTGACTATCTATACCGATAGTCAGTATGCGTTTGGTGTGGCTCACAGTTTTGGATGATTGTGGATAAAACGTGGGTTCCTGACTTCGCATGGAGCGAAGATTCAGCATGGTCAGTTGGTGAATGAGCTTCTTGAATCACTGGCCTTGCCTCTGCAAGTGGCGATTGTGAAATGTAGTGCTCACAAGAAGGTGACTGATGATGTTGGTCGTGGAAATGCATTTGCTGACGAAATCGTGAAAGAAACTGCAAGGAATGTGATGAGCCGAATGTATGTTGCAGGCCCTGCAAGATGGGTTGGTGATGTTGGAATGTGTGAAGACACGATAGAGAGTGTGAAATCTATTCAAGCTGAAGCTACAGAGAAAGAGTTGAGTGTGTGGAGAGAAAGTACGGGTAAATTGGATGCCAATGGTTGCTGGATTGAATTGTCAGAGCATCAGAGATGATTGCTACCCGATGCATATGTGCCTGCAGTGGTTACAATGGCTCATGGAATGGCTCATATCAGCGTGAAAGGGATTTGCAAGTTGTTGGCTCCAGAATGGCAAAATTCAGGAATTCCCAAGTGTGCAGAGAATGTCGTCAAGAATTGCATGGTGTGTCTGAAACACAATCCTGGTAGGGGAACCCCAACTCCAGCTGGTCATTTTGCACCTCCTACGTATCCGTTCGAGGTTTTGCAGCTAGATTTCATCCACATGGAGAGGTGCAACAATTTAAAATACGTACTCGTTGTTGTTTGTGCCTTTTCAAGATGGGTGGAAGCCTACTCCCTAAAAGACAACACTGCCTTATCCACAGCTAAAACCCTTGTGAAAGAGTTCTTCCCCAGATTCGGAATGCCTAGAATGGTCTGGAGTGACAATGGAAGTGAATTTGTGGGTCGAGTGATGAAGAAAGTATGCGAAGGGCTAGGCATTCATCAGAAATTTCATGCTGCAAATCACCCCCAATCAGCTGGACTAGTAGAATGTTATAATGGCACGCTTAAGTTAAAACTAGCCAAGATTCAAGCGAGCACTGGTCTTAAATGGCCTGACGCTCTAACCTTAGCACTCCTATCAACCAGAATGACTGTGCATTCGCGAGTGAAACAGTCCCTATGAAATTGTCTTTGGCCGCCCGGCCAACATATGGGGAGTGCCAAGGCCCACAAAGTTCAGTGAAATCGAACACCCTGTTTTGCTTGACTATTTGTACGAATTGACGGCTAAATTGCGTGTTTTACACCAACAGGTCCATGACACCCTGCCTCCGGTCTCTGAAACTCCAGGTCACCCCATCGACCCTGGATCCTGGGTTCTCGTGAAGAATTTCCAGCGAACCAAGAACGACCAGCCCAGGTGGACCGGACCGCACCTCGTCCTTCTTTCCACGAGATCAGCTGTTCGAGTGGAAGGGAAGAAGCACTGGATCCACGGAGTCCACTGCAAGAGGGTACCTTTACCTCTGCCGTACGACCAGTGGGTCCAGAAGGGTGTCGCCGACTCAGACACTGAAACTGTGCCACGTTTCTGCCTTTCAGTGATGCACGTATAAAAGGAACACTTACTGAAAAAGAGAGCGACAACATTTTGCAACCAGCTGTATCACCGTCAAATCCATTGGACACTACAGAGCCTGAACTCCTTTTCCGAGATCATACCAAAGCTGGAAAGCAAAGATACAATTTGAGGCCGAGACCTATGGACAAAAAAAAAAAAAAAATTCTCCTCCAAGTACTATTTTTGAAAGCGCAGCTATCCCATCTGAGAAACTTGCTTATTTTTGTTTTTCAAACCGCCATCCGGGTTCCGCTGCTAGGGCCGCGATTGCCCAAAGTCTTTGGGGTGCAGCTGACGACGTTAGGTCGACAGTTCTGGTTGGTCCAAGGGAGTTGCCTTAGACTGACAGAAGCATTCCTTAGCAGAAACAACCTCCCATCGAGGGCAGCACTTTAGAGAGGATGGAGTTTTTCGAGATGGAGAGACCTGCCAAAACAATGAACTTTAAAGCCAGGATACGTAAAATAATGACAAAGAAAAGCTTTTTGATATTGTGCATTTTCATGTTATTCAGTGTGATGATATTTTTAATAAGTTATGTTTTATTCTCTTTTCGAGTAACATTTGCACCCACTACATCGCCTATACCTCCTCCTTCTACTCTTTCCGCACACTCTTTTCAACCCCTTCCTGAACACGAATCAGCTAGGAGATTAGAGTTTATTAATAACTCCTTTGTTCAGCTTTTGCACCAACACCAACTAGTAATGAACACAACTAACTGTTGGGTGTGTGGTCTTATGCCTCACACAACGGATAAAGGTATCCCTTATCTGGTCCTGCCTTTCAGCCACAATGGTTCTGTGTGGGCATACAGAACGATGTTCATCTACGCACATGAAGTCTACCCCCTACGTTCTGTGGAAGACAATCCTAAGAATAGTGCTCTAGTCAGGGGTATAGTAGACATGATTAAGGAAGATATTTCCTACGAGACTGTCCCTGAGATGAGACACTAGTATACATAGGATGGAACGTGACCGGATATGGAGCTACTCTGAGTGAGAAACAGCAAGCTAAGAGATCTTCCCCGATTTGGATTGTACCCCATCAGGGTCACCTGTGTCTAAAAGGTAATGGCAAGAATCCCAGAGCTCAGTTAGGGAAGAGTATCTGCACTAAAACGTATGTTTTTGCAGCCCAGACTTCCCCTTCGTTTTTAGCAGCTAAGGGTACCTATTTCATCTGCCATGATAGAGTTTATACATGGTTGCCCCCTGACTTTTAGGGCACATGTTTTGTTTCGTTCCTGTTGCCTCCCACCTACACAGCAGTGGCAGATTACCACAAGACAAGGATAGTTAGAGGTGTCTTGAGTAAAGAAGACACTGCAGGACAAGAATTTGGGGACTTCATAAAGGGTTTTCTGCCGTTCTGGGGACCGATGGCTAACAGCAGGAACATAAGGCAATTGACAAGGGTGGTTGAATCCACCGTAATTGAAACTGCTGGTGCCCTTAGTAACTTGACTGCTGAGCTCCAGTCGGATCGTCTTATGACCCTTCAGAACAGGGTCGCATTAGATGTCATACTTGCAGACTGAGGTGGGGTATGTAAATTGATCCAATCGAGTTGCTGTGTTTTCATTCCAGATAACGCTCCAACAGTGTACCAGGCCATCTCCAAACTACATAAGATTTCTGAATCTATTCATGTGGATAAAGGAGATTGGTTGTTTATGGGATGGTTCTCGGAACTGATATCCGCCTGGGGATGGAAAATTCTGATGGTTATTAGGATGGTCTTAGCCATTCTTTTCCTATTCTGTCTGTGCATGCAGTGTGCTCCTGCAATATGTGGCCTCTGTGCTACATCATGTGTAAGGAAACCTGTATCAGAGACGAGCTAAGTAATAGAATGATGTTACAGCAACATCTCAATGACTTTAGGATTATAGACCTGGACTCAGATTAGCATGAGGATAGGTTAATTGCCTATGTAAGGGCAAAAGGAGGGTTTGTAGTTCTGAAAATTCTGGACTCGTGAATAAAACTTCGTCGTAGCATGACGATTTTTATATCAAAATACCGAGAATGGCTAGTACACTATGTACAAGCATTTTCGTCATATTCCAGTAACGATTTCACCTCGAAATCGTCATTTTCGTCTTGAACCCTTGGCTTCCATTTTGTGTACGGCAGCCATTTTGTGGGTTGCCCTCACATAGGCTTAGAATACAGCTAAATTCGATTCCAAAGGACACGTACACCTTAATTGACTTTTCTCTGACCTGGGCAAGCTGAAACCATTGCCCCAGGCCGAACCTGTTTGGTCAGAAAGGGGATGTGGAGAGTGACTGTCTCAAGTAAACAGCACAGGCGCAGGTCAGATCAGATTGTACAGGGCTGGTGTAGCAAGTGGATGACAGATAGATGCATAGGTTGTGGAATGTAGGATAGGAAAGTATCATGTGGTGATGCTAGATAGGCTCGCCATGTAACATTATTACAATATCCCAAAGATGGTAATTGGATTAACAATAATAAATCCTTAGCTCTGTCCGAAGTATGTGCAAAGAGCAGTCAAGATAAACTGGAGGAACATGATACAAAACTTCACGACTCAAAGGAAATCTGACACCAGTTTATAACAATAAAGCAGATTTTTTATAAGACTATAAACACCAAAATGAACAAGAACTGATACTTATAACTGAAGATATAGATTTTAGAACAAGTCATAAAACATTGCAATTGTGCCAAGAACACAGAGAGAAGTGCGTGCTTTCTTGGGCATTACATCATATTGCAGGCAATGGATACCACATTTTTCGTTATTAGCCAAACCTTTGGTGGCATTAACGTGTAAAGATACACCCAATCCCGTTCCTTGGTCTGAAGAGTGTCAGAAAAGTTTTTGGGAATTGCGCACAGCATTATGTTCGGCTCCTGTGTTGGGTACCCCCAACTACAGTAAGCCCTTTACATTGTATGTCCATGAGAAAGAGGGTTGTGCATTATCAGTGTTGACTCAGTTGTTTGGAGACAAGCAGCGTCCATGTGCATATTTTTCGTCGACTTTGGATCCGGTAGCTAAAGCATTGCCGAGTTGTTTAAGAGCAACAGCGGCAGCAGCTGTTTCTATTCAACGGTCTGCTGGTTTAGTAATGAATAACACGTTAATTGTAATGGTTCCACATGCAGTGGACACGTTGTTAAACAGAACCAAGACACAGCACTTAACTAGTGCTCGATTTTCAGGTTACGAATTAACCTTGTTAGCAAGTCATGTGCACATAAAAAGATGCAACATTCTCAACCCAGCTACGTTATTGCCAATTGTAGAGGAACTAGAGGCTTCTGAACAGCATGATTGTTTTCTTAGAACAGAAGAAGAAACGAAAGGGAGAGTAGATCTCCAAGATACTCCTCTTGCTGAATGTGATGGTACATTATGGGTGGATGGTTCATGCTTCAAGCTCCCGAATGGTGACAAGACTGCAGCATATGCTGTCACGACTTTGCATACAATTGTTGAAGCTGCACGTATTCCACATAATTCAGCTCAAGCAGCAGAATTGATTGCACTTACAAGAGCATGTGTGTTGTCTAAAGGAATGAAGGTGACCTCTCTTACCTCGTAGGAAGCGGTCGCTCCCATTGCCCCCTGCCCGACTGCCATAGCGCTTTGCACAGCTTGAATTTGGTATCGTAGCGCTATACGCCTGCCTGCTATTGCCACATTGTTTTGCCTGCCACTGCTGCCGCTTTGAAAACGTGCACTTTGTGTCTTTTAAATTGCATTCTGTAAACGTGCACTTCGTGTCATTTCAGTCATTTTATTTTGCATTCGCAGCTAGTGCTCAGGTTGTATTGGTGTTTGGCTTTGTAATTCGATATTTATATTCTGTTTGTGCCGGTGCCACTGCCCTCAGCGTCTCTCCTCCCTGTGCCCCAATCTCGCCCAGGCTCAGTTTCGATTTCCCCACCATTTTGTTTGTTGTGCCTTAACCAGCACCTCCAGCCAGCCTCCAGCCTCCCAGCTGCCCCTCCCTCGCCCCTCCCCTTCCACTATCCACATATGACAGATGCTCTTGCGCGCAGCGTTCACGCGCAGCGATCGCGCCCCAGTCGCGCCGAAGGTGCGCCAAAGGTAAGCCCGTCTACGCCCGTCCGCGCCTGGACCGCGCCCAGCGCCAGACACCCTGGCCCCCACAAACCGCACCCCTCCAGCATAACGTATGACGCCGCCACCCTCCTAGCCCTTAACCCCGGACGCACACCTGTATGCTGCGTAGCTGCCCCAGGACACACCCATGGAGCCTTCGCCTGCCACTCCTGCAAATTCACCAGCATCAAGACCCATACCACTTCCACTAACCCCAAACACAGCCCCGACTCTAACCACCTGAAGTGCATCCTGCTGAACACCCGATCGATCCACAGACACGCCACTGAACTCTGGGATCTACTCAATACTACATCACCGGATGTCGCCTTCCTTACTGAAACATGGATGAACGCATCATCAACACCCGACATCGCAATTGCCATCCCGGACAATTACAAGATCATCCGAAAAGACCGCACCGTCCAAACAGGAGGAAGCATCGCCATCGTCCACAAAAACACCATCAAAATCACGACCAGCTCCGACGATAACCTTACAACCGCTGAACACCTCCACTTCCAGATCCACACCGACCCTAGGACCACACTCAGAGGCACCCTCAACTACAGGCCTCCAGGAACCCGTACACAATTCAGCGAAGACATCACTGACTTCATCACTCCACATGCCCTCGCCTACGAGAACTACATTCTACTGGGAGACCTCAACTTCCACCTTGAAAAGAAGAACAACAGCAACACCACCACCCTTCTTGACAACCTGGCCAATCTCGACCTCAAACAACTTGTTGACACCCCCACCCATGTAGCCGGACAGACGCTCGACCCAATCTTCACCTCCAGCAAACACATCTCCTTCGATCGCACCACAGCTCTCCATTGGACGGACCACAGTTGTGTTCACTTCAGCTACAAAACCACCTCGACCCACAACGCCCCTCAACCTATTCCCCGAAGAAAATGGAACAAAATCACCACCGACCAACTCCTCACATCGCTCAACCAAAACCCACCGCCCTCTCATCGGACCCAAACCAAGCTGCCATCAAATTCAAACAATGGATCACTCACAGCGCTGACGAATTAGCACCCTTGAAAAACCATCAAACCAAACAAGACAGCAAAAAGGCCCCCTGGTTCAACGATGACCTTAAGAAATCCAAGAAGTTATGCCGTACTCTCGAGAAAACATGGAGAAAAAACCCAACCACCGACAACATGACCACCTTCAAGGCAGCTGATTCGATCCACCAAGAAATCAGCATTCAAGAATCGACTCGACAACAACGCCCATAACAGCAAGGAACTATTCAACATCGTAAAAGAATTCACCAACCCCACCGCAGCCTCAAACGACATTACTCCCTCCCAAGACCTCTGCGACTCATTATCCTCTTTCTTCTACAACAAAATTGCCGACATACATAACAGCTTTAAGAACATTGCGAAAGAACAGCCCACTCCCCCCCACTTCCAAAACCAAACAGCTCTCTAACAACCTTAACGCCTGGAACCCAATCACCACCGAAGACACCATCCGCCTTATGAACTCCATCCATTCAGGTTCGCCAACCGACCCCTGTCCCCACCACATCTTCAACAAAGCAGACTCAATCATCGCACCCCATCTCCGTGATGTCATCAACTGCTCCTTCAACTCCGCTACCTTCCCAGAAAGCTAGAAACATGCCGAACTCACTGCCCTCCTGAAGAAACCCACAGCTGACCCCTCTGAACTTAAGAACTACCGCCCCATTTCCCTCCTCCCTTTCCTAGCCAAAGTCATTGAGAAAGCCGTCAATAACCAGCTCGCCGCCTTCCTTGAATACAACTCCCTCGACCCCTCACAGTCCGGCTTTCGAGCCAAACACAGCACCGAAACCGCCCTCATTGCAGCGACAGATGACATCCGAATGCTACTGGATAACGGAGAAACAGCTGCCCTCATCCTACTCGACCTCTCCACCGCCTTCGACACAGTCTGTCATAGCACCCTCATACATCGCCTCAGCAACATCGGCATACAAGGAAAAGCATTAGATTGGATCATCTCGTTCCTCGCCGAGAGATTCCAGAGAGTCCGACTCCCCCCTTTCAAATCAGAAGCCACCGAAGTCATCTGCGGAGTCCCACAAGGATCATTACTCAGCCCCACCCTCTTCAACGTATACATGAGCCCCCTCGCATCCATCTCGCGACAACACAACCTCAACATTATCTCCTACGCTGACGACACCCAGCTGATCCTCTCCCTCACCAAAGACCCTAACACCGCCAAAACCAATCTTCATGAAGGCATGAAAGAAGTAGCCGAATGGATGAAAAACAGCCGCCTAAAACTTAACTCAGACAAAACGGAAGTTCTCATCCTAGGATCTTCACCCTCTGCCTGGGACGACTCTTGGTGGCCATCGACCCTGGGCACAGCACCCATACCCACAGACCACGTACGCAACCTGGGCTTCATCCTAGACTCCTCCCTATCAATGACCAGACAAGCTAACGCCGTCTCATCCTCTTGCTTCAACGTACTCCGTATGCTCAAAAAAATCTTCTGTTGGATCCCCACCGAAACAAGAAAGACGGTTACCCACGCACTGGTCACTAGCCGATTGGACTATGGAAACACCCTCTACGCCGGAACCACAGCCAAATTACAGAAAAAACTCCAACGCATCCAAAATGCATCAGCCAGACTCATATTGGACATCCCTCGCCAAGCTCACATTACCGGCCACCTGAAAGACCTCCACTGGCTTCCAGTCAACAAGAGAAAAACATTCCGTCTCCTCACCCACGCTCACAAGGCCCTCTACAAACTAGGTCCTGATTGCCTCATCACACAACTGTCCTTCTACACACCCACCCGCCAACTAAGATCCTCCAACCAAGCGCTTGCCGCAGTTCCGCGCATCCACAGATCCACCATGGGAGGAAGATCCTTCTCTTACCTGGCGGCCAAGACCTGGAACTCTCTCCCCACTCACCTCCGCCTCACACAGAACCACATTTCCTTCAGAAAGGAACTTAAAACCTGGCTATTCGATAAATAATGCTCCCCCTCCCACAAGCGCCTTGAGACCCTATGGGTGAGTAGTGCGCTATACAAATCTCTGAACTTGAACTTGACTATCTATACCGATAGTCAGTATGCGTTTGGTGTGGCTCACAGTTTTGGATGATTGTGGAAAGAACGTGGGTTCCTGACTTCGCATGGAGCTAATTTTCAGCATGGTCAGTTGGTGAATGAGCTTCTTGAATCACTGACCTTGCCTCTGCAAGTGGCGATTGTGAAATGTAGTGCTCACAAGAAGGTGACTGATGATGTTGGTCGTGGAAATGCATTTGCTGACGAAATCGCGAAGGAAACTGCAAGGAATGTGATGAGCCGAATGTATGTTGCAGGCCCTGCAAGATGGGTTGGTGATGTTGGAATGTGTGAAGACACGATAGAGAGTGTGAAGTCTATTCAAGCTGAGACTACAGTGAAAGAGTTGAACATGTGGAGAGAAAGTACGGGTAAATTGGATGCCAATGGTTGCTGGATTGAATTGTCAGAGCATCAGAGATGGTTGTTACCCGATGCATATGTGCCTGCAGTGGTTACAATGGCTCATGGAATGGCTCATATCAGCGTGAAAGGGATTTGCAAGTTGTTGGCTCCAGTATGGCAAAATTCAGGAATTCCCAAGTGTGCAGAGAATGTCGTCAAGAATTGCATGGTGTGTCTGAAACACAATCCTGGTAGGGGAACCCCAACTCCAGCTGGTCATTTTGCACCTCCTACGTATCCGTTCGAGGTTTTGCAGCTAGATTTCATCCACATGGAGAGGTGCAACAATTTAAAATACGTACTCGTTGTTGTTTGTGCCTTTTCAAGATGGGTGGAAGCCTACTCCCTAAAAGACAACACTGCCTTATCCACAGCTAAAGCCCTTGTGAAAGAGTTCTTCCCCAGATTCGGAATGCCTAGAATGGTCTGTAGTGACAATGGAAGTGAATTTGTGGGTCGGTGCAAATCACCCCCAATCAGCTGGACTAGTAGAATGTTATAATGGCACGCTTAAGTTAAAACTAGCCAAGATTCAAGCGAGCACTGGTCTTAAATGGCCTGACGCTCTGCCCTTAGCACTCCTATCAACCAGAATGACTGTGCATTCGCGAGTGAAACTTAGTCCCTATGAAATTGTCTTTGGCCGCCCGGCCAACATATGGGGATTGCCAAGGCCCACAAAGTTCAGTGAAATCGAACACCCTGTTTTGCTTGACTATTTGTACGAATTGACGGCTAAATTGCGTGTTTTACACCAACAGGTCCATGACACCCTGCCTCCGGTCTCTGAAACTCCAGGTCACCCCATCGACCCTGGATCCTGGGTTCTCGTGAAGAATTTCCAGCGAACCAAGAACGACCTGCCCAGGTGGACTGGACCGCACCTCGTCCTTCTTTCCACGAGATCAGCTGTTCGAGTGGAAGGGAAGAAGCACTGGATCCACGGAGTCCACTGCAAGAGGGTGCCTTTGCCTCTGCCGTACGACCAGTGGGTCCAGAAGGGTGTCGCCGACTCAGACACTGAAACTGTGCCACGTTTCTGCCTTTCAGTGATGCACGTATAAAAGGAACACTTACTGAAAAAGAGAGCGATAACATTTTGCAACCAGCTGTATCACCGTCAAATCCACTGGACACTACAGAGCCTGAACTCCTTTTCCGAGATCATACCATACCTGGAAAGCAAAGATACAATTTGAGGCCGAGACCTATGGACAAATAAAAAAAAAAATTCTCCTCCAAGTACTATTTTTGAAAGCGCAGCTCTCCCATCAGAGAAACTTGCTTATTTTTGTTTTTCGAACCGCCATCCGGGTTCCGCTGCTAGGGCCGCGATTGCCCAAAGTCTTTGGGGTGCAGCTGACGACGTTAGGTCGACAGTTCTGGTTGGTCCAAGGGAGTTGCCCTAGACTGACAGAAGCATTCCTTAGCAGAAACAACCTCCCATCGCGGGCAGCACTTTAGAGAGGATAGAGTTTTTCGATATGGAGAGACCTGCCAAAACAATGAACTTTAAAGCCAGGATGCGTAAAATAATGACAAAGAAAAGCTTTTTGATATTGTGCATTTTCATGTTATTCAGTGTGATGATATTTTTAATAAGTTATGTTTTATTCTCTTTTCGAGTAACATTTGCACCCACTACATCGCCTATACCTCCTCCTTCTACTGTTTCCCCACACTCTTTTCAACCCCTTGCTGAACACGAATCCGCTAGGAGATTAGAGTTTATTAATAACTCCTTTGTTCAGCTTTTGCACCAACACCAACTAGTAATGAACACAACTAACTGTTGGGTGTGTGGTCTTATGCCTCACACAACGGATAAAGGTATCCCTTATCTGGTCCTGCCTTTCAGCCACAATGGTTCTGTGTGGGCATACAGAACGATGTTCATCTATGCACATGAAGTCTACCCCCTACGTTCTGTGGAAGACAATCCTAAGATTAGTGCTCTAGTCAGGGGTATAGTAGACATGATTAAGGAAGATATTTCCTACGAGACTGTCCCTAGAGATGAGACACTAGTATACATAGGATGGAACGTAACCGGATATGGAGCTACTCTGAGTGAGAAACAGCAAGCTAAGAGATCTTCCCCGATTTGGATTGTACCCCATCAGGGTCACCTGTGTCTGCAAGGTAATGGCAAGAATCCCAGAGCTCAGTTAGGGAAGAGTATCTGCACTAAAACGTATGTTTTTGCAGCCCAGACTTCCCCTTCGTTTTTAGCAGCTAAGGGTACCTATTTCTTCTGCCATGATAGAGCCTATACATGGTTGCCCCCTGACTTTTCGGGCACATGTTTTGTTTTGTTCCTGTTGCCTCCCACCTACACAGCAGTGGCAGATTACCACAAGACAAGGATAGTTAGAGGTGTCTTGAGTAAAGAAGACACTGCAGGACAAGAATTTGGGGACTTCGTAAAGGGTTTTCTGCCGTTCTGGGGACCGATGGCTAACAGCAGGAACATAAGGCAATTGACAAGGGTGGTTGAATCCACCGTAATTGAAACTGCTGGTGCCCTTAGTAACTTGACTGCTGAGCTCCAGTCGGATCGTCTTATGACCCTTCAGAACAGGGTCGCATTAGATGTCATACTTGCAGACCGAGGTGGGGTATGTAAATTGATCCAATCGAGTTGCTGTGTTTTCATTCCAGATAACGCTCCAACAGTGTACCAGGCCATCTCCAAACTACATAAGATTTCTGAATCTATTCATGTGGATAAAGGAGATTGGTCGTTTATGGGATGGTTCTCGGAACTGATATCCGCCTGGGGATGGAAAATTCTGATGATCATTAGGATGGTCTTAGCCATTCTTTTCCTGTTCTGTCTGTGCGTGCAGTGTGCTCCTGCAATATGTGGCCTCTGTGCTACATCATGTGTAAGGAAACCTGTATCAGAGACGAGCTAAGTAATAGAATGATGTTACAGCAACATCTCAATGACTTTAGGATTATAGACCTTGACTCAGATTAGCATGAGGATAGGTTAATTGCCTATGTAAGGGCAAAAGGAGGGTTTGTAGTTCTGAAAATTCTGGACTCGTGAATAAAACTTCGTCGTAGCATGACGATTTTTATATCAAAATACCGAGAATGGCTAGTACACTATGTACAAGCATTTTCGTCATATTCCAGTAACGATTTCACCTCGAAATCGTCATTTTCGTCTTGAACCCTTGGCTTCCATTTTGTGTACGGCAGCCATTTTGTGGGTTGCCCTCACATAGGCTTAGAATACAGCTAAATTCGATTCCAAAGGACACGTACACCTTAATTGACTTTTCTCTGACCTGGGCAAGCTGAAACCATTGCCCCAGGCCGAACCTGTTTGGTCAGTTCCTCTCCCAGTGGCCGAATGAGATAGCATCAATGCACAACATGCCATAATCTCTTTTCATCGCACACACACCCTGCCTAATCTTGCTCACACCTGTCCCTGCTCTTTTCTCTCACTTGCTTTATGATGAGGAGGTGCCCATTTTTATTGGGGGTCCACCGATATCTGATGGAAATGTTGGGCCTTGCCGGGTAATTTGTTGTGGGCTGGACAAACTGAAATGTGGGCTTGTCATCATGACTCTGCTTTTTCTTTGTAGTGGAAACATGTGAATAGCATACTAAAATGTGGAGAATGTTTGCCTGAAGCACAATATTTTTTATAAAAAGAGAAGCCTGGCTTTGTAAGATTGAGCAGTCTACTGAGAATATACATCCCGTGTTGTTGTACTTCTAGGACCTGTTACTTGGTTGCAGCCAATAAAATCGATCCTTGACTTCACCTAGAAGACTCTGAGTTTCTGTGGTCTGAATCAGGAAAGTACTCGAGGTCTTTGGGTGTGTACCCTGACACCACTGGGTTACCGGTTCGGTACCGGTTCTGAAAAACCCAGTACCTCAGGGCCTTTGCCGAGTACAAACCAGTTCTGGTCAGTCCTGGAGCACTCGGTTTACATGACTCCTTCCTTTCTTTCACAGTGCAGGGCAGAAACATCAGACACTCCACAGGAGGTGGAGCCAGCATTGTGGAGGGAAAGCACAACCCTGAAGTACTCTGTTGACATGACTACTTCTCTCCTTTCACAGTGTAGGGCAGACACGTCAGATGCACCACAGGAGATTGAGCCAGCATTGTGGAGGGAAGGCACAGCCCTATTCAGTTCCAAGGGGTAACTCCTCCCTCCCATCTAGATGCAGATCTCTCTATTCACCACTGTGCTGACTCACTCTTTCTCCTGGAATCCCCCAGCCCTGTCACTCAAACTCCAGACAAGGAATACACAACCTAGCGGAGGCAGGCTTGGATAGTTAGACAAGAAAATACCTACTTTCTAAAAGTGGTATTTTCGAACACAGAATGTTAAAATCAACTTCACTAAAAGATATATTTTATCATTCTGAGTTCAGGCATAGTACACTCACATTTTTACCATGTTACCTGAGTCAGTTAGGATTATAAAATATAATAATCTAACTGCCCATTCTGGCCGATGGTGAACAGGTAGCCTTGCAATATTGAAAAATGAAAATGGCTGCAATTCACTATTAGGACATGCCACACACACCAGCGCTTGTCCTACCTTATACTTAAAATGCACCCTGCCCTTGGGCCTACCATAGGGGTGTCTGAAATGAAGAAAAAGGAAGGTTTAGGGGCTGGCAAGTGGGTGCACTCGCCCAGTCAGCATGACAGTACCAGACTGCAAGCAGGCTCTGCAATGGCGGACCTGAGACATACTTTTACAGGCTGCTTCGATGGGTGGCACAACCAGTGCTGCAAGCCCATTAGCAGTGTTTGGTTTACAAGTCCTGGGCACACTCATTGCACTGTACTAGGGTGTGACAGGTAAACCAAATCAGCCAATCATGGAGTCACTAATCCATACCTCAATTTACAATAGGGAGAGCATATGAACTTTAGCACTGATCAGCAGTGGTAAAGTGCCCAGAGTCATAAAACTAACAAAAAACAGGTCAGACAAAATACCCTGCAAAAAGGGCCAAGTCCAACAGTGGGGATTAGAGAGCACATATTGTTGAATTGAAGTAAATGATTAGAATAGATTGCGGATGTCTGGTCTATTGTAAAGAGAAAGGATGTAGATGGTGGCGATAGAATGCTGCATGAGCAGAGTGGTGTGGAGTGCAGATGTATAGAATGAAGAATTGATGTTGAACCTGGAGAGTGGACGTGTAGGGTGAAGAACAGATGTAGCGCATGTAGTGTATATGTTATCAGCTGGAGTGGAGAACATACATAAAGTGAGTGCTTATTGAGGAGAGTTATTTTCGATTTAGATTATGTGGACAGTACAGTAAACATTAGAAGGAAGTACAGCATAGCTGATGAGGAGAATGTAACTGGATTGTGCACAACACATCCAGAATTTGGCATTTGTACAAGATCGCAAACATATATAGCAAGAGAGGAGCATGAAGTGTTTATGTAGAGCTCAGAAAGGGGATGTGGAGAGTGACTGCCTAAAGTAAACAGCACATGCGCCGGTCAGAGCAGATTGTACAGGGCTGGTGTAGCAAGTGGATGACAGATAGATGCATAGGTTGTGGAATGTAGGATAGGAAAGTATCATGTGGTGATGCTGGATAGGCTCGCCATGTAACATTATTACAATATCCCAAAGATGGTAATTGGATTAACAATAATAAATCCTTAGCTCAGTCCGGGGTATGTGCAAAAAGCAGTCAAGATATACTGGAAGAACATGATACAAAACTACACGACTCAAAGGAAATCTGACACCAGTTTAAAACAAAAAAGCAGATTTTTTATAAGACTTTAAACACCAAAATGAACAAGAGCTGATACATATAACTGACGATATAGATTTTAGAACAAGTCATAAAACATTGCAATTCAATCCTTAACCTTTACTGCTGTATCAGTCACTTGCAGGTCGATTGGAAGGTTAAGGAGCGGTGGGCACCTGTACCAAGCCACAACAATCAGTTCAATTTTACCTGTCCAGAGAAGCCTGGGTGCATTGTTGTCCTGGCTATCCTTGATGCTGAAGGGGCCAGCCACGAAAGTGCTGAATTTACCGCTTAGATGGTGCTGGGGAGAAAACAGATGCAAAAGCTTGACATTGAGGCCACAGCCATGGGTGGTAGAAAGTGTGGCATGGTTCACTCTTAATGCAGGGTCGAGTGAAAGGGCGTGGTAACAGGAGTGGTCACAGAGAAGCCTTGTTGGTAGACATGTCAGCGAATTAGTACTTTGATGTCAGGCAGTAAAGGGGAAAAGGGCAGCCACATGAAACTTGTTGGAGGTCGGTACTACATTCTTACAATGCACTGGCCACATAGTTATGGCCGATCCCGATGGACTGTGATTCTTTGGTTGTGGGACGTCATTTTTATTTACTGTTGCAGGCGACTGATGTCACTAGTCCAATGGAGCCTGGAGTTGGATTTGGCTCTCACAGGGTCCCTTTGTCTGGGGGAGTCAGCATTTTACCCAGGACAAGTCATAGTCATGAGGTACCAGGAGTATGGCCACCGATGCAGAGTATCCCACCTTTGGTTTGTACAACTCCTGTTGCCACGGATTTGGGTACCTAAACCACTACATGGATAGTCTGGGGAGGAAAAGGCAAACCTACTGTCCCCAAAAGCCATAATTCAAAACACAAAAGAAATAGGTAGCTTATGAAAAGGTAATTAGGAAACCGTGGTGGGGTATAGAAGCCTTACTGTTGCAAGTCATGTGTACCCAAAGAGGGGGGGCCTCTAGAAGACCATCTTAATGGAAGATGATGCCTCACACACAATATTGTGTCATGCTTCATCATAGGTACCCTCTCCCCACCCGGGTAAGATAGCACTACCAGGGCGGACCTGACCTCTGCAAAGACTTGGCGAAAGGAGGGAGTTCTTACTTAAAACTTTACAGTACAAAGGCGGGATCCAGTTAGATTAAAAATAACTTCAGGTTCCTTGGTTATCACCTTTATTAGTTAGGACCTGAGGTACCGTCGATGGATCCTATAGAGAATATTGTCTCTGATCCATCTTGTGGTAAACCAACATGTTTCTGGTCTTACACAGAGCATATATAGTCTGGGGCATTCATTAGGGTTGCCGGATCGCTAAAGACACATACTCGAATATCCTCTAATTCTCTAATTGCTAGTGTGGGGTGGGATTTTTATATATATATATATATATATATATATATATATATATATATTACCTACTGGCGGTCGCCAGTAGGTATATATAGTTAGGATTTTTTCTCTATGGGTTTTTTGAAAATTCTATGTCTAATAACTTTGGCGTTTGTGGACGGAATTGGCTGAAATTTTCAGGAAAATGGAACATTTTGTTTCTGAGCAGCCCCTGAAAATTTTGGGGGGGTTCGTCCAGGGGGGGCCGAGAAAAAAGGGGGGTCCCAAAACGTGTTTTTAACATTGAGTTTTCCATAGGGCGGTTAGCCTCACTTTTAGCCCGAACGGCTGAATGGATTTGCACGAAACTTGGCAAAATTGTAGGGACTGGTAGCCCGATGTGCCTTTTGTAGGTCTCAATATATGTGCTCCAGTGGATTTTGAGAAATTAACGTTTAAAAAAAGATATATATCTGTAAGCGCGCTCTGGGCAGCGCTCCGGTCCGCGGACCTTAAGCGTACCGGAACTTCGCGTAGCTAAGCTGATTGGCTCTCCGGTGTCTGTCAACATTCTAAACAGTCCGGAGCGGCCGCCATCTTGTCTCTCGGTAGGATTGAGAGACAAGAGGAGGCCAAAACAAAGGGGGAAATAACCATAAGGGGGCATACTAGCTCCTCCCTGACCCCCTAGGTTTGATGTGGAGGCTTTAAAGGGGCCCCGCTAAGCAAAAAAAAAAAAAAAATTTTTTATTTTTTTTCGTGGTTAGCGCCCGGTACGCGAACCGGGAAGCGTTCTGGGGAGCGTATCACAATGAAAAATGAATGATAGACTTTTCAAATGCTGTATGTTAATTGATTGTTGGTTTTGTTGATTATTTTTTATTTTATTTTTTAAGCTTTTTTTATTGTGTTTCATAATTTATTAAACTTTCTAACATTTCATTGTCAGAAATTTCATAATAATCATGGAATATAGATTGTAGTCTCTGAGGTTGTAAAATGTCCTCATTTGCAAGGAGGTTATCTACTGCTTGTACACATTGCAGTAGTTCTTGGTCCCAAGATTCATCCATAAATTCAATCTCATTTGGATCAATGATTTCTGTGTTGGACTCTGGAAGGACAATTTCAAATGAAATGTTTTGTTCACTTTCCATTTTTCCTGAAATTTGCATAAAAAAAATATATATTAGTAGAGGTAGGGCACTGTTGGGATTAATTTTAGATAGGCAGTTTTTAACAGAGAATTTATCTTTGGGCAGTGTATAGTATCAGAGTGGAAGTAGGAATATAAAAAAGTGTATCTAAATTTATAAGTACTACAGAGGGATAGTATATAACTAACAGAAAAAGTTTGCCATATTAACTTAAAGTGCTCAATATACTTCAGTTTTAAAAATAACAACTTACCTTTAAAAAGAAGTTGAAGTTATTAATGAAAATCCTATTAAAATGTACACCAAGAAGTAGTAGTCAAAATGGCTGTGCTTCCTTCTCTTCCTTTATATATATTCGGGTACATAACCAATCAAATGTGAGGTAAAAAAAGTAGAAAATGAAAGTAACATTTTAATTGGTTGTCAATTCCAACATTTCAGATGTGTTTTGTGAAGTAATTTACCTCAGGGTATTTAGAGAGGTCTACAGGCTAAATGGCTAAATGGAATTCCAATCAATTTTGTGAAAATGGTAGGGATTGGTATGTAGTATGAGCTAATCTATATTTGGTGAAATTGTCTCCAGTGGCTTTTCTGTGAACTACTTTCCCACCTTTTTTGATGGTGCGCTTCCCAGGGAGCGACCCGGTACGCGAACCGTTGAGCGCCCCGGTTCGCGTACCTTAAGCGTTCCGGGAGTCCACCATTTTGTGTTTCGGTCGAATTAAGATACAAGATGGAGGGCAAATAATGTTCAGAATGGGTAGAAGGGGGCACGGTAGAGTTATCTTGACCCCCTAGGTTTTCTGAGGGTGGCTGAGGAGGCTTATATGTGCGAAAAAAAAACATTTTTTTTAAAAAAATTCGCGAGGTTAGCTCCCGGTACGCGTACCGGGTAGCGCCCCAGGGAGCGTATTTTGTTGAAAATTAGTGAAAATAGTTAGAGTAAAATAATAATTGTGAGTGATTAGATGTAGGGTAGCTCTGAGAAGAGCTTTTGGGTTTATGGTACATTTAGGTACTTATAAGTAGGTACCAATGCACATTTTTAAATTCAGAGTGAAAACTCTGTTGCCCTCATCTGAGAAGTGAACTCCATCTCCTCTGTAGATATCTTGCATGTAGTAACGCAAGTTATTGTTGTACAGGGAGCCCATTCCATGGTCTCTCATGTAAGCTGAAACAGATTTGTTTACATGCTTCCTCGACTTCTCAATTTGTGGACAAAATTGGTTTGACCACCTCCATTTCTGTCTTTGGCATATATTTGAATATACCAAGGCAGTCTGAGGAAAAAGTGCCATTAATTGCTCAAAGGTGTCCTTTAAAAGCATTTCCAGACCTACACCAGTCAAAGTGCCCAAGTCATTACCTCCACAGTGCACAATTAACAGGTCAGGTTTTGGCAAATGCATAAAGGTTTTCACCAATGGTATCAATTGGTGACATTTTAATCCTCTCTGGCCAAACCACTTAATTTCCACATCTTGTAAATTGAGGTTAGGTAAATTCCTGCTTTCAACGTACCTTTGAGCCCAGTGAATATAACTATGACCAACAATCCAGACAGAAAACATGGTGAGAGAAGGTTCTCCTGCAGTCAGATGAAGTGTGGCAATGAAATGGCAGTTGAAAAAATGTGAGTTTGAAATGAAAAAAACTGTGGAGTTTCTGTGTTCATGAAGTAGTAACAGTGATTGGTGGATTTTGATTGATGAAAACAGAAAGTTAGGGTGTAGAGATGTGTTCTTTGAAAGATGTATTTTGAGTGGTCAATAAAAAATCATTAAATGAAAGAAAGCACTGGATATGCAGGTGCACTGAGAGTTCAGAGTTCAATTGCAACATTGTTGTGTGAATTTGCAAACACCAGAGTTTCTCCAAGAGGTGGTTGCTATGGAAAATAGGCAGAAAGGGCAGAGGGGGAAGGGTTTTCATTTGAAAAAAAGTGAGGGAAGAGTTTTGATTGGGTGACATGAGAAATATGTGTGAAGAATTACACCATTTCTGTGATTTTGATAGCTGCAGACTCTGGAGTGCATACCTTTTGCTCTGCTGAAGACAAATTGGTGTGTTTCTGAGACTGTTTTCAAACTCAAAGTATTTGCTAAGGTGAGAAAATATTTCTTTACTTTAGATAGAGAATAGTGTGCTTTAAGGAGAAAATTATGATTTATGTGGCGCAAATTGCTTGTAAATATGCTCTCACATGTGCATGGAAAATTTAGATTTTGAATGTTTGTGTTAAATAGCTATGTTAAAAGTGACCAAACCATGCTGGGAAGGCAATCAAAAAACGCTTTCATGTGTTTTAATGACATTTTAAGTCATTTTCTGATGTGCAGTGTTTAGAAATTATGATTTTAAAATCGTTTTTGGGGAAAAGGAATTGTTTATAAAATCATGACAAGGACATAATGGTGTATGGTTCTTTATAAGGCAATTGACTGTTCCTGATGTTATTTTTCTCATTTTAGTGTAAGACCTTTCTCTGTGGCGCAAATTGCTTGTAAATATGCTCTTACATGTGCATGAAAATTTTAATTATCAATGTTTGTGTTACATAGCCATGATAAAAATGAATCAACCATGCAGGAAAACCAATCAAAAAACGCTTTAATGTGTTTCAATGACATTTTAAGTCATTTTCTCATGTGCAGTTTTTTGAAATTATGATTTGAAAATCGTTTTTGGGAAAAAGGAATTGTTTTTAAATGCATGAGAAGGACATAATGGTGTATGGTTTTTTATAAGGCAATTGACTGTCCCTGATGTTATTTTTGCCATTTTAATGTCAGACCTTTCTTTGTGGCGCAAATTGCTTGTAAATATGCTCCCACCTGTACATGGAAAATTTTGATTTTGAATGTTTATGTTACATAGCCATGTTAAAAGTGACCCTACCATGCAGGAAAGCCAATCAAAAAACGCTTTTATGTGTCTTAAGGACAATTTAAGTAAGGTTATGGATACATTTATGATGACTGGTGCAATGAAGTAGAAATCACTTACTTCATTGGTAGGCATTTACAATAAAATTTTCTCCTCTGTTTTGTTCATCAAGCGTAACTTTAATCTGCAATCCTGAGTAGGCCTCACCTTAAACAAACCTCTGGATAGGCCACATATTATTGTCATCCTGATTTAATCATTTATAATGCTAGGGATAGATTTATGATAGGTGTATACCTCTTTTGTGCCACTTAGAAAACATTCTCCATGGGGAAATGACTTAAAATGTCATTAAGACACATGAATGTTTTTTTTTTTTTAAACGTTTGCAAATTTTTTGGGTCACTTTCAACATGGCTATGTGTCTGAAACAGTCAAAATCTAAATTTACAATGTACAGGTGGGAGCATATTTACAAGGAATGTGCTTCATGGGGAAACGTTTGCAATTTTTTTGGGTCACTTTCAACATGGCTATGTGTCTGAAACAGTGAAAATCTAAATTTGCAATGCACAGGTGGGAGCATATTTACAAGGAATGTGCTTCATGGGGAAAGGTCTTATAATGTAATATGGGAAAAATGACATTAGAGATACTGAAATGCTTTATAGAGAAGCATACACCATTATGTCCTTGTCATAATTTTGCAAACCATTACTTTTCCCCAAAAACGATTTTCAAATTATATTTTGAAAACACTGCACATGTGGAAATTACTTAAAATGTCATGTACATATGGTGGTTCATCTGTAACAAGATAAGAAGCTTAGGGATACATTTATGATGACTGGTGCAATAAAGTGGACATTACTTACTTCATTGGTAGGCCTTTACATGTATTATCTCCTCTGTATTCTTCATCAAGCGTAACTTTGATCTGCAACCCTGAGTAGGCCTCACCTTAAACAAACCTCTGCATAGGCCACACCTTATCGTCATCCTGAATTAATCATTTAAAATGCTAGGGACAGATTTATGATAGGTGTATGCATCTTTTGCGCCACTGTGCGTCACTTTTGTGACGCAGTGGCGGTGCAAAAGATTTGCTATGAGGCGAGAAAATTACAAATTGATGCATTTAGGCAGATGTGTCATGGTGTAAAAAAAACGTGCCACATGAAACCGATGCAGCAGTGGATGTGCCAGTCATTTTGCGCCGCTGTTCCGCCACCCATGGTGTGCTGCATTTACAATGCGGCGCAGCATGGGGCAAAAATGGCACAGATGCGTGACGTATCTGTGCTGTAAAGGTGGCGCATTGCTGGAGTTGTATCGTAAGTGCGATGCAGCTCCAGCAAGGCTCAGGGGTGCCCCATCTATACAATGCTGCGTCAAGACCTATGCCAGCTTCAAGCAGGCGCAGGGTTTTGAAGCAGCTTTCTCCTATCTGATTGTAAATGCGGCACACCATGGGTGGTAAAGCAGTGGTGCACATTAACTGGTGCATGCCTGGGGATGTGCCATTTAATATAAATCTGCACTTTAACATTTGAGTATGTGCAGGGGACACAGAGTCGTTGAGGCTTATCCAAGGTTAAGAACAGATGAGTCCTGTTCAGTGAAAAATTAGACATAGGCTTCACCTGCTCAGCATCGCTGGACATGGTTAAATAATAGCTGCAAAATGTTACTCTTGTTAAATAATTTTACTATTATAATCTGTGAGATTTGTCTCTTACTCTGCAACATCTCATTGTTGTTATCTTTCTTTAAAGATAAAGACAACCTCAACATGAGCGACAATCTGCAATCAGTTGATTTTGACCTCATCATTGAACTTGTAATTGAAACATCAGTGGATGTTGATCCATTGGATGATTTAAATCCTGAGGATGAAGAAGAGCGTGATGAGGATGCAGATTTGTCTGAATTATATGATATCGGATGGGAAGCTGACTTGCTTCAGCCTTTGGAATTATAAACATTTATTTTTAAAATTTATAATCAATAAAAAGTAAAAAGGTAAACCGTTTAATTTAAAAATAAAAACACCTTCAAAAACAGGTTATGTGTAGTGTTTTCAATAAAATATTAAAATATGCTCATAAAATTAGATCAGATTCACATATAAAATAGCATAGGTAACATAAATATAAATGTCATTTCTTTTCTGGTATTTCTGTATTGTAAAAATGGCAATGACTAAAAAATCTTCAAAATAAAATGTCAAGTAGTGTGTTATGTTTTTGATCACTATTACTGATTTACTGTTTGATAATAATGTTTAATAACATTTTTTATTATATTTTTCCTCAGATTCAACTGCAGATCATTTCAAGATGCCTACAAAAATAAGAGAGATAAAGGCTGCAAAACGTCAAAGACAGCAGGAGAAAAAAAAAACGCAGCAGTCCTCTAACAAAAAGATTTCTCAAGCCATGAAGAAAGCACCGGGTAAGAGCTCTAAATATTTCATAAGAAATATTTCTAATAAAAAAAATATTAGTACAGAAAATGTTTCAATCCATAATATGACAAGTAAATCAAATGGAAAGAAAAGGACAAATGAAAATGTTACTGCTAGAGCAAGAGATAAATCTGTGCATGATAGTAGAAGGAAACAACAGTTTAGGGAGATTCGTAAACGAATGTTCCGCAACAGGATAATTGGCAATTTGTTAAAAAATATTAAGAAAGGTCAACAGAAATTAGTTTTTTATAGGAGAAAAAAAAAAGTTGAGAAAGTTATTGATCAGGCTTTTGAAATTAAACGTAAGTTATTTATTTTGATAATCAATAGAATTAGGAAGCTAAACAAGGAAATTTTTGATTTCAAAAGAAATAGTAGATGGAAGAGAATAGTTAATCGTAGTAATTTTTGTGAAGTTTTTTCTGGAGAATGGATACATAGTTCAAGCTGTGAGGCATTTTTTAATGAAGAGAGTTATTTCCAGGATAATGATTTGGTGCATGCAGTTGACATCAGTGGTCGTGCTTATGAAGTGAAAGATGGTTGTCCAGTTGAAAAAGAAAAACTTGTGACAACAGAGGCAGAAGAGTTGTTAGGTAATGAGGTTTTAGGAAGACGTGCTAAGGGTCCTGTGTACACCTGGAAGTGTAGTAGTATTTGCAGTGTGCGACAGGATTCCATCAATTTGCTTTGTGATTTTGTACGGACATTTAACAAGAAAAGTTTAAAGCAGAAAATAAGGTTGTTGCAAGAATTAGATCCTTGCAGAGTGAGAGAAGTGACAGGTTTGCATGGTCATTCACTGGCTTGTCTTTCCAGGAGAGTATGCCAGAGTGTTTTTCATCATTTCAGGATGCTAGCAGTGCATCATAACAAAGTGAGGAAGTTAGTTAGAATGTTGTATTATGCTAAGAGTCCAGCAATTATGCTGAAACAATTATGCGCTGCTCTTTTGCATGGTTCTGAAATAGATGTGAGGAATATATGTGAAGAAATTGAGTTTTGTTACTTTGGAACTAAAGAGGTGAATGTTGAAATTGAGCAAGAAATAGAGGGTCATTTGGAAGATACTGTACATGTTTCCAGTACAGATAATTTCCAGAGGGAAATTGCGACGTTTGACATGAAATCAAGTGAGAGGCCTAATTTCAATTGTGTGTGTTGTAGACGCACTTATTATAAGAATCAGACTAAGTTAGTGGATTTATATGCAAAAAGTGAAAGGGAAAATAATAGTGAATGGAAGGATTTTGCAACATACTTGATGGTAGAAAATTGTTTTGATTTGGGATTGGATCAACGTGTGTGTACTTATTGTTGTAACAAATTAAAACAAAACCAGATGCCTGCTAGAGCAGTTCATAATAATCTGGAATTGGTTGAGATTCCTTCTGAATTGAAGGACTTAAATATTTATGAATCTATTTTGATTCAAAGTATCCATCCCTTTCAGGCTATTGTAAGAATGGAGCCAAAGACAGGGAAATTGCCTCCATCAGATTTACAGAGAGGATTAAAGGGAAGAGTTGTTTATTTGCCTCTAGATTTCAAGAAAAACATTAACACAATTGGAGTAGAAAAAGTGTAAGAGGAACCTCTGGTTATCTTAGTTAATGGGGTTCCGACAAAGAATAAGAAAATATGGCAAGATTTAGTAGATGTTAGGAAAGTTAAAAAGGCAACATTGTATTTGAAAAAAAAAAATAAATACTATAAGAATGTATATGTTGCAGAAGAGGAAGTAAGTGAGGAAGAGGATAGCGATTTGTGTGCTGGTCAAATTGAGAAAGTAGAACCCTCTACTAGTGAGGAAATATATGAACATTATAGTGTTCATCCTTTGCATTCAAAGGAAGTCATGGGGAATGCTATTGAGTTGTTTCAAATGAAACAAGCCAAAGGGAGTCCCATTAGTGTTTGGGAGGAAAGTTTGGAAGCTCGGTGTTTCCCACAGCTTTTTCCAACAGGTCAGGGAGGAAGATATGATGAGCGACCTCATCAAATTCCTGCTTCTGAATACCGGACTTTGCGATTGTATGCAGGAGATGCTAGGTTTCGACAATGCATTCCTTATTTGTTTCATCTCCTGTTTGAAAGCGATCTGTCTGGACTGTCATATGCAGTGAACCACATCTTGAAAAGTGGTATACACATGCAAAACATCTCGGCAAGTGATTTTATGGATAAAGTGAATGTCCAAGATAGTATTTTGGAATCTCACCTGATTAATCTCATGGCGTGTCAGCGTGGTACTAATGAGTACTGGTACCGTCGTCATGGTGATTTAAAATGTATGCTGAGGAACTTAGGTACTCCCACATGGTTCCTCACTCTGAGTTGTGCCGAGTATGGCTGGGAAGACTTACTTCAATTTCTACGAGAGGCAAATGCTAACGTAGAAAACATCGAATTCAAGACACCCGGAGAACTGTGCTCTTTGGATCCAGTCAATGTATGTAGGTACTTCAATCATAGATTTGAAGCTATGATGTCTTTCATCATGAATAAGAAGAATCCACCTCTTGGAGAGGTGTTGGATTTCTTCTGGAGAAAGGAGTACCAAGCAAGAGGTGCTCCTCATATACATATGTTGCTGTGGATCAAGGATGCACCTAAATTTGGAACGGATCCAGAAGACTCAGTGATGAGTTTCATCCAACAGTATTCTACGTGTGCTGTTCCAAACGCAAAGGAGAAGAAAAGCCTAAGAGAAAAAGTTCTGCGTTTCCAAAGCCATCGATGTGGAAAGTACTGACGTCGTAAATTCCGAAACAAAGACAAGTTCTACACCAAATGTCGTTTCGGCTTCCCACGACCGGTGATTTCTAAAGGAAGAGTAAACAGTTTGATGTCTTCGCTGCGACATAATGTGATGAAGAAATCACCTAAAAACACTTACAATTTGAAGAGGAACGAAGAGTCCAAGTATATCAACGACTACAACCCGGTGATTTTGTCCATGTGGAATGCTAACATGGATATACAGTTTGTGGCTGATAACTGTATGGCTGTGGCTCGGTATGTGACGTCGTACATCACCAAAAAAGAGAAGACAGAATTGAAGGATATGTGGGAGGACATTTCCCATGAAAAGAGCCTCAGCAAGAAGTTGTACAGTTTCAGTCTGAAGATGTTGTCGCATCGAGAAATCGGAGCGTACGAATGTTCTGACCGGTTGTCTTCAGCAAGTCTCTATGCCAAGTCCAGGAGTATCGTTTGGGCGAGTCTTGGTCTTGCTGCAACGCGTAATCGAGTTCTCAAACCTGTGCGGGAAATTGAGTATTTGGCGGAAAAGGAGCCAAACAGTACCGACATTTTGAAGACAAACATGTTGGATACATATTATCCAAATCGAAGCAGTCACCTAGAGAATGTTTGTCTGTATGAGGTTCTGCAAAATTACATGTTCAAGAGGAACATCAAAGAAGATACTGAGAAAGGAGTGTATGCTGTAATAGGAAGTGAGGGATGTCTGGTCAAGCAAAGAAAATGCCACTTGATAAACCATCGAAAATTGAGTGGCGAATCTCCTGAAAAAAAGGAGTTTTTCTATTTAGCACTTTTGCAACTTTTCAAGCCTTGGCGTGCAGAAGAGGAACTGCTTGGAGATTTCCTCTGTTACGAAGACTCTTTCAATGCCGCCAAGGAGACCATAGAATGTCCTGCTTTTCCCAAATATGTAGAAATGTTGAATGCGGAAATTGAGCAGGAAGAACGATTGCAGCCGAGATTGCCAGAGACAGTTCTCAGGACAGTCAGAGTTCTGCTTCATTGAGTCAGGATCCACTAGGAGGACCTCTTATTGAAAATGAAGCTGCCACTGCTATGAATGAGGTGGAAAGAGCCATGGCACATGCTCAAGAGGATGCGGTTAACTTAGAAGAGTTGGAAAGGCAACTCAACGTTGAGCAGAGGAAAATATATGATGAAGTTACCATGCAAATTGATCATGGATTAAGTCATGATAAGAAAGAGTGCTCATGTACGTCGTTGAAGCCTGTCCGACTGTACGTGAGTGGAGAAGCGGGAACTGGAAAAAGTTTCCTCATTAAAGCAATTTCATGCTATTTGCAGGAAAGGACAGAGTCATCACTGTCTTGTGTTGTCACTGCTCCAACTGGACTGGCAGCACATAATATTAAAGGGATTACTTTACATCGTTTACTGATGCTGCCAGTGGAGCATGACAACAAATTAGAATATCACAAGCTATCTGGAGATGCTTGTTTTGAAGTTTCAAGAATCTTGAGGAAAATGAAACTTCTTATCATTGACGAAGTAAGCATGGTTTCCAATGTCATGCTTGCCTTTGTGCATTTGAGGATGCAAGAAGTTCTCAAAACAGAGTATGATGTGTTATTTGGTGGCAAACACATCATTGTTTTTGGAGATCTTCTGCAGCTGACACCAGTGAAAGGGCAACCTGTGTTCAAAATGCTCACGCATGAAGATACCAGGAAGTGCCTAGGCAGCATTGGCAACGTCAATATATGGTTAAACTTCAATTATGCTGAACTGCATGAAAATATGCGTCAGGCAAAGGATGAAGTTTACAAGACTATTCTACAAGATGTTAGAATTGGAAAAGTGACCGAGCATGGGAAAGAAGCTTTACATGCACGATTACTGTCAAATTTATATCCAGAACAAGATGTTGTGCCTGAGAATATTTTTCAGAAAATTACTGATAAGAAATCTGGAATATGTTTGATGCCAACTCTTGCAGAATGTGCCAAATTTAACAACAAAATGTTGCATTTAGAAAAGCAAGAGATTGTGAAAGTGGAAGCTATTGATAGAGTAGAGCATATGGGATCAACAATTATTTTGTCTGAGAATCTGAAAACAAAATTGGATTCATTAGAGAAGAGTATATCTAAAACTGCAGGTTTTGAAAAGACTCTGAATGTGTGCTTGAACTGCCGTATAATTTTAAGAAGGAATTTACATGTTGAAAGAGGTCTGGTAAATGGATCAATGGGTAATGTTGTTGATTTTGTGAAATACAGAAATAGAGATGGAATTGAATTTTTAAAAATTAAATTTGATGGCATTGAGGAAGTACAGTTAATTGCTCGTTGTTCTGCTAGATTTTTGCTTGTAAAAGACTTATATGTTCGCCGTAAGCAGTTCCCTGTTTGCTTGGCATATGCGGTGACAATTCATAAATCGCAAGGTTTAAGTGTAGACACTGCATTGGTGAATATTGGCAGTTCTGTGTTCAAGGAGGGTATGGCATATGTGGCATTGTCACGAGTTAGAACTTTATCGGGATTGTACTTGATTGACTGTGATGTCAGAAACATTTGTGCAGATCTAGATTGTGTTAAGGAATACAATAGGTTAAGAAGAGAGTATGCGCCACATTTGCCTCAGTTTCCTTTGTTTGAGAAACGTCTGGTAGGCCGGAAACGAAGAAATGAGAACAATACTGGGCAGGTTGTAGCAAAAAGACAAAAAGTGAATGAACCTAAAATTACAAGCAGAAACAAAGAGGATTCTGTTGAAGATGTTGTTGGTTTTCAGTTTGAAAACAGTTCTGGTGTCAACTGCTATGCTAATGTAGTAATTAATGTTTTGTTTTCTCTAAAAAATGTAAAAGAAGAGATTGTGGTCAATTCTGATCAAAGATTTTGCAGTTTGTTAAATTCTGTGTTAGAGAAATGTACCACTGATAGAAGAAACATAGAAAGTGTGTCTGAAATTAGAAATCTGTTAGATAGATGTTCAGGCCAAACACAATTCTCTCAAAATATTCAGCAAGATTGTCAGGAGTTTTTAATGTATATGCTTCATGTATTACATGCTGAAGGTGTAGATGTAGATCAGCTGTTTGGGCTTTCTTATCAATGGCAGCATGACTGCGAGAACTGTATGGTATCAAGTACTACTAGTGTAGACTCAGAAAGATTTGTATATTTAACTTTGCCAGACAGTAAATCAGTCTCCTTTAATAAGCTAGTAAAAGCTGCTAATCACAACATGGAGTGTAGCCAATGTAAATCTGAAATGATGTCCACATTATTTATACGAACATATGGCCAGTACATCATTTTAATGTTCCAACGATGTAGGCCTGATGGAACAAAATTGACAACTTTAATAAAAAATTTTGTAGCTTCGCAGTTGTCAATATCAGGAAGGACTTTTGTAACTACAGCAATTATATATCATGACGGCCCTTCAATATCATCAGGACATTACACAGCTTATTTAAAGTCTAGAAATGGCTGGTCATTCTGTAATGATTCTGTTGTAATTTTCAAAAAAAAATTGCCGTATGACCTTAAAAACTCTTACCTGGTGTTTTTAAAACCAAAATTTTAGGAAAATAATCTCGGGATATGATCTGTGGAATTTCAAGAAGTTCTAATGGCTCCTACACAATTTGGCCTTGAGGATAAGTGTAGTTCAGAGACATAACATCTAATCATACTATTGGACATCATGGACATGTATGTGCAGTTTAAATGAGTTCAGAAAAACTGTTTCTTTTCATAAGCTAATTAAAGCAGCCAATCAAAACATGGAGTAGAGGGAATGTAAGTCTGCAATGCTGTCTACTGTTTTACATTACTTTGTGATTAAAAGTGATGTAGAGAATTAAATAATTGTAGTACTCATAGAGGTAGTGTAAGTCTGCTTCATATTAAGCAGTATCAGTGTCATACGAAATGTAGAACATGACTGAGCAAGAAGGGGAAGATATTACTATTCCAGGATTGTGAAAATGATCTTCAACATTTTAATTCTGAAAGTTGAGGGAATGCCAAATGATGGGATTGGCTAACAAGAAATCCAAGAGTTATACATGGCTCTGACAAAATTTGGCCTTGTGGAATCTTGTGGTAGAGAGCAAGAAGTCATTTATTGTATGTAACATGTTTTTAAAAACGATGGAGATTTTCTTTCAGAAACTGGTGGGCTGAAAGTAATAACAGCACAAAAGAGTATAAGCTATTCATAGGACATCCTTGGACGTCATGGAAAGTAAGTTAACTTTAAGGAGTTCTGATTTTTGATTTATGATCTTGTATGGGTTTTTTAAACACAATCATATTGATTGTGTTTTTTTTTACCCGCTGTTACATGATGAATACCTTCAAGTCACTGTTTTTAGTGAATTTTGATACATTCTGAGAACAGCAAAAATAAACCATTTAACATGTATAATTAATTCTGTAATGTTTCCATTTATGATGTATATGTAGAACTGTGTAGAAGGCATGGAGAAGGTGAGGCTTCTGTAAGTGTCAAAGTTGTTGCATGCAGTGCTGCACTTCTGCGTATTCTTTGATATGCTAGACTACATCTGCACAATGAGATACCTAAGCAAAGGAAACAGAAGTGATGTGATTGTGAAATGAGCAAAATAAATTGCATGTATTTCAATTACATCACCTGTGTTTCCTATCATTACGAATCACATTGTGCAGATCAAGTTTAGGTCTGTCCAGGGAAACATAGGAGGTTTGGACTTTGTTGAAGATTGCAGTGGACATGACTCACTTCATTGGTAGACCTTCACATGTATTATGTCTTCTATTCTCTTCAACAACTCGAAATTTCATCTGCAACCCTGAGTAGGCTCACCTGAAACAAAACTCTGGATAGTAGACATCTTATTGGCATCCTGAAGCAATTATTTTAAATTTTAGTGTCTTGCGACACTTTTCTGAGACAACAGCAATGCAAAAGATGCACCATGTTTTAAGATAGGCCTCACTTCATCTGCATCAAGATAGTGTTAGTTTAAAATGTATATCTTTAGGACTGTGTAGCTTCTGTAAGTGTCAAAGTTATTGAAAAACTGTTTGTCCTTCAATCTTTGCCCTTGTCTTTTGTAATTTTTCAATACATGTTTTTATATTTTTCAAATGTTGGTTCTCTCTTTCACAGATTGAAAGTATAAAAATAAAAAGTGAGGAATTTAACGACAATTATAAGGTAAGTATTTTGTACTCTTTTCGTTACATTTCTATCACATTGAACTACTATTAGTTCCACTGCTTCATTTCTTTAATCCTCAGTTTCCTGCCTTTGCTACTTCCCTCATTCCTTTCTCTATTACCTACTTACTCAACTCCTTCCACTTTTTTTCTCAGTCCCTCTCTTCTCATAGTTCCTCACTCTTGTTCACTCACTCCGTCTCTATTACTCTTAGTGTCTTTGACTGATCACTGTATCACTATTTGTTCATAATGCTTTCTCTGTGTAGTTGAAGCACACTAAGGGGCATATTATGAATGCAGCCAATAAAATTATTGCTCTTTTTATTGGCAGAAAACTGGTGCAAAAGCGGCTTTAGCGGCAGTTTTCTGCCGCAAAAGCAGCTTTAGCGACACATTTCTGCCTATAAAAGCTGCAAAACTTTTATTGCCTATGTTGATAATATGCCCCTATGTTATTTACATTAGGGCTATATTGTCCAGTATAACAATCAAAATTGCTCTCCAAAGACACCAGGCAAAGCAGACGCTCCCTCAAACAGATCACCAAGCGCAATTTACCCTACTTACAATCTAGCCTGTTCTCTGTCGAGACTTTAGCAATCTTTAGAGCACAAGATAAGATTTTTTTACATGGAAGAGCCATACGTATTGCAATTCTACTTAAGAAACAAGCATTGGCATAGACAATAGGTCTCGCCTTTGGGACCTTATACGTGTTTAGCCATGCAACAGTTGATGTTGCTGCACCAAGGATATTATGCTGCATAACTAAAGACTTAGAAGGTCCAAAAGTCGATACCTATTGGCTATGCCAATGCTTGTTTTTCTTTCACTTCGTTATCTATTTTGTTTTTCACAATTATACCATCTTCTGTCTGTTCTTTGGTAAATAGATCTATTAAATAGTATCTCTTCTTTACTCCCTATAGCTGTCTTTCTTGAAACATCACTCTCTGTTTACTTTCCTTATACTTACTCTTTTTTTTTAAAAAGTTTTTTTTTTGGTTAGCTCCCGGTACGCGTACCGGGAAGCTAAACCGGAAGCGAACCAAAAGAAATAGAGCTTGCCAGAGTGCTAAACATTCTAGCAATTTTTTTGGAAAGGGAAGGTAGTTCTGAAAAGAACTTTTTTTTTTATATTTTTGTTGTTTTATATTTTTTTTGTATTTTTTGAACATTTTTTGTTTTTTTTGTATTTTTTGAACGATTTTATATTTTTTTGGGTTTTTTTGGGGGGGGGGGAACAACAAAAAACAGGCGTTGAAAAGGGCTCAACAGGAGCAAAAAAAAATTACTGGGGGCGGTTAGGGCAATTATGATTGTCATAAGCCAGGTTGATGGCATTAATACTCATGTTACCACATGATATCAACGCACCACAGTGCATACAAGTATGTTTCATGTGCCCAAAATTCTCTTGGATGTTTGGCACAGTTTCCCGTGCCTCTGCTGGTGTCAATGATATTGACGATGTTGACCTGGCCACAGGAGTTGCTGTTGGGTTTTGTTCCATATCCCGTATTTCCGCCCGGCTGTAATTAAGTGGATGCTTCCTGGTCATGTGCCGATGCATGGTATAGTTCCCATAGCTATACTTTTTATCAGTCCCTCTTGATAATTTCTCTTTGCAGATGAGGCAGGTGACATACCTCGCATTCACTTTCTTTTGCCCTGGAGGGATTGAATAAAACTGCCAGATGAAACTGGCTTTCCTATGGGAAACCCGGGGCACCTCTTCCAAGAACTGTGGTTCTTCTCTCTCCTCTTCCTCTAGTTCTTCCTCTTCCTCCTCTGTGTTGGTGATCACCTGGGGAGGTGGTCCTCTCTTCCCATGAGGAGGTGGAGGTGGTGGTGGGGGTGCACCAGCTGAAGCAAGTACTGAAGTCATTTCTCAAGTATTAATAAAGGTCTTCCTCTCACAATGATGAAAGTCAGAGTGAGGAAAGAAGGAGGGGTTTTCATCATTTGGAAAAAACAATACTTCTCAACCAATGAAAAGTGTTATTTTTAGGTCACCTGACCTAGCCTTCCATAATTATGAAACTAAAAGTGAAATGAACCAATGAAAAGCTTTATTAACAAGTCACATGACTCTAACTTTCATGTTACGCGCTGCGGAACGCTCCCCGGTTAGCTTCCGGTTCGCTGCGCTTCGCGCCTCGGTCCGCGCCCGGGGACACTTCCGGGTGCGCTAACGCAGTACGTCACAAGACGCATTTCGCGGCAACGCGATACATCGCGCTTTCGCGCCGCGGATCGCTTCCGGGGAGTTGCGTTTCGCGCCTCGGTCCGCGCCCCGGGGCACTTCCGGGTGCGCTAACGCAGTACGTCATAAGACGCATTACGCGGCAACGCGATACCGTCACTATGTTGATTTGTTACCGGTTCGCGGACCGGATCGCGGAATCGAATTGAGCTAACGGGAAGCTTTCCGGTTAGCGGACCGGGAGCGAAACAAAAAAAATATTTTAAAAAATTTATTAAGAAACATATAAAATATATTTTTGGATTTAAAGAAGAATACATTTTACTTCTGTAGATATTAGCTTTTAAAAAACCAATGAAATTCACTGAAAAAACCATAGGTTATAGACCATATATAGTTAGGAATTAGCATTTACAAAACCTTGAAAATTCACTGAAAAAACCATAGGTTATAGACCATATATAGTTAGGAATTAGCATTTAAAAAACCTTATTTTACTCACACAAAACCATTGAAATTCCATATATAGTTAGTTGCACTAACTATATATCGCGCACCCGCAATCCACTGCTGATCATGTCACATATTACATCATTCATGACATGGTCAGTGACATCACTGATGACATCACTGATGACATCTCAAATGACATCACTGATGACATCACTGATGACATCTCAAATGACATCACTGATGACTACATCCAGTGACTGTATAATTCTGTAAAGTTAAAATATGTCTTACATATTGAAGAATGAGTGGATGTATAAGTGTCTTGATGAAGGATTTAGTAGGGGCATGGCTGACTGTATGAGTGACTGATTAAATGTGTCTCACTGAGTGCATGGGTTAATGACTAAACTGTCTTAATTTGTGCATCATTATGTCTGTTGTTCTGTAAACTGCTGCATGTGTTGATCATTAGCTATATGATTAACTGTATGGGTTATTGATTGGTTGCCAAAGCATTTGTATGGGAGACTGAGTGTGTGTGTGGGTGGCTGGGAGGTGTATGACTCTCTGCATAGATGTGTGAGCAGTTGATTGACTAGATGTATGGGTTCAAAAGTGCATGTGGAAACAGCTGTATGGGCGGTTGACTGTGTGCATGAGTGTATTGGTGAGTGAATGGATATCTCAGTGCTACATGTCAAAGTAAGTACATATGTAAAACACAGTACATGTGAAAGTTGACATATATAAATAACTGTGCATAAGAGCCAGTGAATGTGTGAGTGGCTGTATGGATCATTGTGAACTTGTATACAGGATTGTATAAGTGAGTAAATATGTTTTAGTATATGTTTGAATAAGTAAGGTGTGTATAACTGTATAGTTGAGGAAATGGAGGTGTGATTGATTCTTTGCATGACTGACTAAGTGTCTGAGTAACTCCATGGATGAGTGACAGTCTATGAGTGTCTGTTTACACTGAGTGTATCTAAGGTTATATTAGAGTCTGAAGAGGTTCATCGTATTATCACATGAATGATGTCATCAGTGATGTGATCAGTAATGTCAAATGAGATGTCATCAGTGATGTCATCAGTGATGTCATTTGAGATGTCATCAGTGATGTCATTTGAGATGTCATCAGTGATGTCATCAGTGATGTCATTTGAGATGTCATCAGTGATGTCATCAGTGATGTCACTGACCATGTCATGAATGATGTAATATGTGACATGATCAGCAGTGGATTGCGGGTGCGCGATATATAGTTAGTGCAACTAACTATATATGGAATTTCAATGGTTTTGTGTGAGTAAAATAAGGTTTTTTAAATGCTAATTCCTAACTATATATGGTCTATAACCTATGGTTTTTTCAGTGAATATATATATATATATATATATATATATATATATATATATATATATATACTCCTAAGGTGTGCCCAAGTGAATCCTACCTGGGGATCTTCTTAAATGCAGAGCATCATGAAACCTAGGCTTAAGGGGTGCTTGAGGCACGGTCAAAAGGAGGGGTGGTGGCCTTCGTAGTAACAGGTTCGTCAGAAGGACGCCACTCAAAGGAACCTATTCAGTCCACTCCCTGCAGGATGGTACCACAGATTCGGGTCTCTTCTTTGACCTTTGTCGCAGTCCAGCTCTTCTGGTGTCAGAGGTGTCCTTTCAATCCTAGATTTAGCGGTGGTAGCATTGTGGCTGTCTTAGAAATGGCCCTTTCTGCAGGGTTATCTCCAAACATTTTGCTTCTTCCTCCTATTGCTGAAGTGCATATGCTCTCTGGGAAATTTGCATTATGTATTGATGTTTCCATGAATGGCATATTTGATTTACTGGTAAGCCCCTAGTAAAGTGCCCAGGGCCTGTAAATCAAATGCTGTTAGTGGGCTTGCAGCACTGGTTGTGTCACTCGCACAAGCAACCCTTCAAAGGTAACTCAGACCTCCCACTGCAGTGTCTGTGTGCAGTATAGTACTGCCAAGTCAACTTGGCAAGGGCACCCACTTGCCAGGCCCTAATGTTCTCTTTTCTTAAATGAGTCACTCCTGAGGTAGGCCCAAGATACCCCTGTTGAAAGGGTACAGTGTATGTGAAGGGTAGGACATGCCTTGATGTGTGTGGCATGTCCAGATAGTGATATAGTGGCAATTTCGTTTTTCACTATTGAAAGCCCCTCTTCCCCATAGGAAAGCATTGGAGATTATGTATAACATCTTATAAACATAGCTTCCCATTCGGACCAGATAGGAAAATGAAGTTTAGTATGCCTCAACTTAGAATCTAAAGATGCATCTTTTAGTCACTGTGATTTTTACATTCTGT
This sequence comes from Lissotriton helveticus, assembly GCF_964261635.1. Classification (NCBI taxonomy): domain Eukaryota; kingdom Metazoa; phylum Chordata; class Amphibia; order Caudata; family Salamandridae; genus Lissotriton; species Lissotriton helveticus. The sequence goes on along the minus strand of NC_136063.1, from coordinate 10,791,212 downwards.
GTTTAAAAATACCACTTTTAGAAAGTAGGTTTTCTCTTTCTTAGCAATCCTGTGTACCTCTGCTAGGATGTGTATTGACTGTCTGACTTTTTAGTGTAAGGGGTTAGGGAGGTGCATTCTCTCAGACAGCCACTGGGGATTGATGTGTGTCCTGCCTTTCCTGAATGAGTCAGGGCTGGGCTCAATAGACCTGGGCTGCATTCAGTGTAGTGAGCGGAGTTGTCACCAGCACCTGAATAGGCCCGGTCTGCATTAAGAGTGGTGGGGGGAGATTTCCTTGCACCTGAAAAAGCCTTGTCTGCCTTGGACAATGCTGTCACCACCTCCTGCTGGGAAACTGGGCCAAAGAGGACCACTCTGGTTTGGACTAACCACAGACACTCTCTCCCTAAATGGAATTTGGGGTATACATATTGGGGCCCAGACCCCAGAACTTTAGAACTCTTTTGGAACCAAGAAGACTTCCAAGAAGAAGAGCTGGAGAAGCTTTTAGGAGGTTCTACTTCTTTGATGTAGGCTTTGCTGTGTTGGCCTGCAGTGGTTGCTTCTGTCTTGGGCAGTGAAACGACTGGACTGTACTTTTTGCAGTTTCGTTTTGAGAGTTTCTCCAAGGGCTTGATGTAGAGTTTGCCCCCTGTTCAAAAAGTCTTAGGAACAGCAAATACTTCAAGTTCTTCTGCCATCAGCACTGGGGACTGTGTGTTTTGTGCAGCAACAGTAGAAAAAGCATCCCAATGCTGTCTGCGATGCCCCTGCTGACTCCGTGTCATTCGGGCACCGGAGAGGGCACTGATGCACTCCCCACTGCAGCCCTGGTCGAACTGATGGCACCATCTGATGCTGCCACTGAGCCGCTGCTTGCACCGCAACCTGTGGGCACCGCACTTCATATCACCTCGCTTCTCGATGCCATCTTAGTATCCCTGATGACTCTGCTCCATTCTGACATTGACGCTGCTACTTGCACCGTGGTTCAAGGGCACTGCTTGTAAGTTACATGATGCACAATCCTCATCCCTCACCACAGCCTTGGCCTACCAACACGGCGCCATAGACTCCAGTTTATCAGCTGACGACAGCGCTTCAGCAACAACGATGCCCCTGCTTGCACCGTGACCTGCCAGCACCGCAAAGAGCAGCGCATCACTTCGCACCGCAGCCCTGGTCTCACTGGCACTACTGGACAACTCTCATCGAGCTGCTGCCTGTACCGTGACCTGAGGGCACCACACCCCACACCAATGCCGGTGCTCCCGACTTCAATCGCAAAGTCTGCAATCTGCAACAAGTGTGACTTCAAGGGCCGATGACTCCTGCACTGACCTCCGGAACAGACGCCTGTAGGTTCCGACTCTTTGGGGCTCATCTAGAGGTCGCTGATGCTCTGCATTTCTAAAAGTTCTGTTTAGCAGATCTTCCCGACACCGTAGCTGGCCCACGACGCGGCGGTAAGCCAGGACTGTTTGGATGTGTTGTTTACGATGCCGTGATAGCCCCAGATGGCGATATCGACTTCAAAGAGCTGTATTTTAAGTCTATTTGGATTATTGAAAATTTCTGAGAACTGTACGGTGGATTTTTATCATTTCTGGTCTTCTTTTGGATATTTAAAAAATATTGATTATTTTCTAAACTGGTGTGTTGTCCTCTTGTAGTGTTTTCACTGTATTACTGTTGATTACGTGCAAATCCTTTACACAGTGCCTCTAAGATAAGCCTGACTGCTCGTGCCAAGCTACCAAGGGAGTGAGCACGGGTTATTTTAGGAGTGTAACTCCCTTATCCTGACTAGAAGGAAGGGTCCCTACTTGGACAAAGGTGCAAACCCTTGCCAACTAGAGATCCCCATTTCTAATATTGGTGGCAGCGGTGGGATAGGACTTTTGTTTGGAGTTACAGTGATTGATGTGCACTAATAACCATATTGCAGACCACTACATACTAGGTTTTTCCTTTTTCATCTATTTTTGTCTTTCCCTATTTTTGAACTTGCACTTCCTGCTGAATCATGTCTCAGTCAAGAGCATCACCAGATACATTCCCAGAATTGGTTTTTGAGGAGGGTAGGTTGGAAACCTAAACCGATAAGGAACTGAAGGTAGTTTGCAAAACCCACAACAACAGTCAGACACTGTCTCATCAGTCTTGCAAGAATGATGTGGGGTACTTTTCTGAGGCACTGGATCTTTGGGTGGAGGACAGTTTCGTTAACACCTATGTGGGGCTGTGTGATTCGATAGTTGGAGAGTAAATTTTAAGTCCCTGTTTACCAGAGCTATGCCAATACCTGCTTGAGTGTCAGATCTCTGAACCCAGGGAGCATGCACTGTAGGCAGAACTTCTGGTGGATTCCAGAGGGCATGGAGAAGCATCTGAGGGTGATCCTGAAAAAAGTGGCTCAGGTATTTCCCAACCAAGGGTGGTGGGAAAGGTTTGTGGTAGCCCAGATAGGTCTTATTGTTGTGGGAGGTGTGTAGGGACTCATATCCTGTCTCTGCATAGAAGTAGTGGGAATAGGCTGTGGCCCAAGGTGCCCGAAACCCGGTCCCAGGGCCTGGGTGGTTCCATGAGGGACCAACAGAGGGGGAGTCTAGGCTGTACTGGAAGGCCATCCTTTTAGGGGTATCTCCTAGTGTCTGAGGAACTTGGGGGTGCCTCTGTCATCAGCGTCCCACAGGTTCTGGTATCTGCCAGCACTGGTCCAGTAGTGAGGGTGCATGAGTCCAAAGAGTAGGGTGAGAGGGCAGTCCCCAGTGGATGGACCAGTGGGTGAAAGATTGCCAGCTCTAAGGACAGAGCACTGACCCTGGTGAGGCCACCTCTGGCCTGGGGGTCTTAATGCTCTGTCGGGTAGACAGGTGGCTGGAGACCTGCATCATGTAGACTCTTGCACAGCTCATGAGGAGTGTGTTACCCTTGGGGGGTTGGTGTACTCCCCCAGAAGTCCTGGGTTGCCAGTGTTGGGGAGTGGCAGCAGCGCAAGCATATATTCGCCACTAACCTTTGCTCAGGATGTCCGGCAGAAACGACGTCTGACGCTAAGTACCCCAGTCCCTACCAGCTAAGGATCCCACAGCGAAGGATCACTCACTGTGTGAACACATACCCAGCAGGGAAAGGGTAAGTGGATAAAATAAAAAACAGGTAGTGGTGAATCTTGAGGATCCCTCTGGGTCTGGTCAAGTTGCGGCAGAGAATAGACAAGGGCACTCCACCTGTTCCAGGAAGAGGAAAGAATATTGTTATCACCACTTCCTCTGTGCCTATGAATACCGCTAACCCCCCTCGGTTTCTGAAGCTTACCAGAATCACACACCACCCAGGCTGTTTAGAAAGAACAAACAACGGAATTCCAGCGGGACAGGAAACCCTCTGACTGCTCAGGTATGGATGAGTCCGGAGAATGGCAGACTGTTCTTTAGCTGTGGAGTTCCGGACCGTTGCCTGCAGCGGTAATAGTACATAGACCGTGACGGCTGTTACAGCACAAGCCGAACACGGCCTTTCTCCACGGAAGTGTAAGGGTGCTCAAACACAAAGAAGTAAAGAGTCTCTGTCTCTTGTTTCAATGATTCCCACTCAGGACGTCACAAGAAACTACGTCTCCCAGAATGCCTCTCTGGGGAGTAGCGTACTGAAAGGAGGCAAAACTCCGTCTTTGCTGCAGACGAGTTTCCCTCTCAGAGTCTTTCAGGGTACAAACAGGGTCCAGACACAATCAGGCGCACGGTACCAAACAATTCCCTATCTGACTATGGTACCACACGAACACAGGTTTTTACAACGGAAGCGGGCCCGCTTCCGTTCGCCTCTGTACTTATCGGAAATGCAGGCAGCAGGTTTCAGGACGGCTTCGGCTCTTCTGCAGTCTTCAGGCTGCTAGCTGAAATCCGGCGGGGAACACCATCCGCCATTCCCACGGCTTCCGGATTGATTGACAAGCACCTTTCTGGAGGAAGGGAGGTGCTTAAGTGTGCTAGGTCCCGTGACTCCGCTGACTTGTCCCTTGGCATGCTGGTTCTTGTAGTTCGTTCGGCCTGTCCTGCACATACTCCCAGGCACACACCAGCGACGGGGCTTTCCAAGTTGACCTGTACCCCGCCCCCAGGACCCTGCAATCGCTACAGCCAGGCACAGATTCAGGCTAAGGGTACTGACCCTGGATTGGAGGACCTGGTTTAGGGTGTCCCCCCTGACCTGGAGGAAGGGTAGACTGATAGCAGTGCACCCACCAGTTTGTCTCCTGGGGGCGCCACTCAAGATGGGAGGTTGAGGAGCCCCTTAGAAGAGGACAGGGTGTGGGAGAGCCCACCCCGGTACCTTGTACATTCTCAGGGTACAGACCCTAGGTTGGTGTAGCAGTTGCAGGATAGCACCCCTAAACTAATGGGCAAATTGTGCAGGACACCTGCCACAGGTGCTCTTGCAATTCTTGAAGGGGGTAGCGCTCCAGGTAGGAGGGTACAGAACCCTCGGGAGGAGGACCTGGGGTGGAAAACCCACCCCAGTCTCCTGTCCAGCAGCTGGGTACAGACCCTGGGCTGGAGGGTCAGTGTCAGGATATCAACCCTGACAAGAGGGAGAGTGGACAAATGGTGCTACCAATTTGAGATTACTGCCCCCACTCTCTGATGCCACAGATGTTAGAGAGCCCTGAGAGGCATAAGGCCTGGGTCTCATCACTAACAACTGTTGGTAGTCAATAATTGTTTCTCCATTCTAATGAAAAAGAACAAAAGTGAGCATCTCTCGCCTTGGAAGGGTTAACTTTCAATGCCTCAAAAGTGCCCATGTCTCACCTGGGAGGGGGGGAGGTGACCTTTCAATGCCTCAAAAGTGGCCATCTCTTCCTTGGAAGAGTTAACTTTCAATGTCTCAAGAGTGGCCATCTTTTACCTTTGGGGAGTTTAACTTTTAATACCTCAAAATTGCCATCCCTCCCCTTGGGTGGGAGGGTTTAACTTTCAATGCCTGGAAAGTGTCCATCTCTCACCTTGGAAGAAGCTCTCGCACGGGTTGTGGGTTAACTTTCAATGCCCCAGTCTCTTCGTTGCTCTTTCAATAGATCGCCCACTGGACCCTTTCCCTTCCCGTCCTCAGCTTCAGATATCCCCTTCTCCTTTGCTTCCTTCACAGAGGATACAGAGAGCTCCAAAGCTACTGGGGCTTTATCTGCGAGTCACGTCCTGGCTCTCCGCTCCATAAAACTCTGCTCTGAGGCTTCAGCAACACTTGGAAGAAAGACCTGCTTCCCTATCCTGCTTCTTGGAATGGAGACAACAATACTCATGCTGATTGGTCAAGATGGCCGTAGGGCGGGCGCACTTCAACAAGGTGGGTTGCAAGATTGTTCTTGTGCACTTCTTCTAACAACGTTTTTTGAAAACTCAAGACTATCATAAAAAGGGCGTGCAGGGATGCAGCACAAAGCAGGAGTGTACCTATCAATTAGTTCAATCAAAATTAGTCCAATTAAAAGCTTGCAGTACATTCTGCAAATAAGATGATGCTATATTCCATGACGTGCTAGGGTTATGACAATAGTTAGAGGTGTGGCTCTCATAATTAAAAATGATACAATATTTTATGTACAGTTGCCATGGATTTTGTATATTTTTGTGTAAAATTACAAAAATGCACTTTCAGTCTTGTAGGTTTTCTGAAGTTTTGCTGCTTTGAACGGACAGTTTAATTTGCATTTATGTATCTTGGGCGAAACAGGTATTGCTGTCTTCAAGCAATACAGTGTGCAAGCATGGAAAGGCGCAACTTGATGAATACAAGCAATACAGTGTGCAAGCAAGGAAAGGCGCAACTTGATGAATACAAGCAATACAGTGTGCAAGCATGGAAAGGCGCAACTTGATGAATACAAGCAATACAGTGTGCAAGCAAGGAAAGGCGCAACTTGATGAATACAAGCAATATAGTGTGCACGCATGGAAAGGCGCAACTTGATGAATACAAGCAATACAGTGTGCAAGCATGGAAAGGCGCAGCTTGATGAATACAAGCAATATAGTGTGCAAGCATGGAAAGGCGCAACTTGATGAATACAAGCAATACAGTGTGCAAGCATGGAAAGGCGCAACTTGATGAATACAAGCAATACAGTGTGCAAGCAAGGAAAGGCGCAACTTGATGAATACAAGCAATACAGTGTGCAAGCATGGAAAGGCGCAACTTGATGAATACAAGCAATACAGTGTGCAAGCAAGGAAAGGCGCAACTTGATGAATACAAGCAATACAGTGTGCAAGCAAGGAAAGGCGCAACTTGATGAATACAAGCAATATAGTGTGCAAGCATGGAAAGGCGCAACTTGATGAATACAAGCAATACAGTGTGCAAGCATGGAAAGGCGCAACTTGATGAATACAAGCAATATAGTGTGCAAGCATGGAAAGGCGCAGCTTGATGAATACAAGCAATACAGTGTGCAAGCAAGGAAAGGCGCAACTTGATGAATACAAGCAATACAGTGTGCAAGCAGGGAAAGGCGCAACTTGATGAATACAAGCAATACAGTGTGCAAGCAAGGAAAGGCGCAACTTGTTGAATACAAGCAATATAGTGTGCAAGCATGCAAGTGTTCAACATGCTCCGTGCAAGCAATATAGTGTGCAAGCATGGAAAGGCGCAACTTGATGAATACAAGCAATATAGTGTGCAAGCATGGAAAGGTCCAACTTGATGAATACAAGCAATACAGTGTGCAAGCATGCAAAGGCGCAGCTTGATGAATACAAGCAATACAGTGTGCAAGCATGGAAAGGCGCAGCTTGATGAATACAAGCAATACAGTGTGCAAGCATGGAAAGGTCCAACTTGATGAATACAAGCAATATAGTGTGCAAGCATGGAAAGGCGCAACTTGATGAATACAAGCAATATAGTGTGCAAGCATGGAAAGGCGCAACTTGATGAATACAAGCAATATAGTGTGCAAGCATGGAAAGGTCCAACTTGATGAATACAAGCAATATAGTGTGCAAGCATGGAAAGGCGCAACTTGATGAATACAAGCAATATAGTGTGCAAGCATGCAAAGGTCCAACTTGATGAATACAAGCAATACAGTGTGCAAGCATGCAAAGGCGCAGCTTGATGAATACAAGCAATACAGTGTGCAAGCATGGAAAGGCGCAACTTGATGAATACAAGCAATACAGTGTGCAAGCATGCAAAGGCGCAGCTTGATGAATACAAGCAATACAGTGTGCAAGCATGGAAAGGCGCAGCTTGATGAATACAAGCAATACAGTGTGCAAGCATGCAAAGGCGCAGCTTGATGAATACAAGCAATACAGTGTGCAAGCATGGAAAGGAGCAACTTGATGAATACAAGCAATATAGTGTGCAAGCAAGGAAAGGCGCAACTTGATGAATACAAGCAATACAGTGTGCAAGCAAGGAAAGGCGCAACTTGATGAATACAAGCAATACAGTGTGCAAGCAAGGAAAGGCGCAACTTGATGAATACAAGCAATATAGTGTGCAAGCATGCAAAGGTCCAACTTGATGAATACAAGCAATATAGTGTGCAAGCATGGAAAGGTCCAACTTGATGAATACAAGCAATATAGTGTGCAATCATGGAAAGGCGCAACTTGATGAATACAAGCAATACAGTGTGCAAGCATGGAAAGGCACAACTTGATGAATACAAGCAATATAGTGTGCAAGCATGCAAAGGCGCAACTTGATGAATACAAGCAATACAGTGTGCAAGCAAGGAAAGGCGCAACTTGATGAATACAAGCAATACAGTGTGCAAGCAAGGAAAGGCGCAACTTGATGAATACAAGCAATACAGTGTGCAAGCAAGGAAAGGCGCAACTTGATGAATACAAGCAATACAGTGTGCAAGCATGGAAAGGCGCAACTTGATGAATACAAGCAATATAGTGTGCAAGCATGGAAAGGCGCAACTTGATGAATACAAGCAATATAGTGTGCAAGCAAGGAAAGGCGCAACTTGATGAATACAAGCAATATAGTGTGCAAGCATGGAAAGGCGCAACTTGATGAATACAAGCAATATAGTATGCAAGCATGGAAAGGCGCAACTTGATGAATACAAGCAATATAGTGTGCAAGCATGGAAAGGCGCAACTTGATGAATACAAGCAATATAGTGTGCAAGCATGCAAAGGTCCAACTTGATGAATACAAGCAATACAGTGTGCAAGCATGCAAAGGGGCAGCTTGATGAATACAAGCAATACAGTGTGCAAGCATGGAAAGGCGCAACTTGATGAATACAAGCAATACAGTGTGCAAGCAAGGAAAGGCGCAACTTGATGAATACAAGCAATATAGTGTGCAAGCATGGAAAGGCGCAACTTGATGAATACAAGCAATATAGTGTGCAAGCATGGAAAGGCGCAGCTTGATGAATACAAGCAATACAGTGTGCAAGCATGGAAAGGCGCAACTTGATGAATACAAGCAATATAGTGTGCAAGCATGGAAAGGCGCAACTTGATGAATACAAGCAATACAGTGTGCAAGCATGGAAAGGCGCAACTTGATGAATACAAGCAATACAGTGTGCAAGCATGGAAAGGCGCAACTTGATGAATACAAGCAATATAGTGTGCAAGCATGCTAAGGCGCAGCTTGATGAATACAAGCAATATAGTGTGCAAGCATGGAAAGGTCCAACTTGATGAATACAAGCAATATAGTGTGCAAGCATGGAAAGGCGCAACTTGATGAATACAAGCAATACAGTGTGCAAGCAAGGAAAGGTGCAACTTGATGAATACAAGCAATACAGTGTGCAAGCAAGGAAAGGCGCAACTTGATGAATACAAGCAATATAGTGTGCAAGCAAGGAAAGGCGCAACTTGATGAATACAAGCAATATAGTGTGCAAGCATGGAAAGGCGCAACTTGATGAATACAAGCAATATAGTGTGCAAGCATGGAAAGGCGCAGTTTGATGAATACAAGCAATACAGTGTGCAAGCATGGAAAGGCGCAACTTGATGAATACAAGCAATATAGTGTGCAAGCATGCAAAGGCGCAACTTGATGAATACAAGCAATACAGTGTGCAAGCAAGGAAAGGCGCAACTTGATGAATACAAGCAATACAGTGTGCAAGCAAGGAAAGGCGCAACTTGATGAATACAAGCAATACAGTGTGCAAGCATGGAAAGGCGCAACTTGATGAATACAAGCAATATAGTGTGCAAGCATGGAAAGGCGCAACTTGATGAATACAAGCAATATAGTGTGCAAGCATGGAAAGACGCAACTTGATGAATACAGACAATATAGTGTGCAAGCATGGAAAGGCGCAACTTGATGAATACAGACAATATAGTGTGCAAGCATGGAAAGGCGCAACTTAATGAATACAAGCAATATAGTGTGCAAGCATGGAAAGGCGCAACTTGATGAATACAGACAATATAGTGTGCAAGCATGGAAAGGCGCAACTTGATGAATACAAGCAATAAAGTGTGCAAGCATGGAAAGGCGCAACTTGATGAATACAAGCAATATAGTGTGCAAGCATGGAAAGGCGCAACTTGATTAATACAAGCAATATAGTGTTCAAGCATGGAAAGGCGCAGCTTGATGAATACAAGCAATATAGTGTGCAAGCATGGAAAGGTCCAACTTGAATAATACAAGCAATACAGTGTGCAAGCATGGAAAGGCGCAGCTTGATGAATACAAGCAATATAGTGTGCAAGCATGGAAAGGTCCAACTTGATGAATACAAGCAATATAGTGTGCAAGCATGGAAAGGCGCAACTTGATGAATACAAGCAATATAGTGTGCAAGCATGGAAAGGCGCAACTTGATGAATACAAGCAATATAGTGTGCAAGCATGGAAAGGCGCAACTTGATGAATACAAGCAATATAGTGTGCAAGCATGGAAAGGCGCAACTTGATGAATACAAGCAATATAGTGTGCAAGCATGGAAAGGCGCAACTTGATGAATACAAGCAATATAGTGTGCAAGCATGGAAAGGCGCAACTTGATGAATACAAGCAATATAGTGTGCAAGCATGGAAAGGCGCAACTTGATGAATACAAGCAATATAGTGTGCAAGCATGGAAAGGCGCAACTTGATGAATACAAGCAATATAGTGTGCAAGCAAGGAAAGGCGCAACTTGATGAATACAAGCAATACAGTGTGCAAGCATGGAAAGGCGCAACTTGATGAATACAAGCAATACAGTGTGCAAGCATGGAAAGGCGCAGCTTGATGAATACAAGCAATATAGTGTGCAAGCATGGAAAGGCGCAACTTGATGAATACAAGCAATATAGTGTGCAAGCATGGAAAGGCGCAACTTGACGAATACAAGCAATACAGTGTGCAAGCATGGAAAGGCGCAGCTTGATGAATACAAGCAATATAGTGTGCAAGCATGGAAAGGCGCAACTTGATGAATACAAGCAATATAGTGTGCAAACATGGAAAGGCGCAACTTGACGAATACAAGCAATACAGTGTGCAAGCATGGAAAGGTCCAACTTGCTGAATGCAAACAATATAGTGTGAAAGCATGCAAGTGTGCAACATGCTTCTGTAAGCAATACAGTATGAAAGCACGCAAGTGCGCAACATTCTGCATTCAAGCATTACAGTGTTGAAGCATGTAAGTGTGCAACATGCTGCATGCAAGCATTTGAGTTTTCAACATGCTGCGTTCTAGAAATACATTGTGCAAGTATGCAAGTGCTCAACAGGCTGCATGCAAACAATACACTGTGCAAGCATGCACAGGTGCAACATGCTGCATACAAGCATGCAAGTGCTCAACATATTGCATGCAAGCATGCATGTGAGCAAGATGCTGCTTGCCAACAATACAATGTGCAAGCATGCACGAGTGTTCAACATACTGCATGCTAGAAATACATTGCGAAAGTATGCAAGTGCTCAACAGGCTTCATGCAAGCAATGCAGTGTGCAAGCATGCAACATGCTGCATGCAATCATGCAAGTGCTCAACATTTTGCGTGCAAGCATGCATGAGGGCAACATGCTGCATGCAAATAAATCATTGTGCAAGCATGCACATGTGCAACCTGTGCATGCAAGTAATACAGTGAGCCAGCATGCAAGTCTGCAACATGCTGCATGCAAGTGTTCAACATGCTGCATGCAAGCAACACTGTGTGCCAGCGAGCAAGTGTGCAACATTCTGCGTGGACGCAATGGAGTGTGAAAGCATGCGAGTGTGGAAGCATACAAGTGTTCAACATGCTGAGTGTCAGCAATACAGTGTGCAAGCATGCAAATGTGGACTCATGCTGTGTGCAAGCACTACCGTGTGCAAGCATGCAAGTGCACAACATGTTGCATGTAAGTAATACAGTATGCAAGCATGTAAGTGTGCAACGTGCTGTATGCAATCAATACATTGTGCAAGCATGCACGTGCGCAGCAAGCTACATGGCAGCAATTTAGTGGGCAAGCATGCAAGTGAGAAAATTGCTGTGTGCAAGCAATACAGTGTGCAAGCATGCTAGTGCACATAATGCTGCATGCTAGCAATTCAGTGTGCAAGCATGCAAGTGGGCAACATGCTGCATTTAAGCAAAACAGAGTGTAAACATGCATGCCATGCTGTATGCAAGCAATATAGTGTGCAAGCATGCTAGTGCACATCATGCTGCATGGAAGCAATACAGTGTGCAAGAATGCACGTACGCAGCATGCAGTATGCTAGCAATACAGTGTGCAAGCTTGCAATTGCATACCATGCTATATGCAAGCAATACCATGTGCATACATGCAAGTGTGCAGCATGCACGCAATAGGGTATGCAAGCATGAAAGTCATAACATGCTGCATACAAGCAATACATGAGCACTCAACACTGGCAGATTTCGCAGACACAGCTTGGAACATTCTTTGGGACTGATTCACAAACTACATTTTTGGAAAAGTTAACTACTGGTTTGGTATTCACAAACTACAAATATAATTTGACTATTATTAATTTTATGACTGCAGAGACTGCGCACTTGTGGAGGACTCTCACTACTCACCAGTGGCATTTCCATGGATCTTTCAACTCACTGAAACCTGTCCAGTATTGGAGGTTATGCAAATGACGCTGCATGACCGCCCCAATCATGAGGTCTCCAGCCTTGTACATGCTCGGCTGCGTCCTGGTTCGGAGGCTACAGCTGGGTGTGTGTTTGGAAACGTCTCCGGCAGCGCATTGAAGCACCTTTGAAAATAAAATGAAAAGCAGCATGATGAATCTGAAAGAGGTGGTGTTTGGGATTCTACATGCAGATCTGTTACCAAGGGTCCAATGGAACCACTTCTTTGGGAGCCCACATTTTATGTCCTCACTTCCATCCTCCGGTCTGTCCCAAAGGTGCAAATGTGAATACATGTCACTAGGTATTGATTGCAGATCTTTGGCACACATTGTAGCTGGCTGTCTTCAGGGTGTCGTCTATGTGTAGTCGAGGAGTACATGGGATTTCTTGCACAAGCCTCCTTCAGTGAGGTGTTCGAGGATTTGCGTTGGAAAATATGTAATTATGAAGCAAAATATTAGAGCTCTGAGTCTCTGATCCCAGGCACTGTTAGTAAAAGTAATATCTTGTTTCCATGCACCTCATCAAAGAAACCCATGTATCTGAACCCCGAAAATAAGAGATCTCAGAGTCTGTAAGATGCCCGGCCAAAGAAACCCATGTAGCTTTTCCCCTACAAATAACAAATCTTAAAGTCTGGAACTGGGTCCCAAAGGTAAGAGACCTTTGAGTCTGTACCTGTGTTACGAAGGTTAGAGATCGCAGTCCATAAGATGCCTGACTGAAGAAACCCATGCACCTGTACCCCACAAATATCAGATCTAAGAGTCTTTACCTGGCCCTGATGGTGAGAGATCTCAGAGACTGTACCTGGGCTCTGAAGGTAGGAGATCTGAGAGTCTGTAAGATGCCTGACCAAGGAAACACAGTTACCTTTACACCGCAAACAACAGATCTTAGATTCTGTACTTGGGTCCCAAAGGTAAGGGATGTCATAGTCTGTACCTGGGCTCCGAAGGAAATACATCTCGGAGTCTCTACCACTGCCCTGAATCTAAGAGATCTCAGCGCCTGTACCTGGGCTCCGAAGGTAAGCGATCTTGGGTGCCATTAGATATTTCAGTAATGACCATGTGTTAGGAGTTCTCTGTTCTCTCTGTGTTTTATCAATGTTCTCACTCTTTTCTTGTCACTCCCACTCTGTTCAATTCTTATCAATGATCTCTCTGTTCTTTCATGATCCTCATTTCTTCTCTGTTTATCTTGTGTTCTCTGTTTGTTCTCTATTCTTGCTCTGTGTTCTTGGTGTGCTCCCACTCCTCCCCTCTCTTCTCACTCTGTTCTTCATCTCATATCTGTTTGTTGATCCTCCTCTCTATTCTCCATGTTGTCTCTGCTCTCTTCCTATGTTCTTCCTCAGTTGTCCCTACCTGTTCACTCTCTATTCTGTGGTATTATGATACTCTGGCACCCTGGTGGTCTGCTGGCCTGGTACTTTGGTGGCCTGGCATTCTGGGACCCTAGTACTCAGGAACCTTGGCACTGGGTGGACTGGTACCCAGGCACCCTGTCACTGTGGTAGCAAGGTACACTGATGGTCTGGTGCTCAGGCACCCTGGGCACGCTGGTGGCCTGGCACTCTTCACACAGGCAGTGACTCAGTAATGATGTTCTGGGAAGAGACCACTTTAGATCACTCTCGGCTGGAGCCAGACCCTGGAATGAAGGTGCCTCACCTCCAGAACTGCCCTCACAGCCTGCTTCCAGCATCTCACCTCACAGAATCCTTCCACAACCTCGCCTCACAATCTCCAGTGGTGCCCTTTCAGCCTCCTTCAACAACTGCCCTCACACCCTCCTTCCGCAACCTCCCTCACAGCCTGCTTCCAGCATCTCACCTCACAGAATCCTTCTACTGGCTGGCCTCACAGGCTCCTGCCACAGCCTCCCCTGAGCAGCCTCATTCCACAGCCTGGATTCACTGCCTCCTGCCACAGCTTACCTTCACAGCCTGCCCTCACAGCCTCATTTCAAAGCCTACCCTCACAGTCTCCTTCCAGTGCCTGTCCTTGTAGCCTCTTTCCAACGGTTGCCCTCACAACCTCCTCTGACAGCCTGCACTCACAGCCAATTTATACTTCCTAATCTCACATCCTCCTTCCGCAGCCTACTCTCAAAGCTGCCTTTCACAGCCTGCCCTCACAATCTCCTTGTTTAGCGTGCCCTTACAGCCTACCCTCGCAGACTCCTTGCACCACCTGTCCTCTCAGCCTCCTTCCACTGCCGGCCCGGACAGCTCCTTGCACTGCCTGCCCTCTCAGCCTCCTTCCACTGCCTGCATTCAACAGTCTCCTGCCACTGTCTCTGTTCACAGCCTCCTCCCACAGCCTCCCCTCAAAGTCTCTTTCCATAACCTGCCCTCACCTCCTCCATTCACAGACTGCCCTCACAGCCTTCTGTCCCAGCCTGTCCCAGAGCCTTCTGCTGCAGCCTGCCCTCAAGACCTCCTTCCAGAGCCTGTCTTTGTAGCCTCCTTTCAAAGCCTGCCCTCAAAGTCTCTTCTGACAGCCTGCCCTCACAGCCTTCTCTGACAGCCTGCCCTCACAGTTTCCTTCCACTGGCTCTCCTCTTGGCCCCCTTCCACAGCCTTCCCTCATAACCTCCTTACACAGACTGCCCTCACAGCCTCCATCCAATATCTCCCCTTACAGTCTTTTTCCACTTCCTGCCCTCACAGCCTCCTGCCACAGCCTGGCTTCTCAGCCTCCTTTCACAGCCTACCCTCACAGTCTCCTTCCACAGCCGGCCCTCAAAGCCTCCTTCCAGTGCCTGTCCTTGTAGCCTCCTTCCAAAGGTTGACCTCACAACCTCCTCTGACAGCCTGCACTCACAGCCCCCTGCCACAGCTTGCACTCTCTGACTCCTTCCACAGCCTGGCCTCACAATCTCCAGTGTTGCCCTCACACCCTCCTTCCACAACCTCCCTCACAGCCAATTTCTACTGCCTAATCTCACATCCTCCTTCCGCAGCCTACCCTCACAGCTGCCTTTCACAGCCTGCCCTCACACTCTCCTGGTATAGCATGCCCTCACAGCCTACCCTCGCAGACTCCTTGCACCACCTGTCCTAACAGCCTCCTTCCACTGCCAACCCGGACAGCTCCTTGCACTGCCTGCATTCAACAGTCTCCTGCCACTGTGTCTGTTCATAGCCTCCTTCTACAGCCTGCCCTCACAGCCTACTTCCACCGCCTGCCCTCATAGCCTCCTTGCATCACTTGCCCTCAGAGTCTCCTGCAACTGTCTCCCCTCACAGCCTCTTTCCATAGCCCTCACAGCCTCCTGACAACGCCTGTCTCCCAGCCTTCTTTCACTGCCTGCCCTCACAGACTCCTTCCACATTCTGCCCACGCAGCCTTCTTCCACTGCCTGCCCTCTTCCACTGCCTGCCCTAACAACTTCCTCACAGAGCCTGCCCTAACACACTGCTTCCACATCCTTCCCTCACAGCCTCCTGCCACACCCTGCCCTCACAGAGCCTGCCCTCACAGCATCCTTCCACATCCTTCCCTCACAGCCTCCTGCCACACCCTGCCCTCAATGCCTTTTTCTGCAGCCTGCTCTCACAGCCTCCTCCTGCAGCCTCACCTCACAGCCTTCAGGCCTGCTCTCACAGCCTCCTTCCACAGCCTCACCTCACAGCCTTCAGGTCTGCCCTCACAGTCTCCTTCCACAGCCTGCTCTCACAGCTTCCTTCCACAGCCTGCCCCCTTAGCCTCATTCTACAGTCTGCCCTCATATCCTCTAGACTTGCCCTCAGAGCCCCCTGCCACAGCCTGCACTCACAGACTTTTTCCACAGCCTGCCCTCACAACCTCCATCCACAGCCTACCCTCACAGCCTCCTTGTACTGTCTCCCCTCACAGCCACTTTCTACAGTCCTCACAGCCTCCTGACGCCTCCTGCCCTCACAGCCTGTCAGCGATTCAGTCCTGGGCACACACCTCACTATTTAACTGGACTAACTACAGCTGGGCCAGAGGGCACTAAGTCTATGAAGGGTCATCCTGTGAGACTCTGGCCTCCAACTTCAAAGCCTAAACAGACTGTTACATTTACAAATGAAGGTGTTGAGAACACTACACTGTCAAGCCTGTCACTAATAGAAGCAAAAATGAAGCAAAACATTTATAAAACTCCAATTATCAGCTTACCTTGAGAAATCACAGCCGTGAAATGTCTCTTTCCTTGTTGTGTGTTCTGTTTTCAAACACCAAAGACTTTGTTTCTGCAGCACTGTGTGTTCTGTCCTCAAACATTGAAGATTAAGTTTCTTACAGTATTAAAGATATGGGCTCCTTCCGCACTCTTTTTTCTGGTCCAAGACTTCTCTTTCTCTTCCTGGGGTCCACTCCTGAGTGACCTTGAAGGGAGGTCCTGAGGCAGCTCTCTGAATGTAAACCCATGAGCTGCTCTTATAGACAAGGTCAGTGGAGGTGAGAGTAGGGGACAGAGTACTAAATGTAGCCTTGAGGTGTGTGGGGCTCAGCTGTAGTACCACTGATCCTGAAGCAATAACAACAATATTGTTCTTCAGAAATGTACAGAAATATTCAGAAAAGAATCCCACAAACATGTTCATCCCATAAGCCTCAGAGCAGCTGCTGCCACCTAGGGGTGCTATTCTCTCTAGAACGTTGCAGGAATAGACAGGCTTGAGGGAACTTACAAAACATTTTTCATTGAACCTTTAGCCTATTTTCTTTCACTCTCTCCTGGTCTTGTGCAGAGGTCCCTTTCCCCAGACACAGACTGGAATTAAACTCTGAGATTTATTTTTTTAATCTTAAGGGCTGGAGAACAAAACATTTGTGATTCACATGAACACACGTCCTTGGTGGTCCCTAAGGCAGTGTTTGGTGCAAACACCTTTTACCAAATCCATGGGTAGGAGTGAGGCCACTTGATATGATTATTTATGTTTCAGCAGCCTTTGGTGTGTGCTCATAGTTAAATAAATGTTATGAAGTCAGTGGAAAAACAATCTGAAACACTGCAGCTGTGCCCTCACTGAGCTGTTTACATCTGTCTGTCTGAGCACCAAGGGCCCATTTTCACCTGGTACTTTTTGGGACAGGCAAAATGACAATGGGATATGAAAGGTGTAATAACATAGGAAGGCAGAAAATAACATTCACTAGCTGCCTTTCTAAAGCATGCACTCATTTTAAAATATATTTTGAGCTTCTGAATTACTGTGACTAAATACACATGCCCTGAGTATTCATTTCCTTGACCTTGAGTCTAAAGTGTTAACTTAATAATTTCAGTTTTAGTAAGTTGCTCAAATAAACTTTCTAAAGGTGCTATTTTCAAAATTGTAATGAAAAATCTGACTTTAGCGTTAAAGAGAGTTTATCATTACAATTGTATAGTTAGCAAATATGATTACCTACTCCCAATGAAAAGTTATACCTTGTTTAATGTAAGGAATGCCCAATGTTAACCTGGGAGAAGAGCAGGCCTGAAAGTAGTGAACACTTTAGTTTAGGAGATTTTCACTAATAGGACATGTAAAATGTAAAAGAACATGTTCATTCTTTTATTCGCAGCCCTATGGGCTACCTACAGCCTACCTTAGAGATGACACATGTAATAAACGGCGAGTTTAAGGCTTGGCTAAGGGTTTTAAATGACATGTCAAGGTGGTAGTAAAACTACAAAAACTGATAATGCTGTGGCAAGCCTGAGACAGGTTTAACAGTTTAAATTAACCTGAACTCAACCAAAGTATCAGAGAACTTCACATGAGCACCAGTTGTATCACTGATGGGCACATCAATTTACAGACACAGGGAGATTACAGTGATTTGCCTAGAATCACAGGATGTTGAAACTCAAAACCAGTGCCCCAGCTGCAAGGTTGGCTGTTGTATCCGTTACACCACATCCTCTGGGTGATACAATCAGTGCTGCAGGCCCACTAGTAGTCAAAACACCACCAGAACTATGCAAGTACAGGAAGGACTCAAAATCAATCACAGTCGATGTCCTCAATAGCTATCTTTATTGCTAGAGATATTATTGCTTTCCTGCAGGCAGTCTAATGGTTACACAAAAGCATGATGAATTTCCTTCAAACCCTTCAGAAATACAACATTTTAATATTGAATTGGGTACCTTTTGAACTCACATATTAAACTATAAATGACTATGTAAAGTTAAATGTTCTCTGGCGTTGATATCCTGCCTGAACAGGATGATGTAACATTTGGGAATGAACAAACAGCCGAGCAGTCCAGCGCTGGAAGCTAAGATGGCGAAGATCTCCACCGCCACCATGTACCTGCCTTTAGTGCTGATGTAGGCTGAGAAGAAAGAGACCCAGACACTGCAGAACACCAGCATGCTGAATGTGATGAGCTTGGCCTCGTTAAATTTATCCGGGAGGTTCCTTGCTAAGAATGCTACTATGAAGCTAGCAAAGGCTAATAGTCCCATGTAACCAATCACACAGTAGAAAGCAGTCACCGAGCCCTGGTCACACAGCAGGATCATCCTGCCAGTCTCAGACTGTGTGTCAGAGCCAGGATGAGGTGGAGAGGTGAGCAGCCAAGACAGACAGACTGTCACTTCTCCTAGTGTGGACAAGAGGACAATAGAGCCGGACACTCGTGATCCCAGCCATCTGCTTAATCTGCTCCCAGGCCTGGTGGCATTAAAGGCAATGACAACAGTGGCAGTTTTTGCTAAAACACAAGACACAGCAACAGTAAAAATAATCCCAAATGCAGCTTGTTGGATCAGACAGGTCCATGTCTCAGGGCGTCCAATAAATAGGAGGGAACAGAGAAAGGCCAACATTAGGGCAGAGAGGAGTGCGTAGCTGAGATCCCGGTTATTGGCCTTCACTATAGGTGTGTCCCGATGTTTGAGAAAGATTCCCAGCACTCCAGCAGTGATAGCAGAGAAGATCATGGCCACAGTGGCCAAAATCACACCAAGGGTATCACTGTATGAGAGGAAAACAATGTCCTTTAGAAGGCATCCAGCTTTCTTGACATTCGGCCACTGGTCCTCAGGGCACTGCATACAGTTTTCCATGTCTACAATAAAATTCAAACACAATCAGTCATGTCCACTGGTTCACACTTCTCAGAAATGTGTATTTGATTGTGCAATAAAGCATTAATTCCTGACTTATTTCAAAACTATTTTACTTTTGATATAAAAGTGAGCATTTTGTCAATTTTAGATGTAAGGTGCAGGGTTTGAGTCAAGCTCTTGCTACTCAAATGCAATCACTTAATGACCACACATTTCACCTCTCTTTGACATTAGATAATTTAGAAATTCAACTATGACTAGAAAAGAGGATGTGGATCTATTCTATTGCATCAGTATATAATGTTAATAATAAAGGTCCTATGACCTAAATGCACCATCCCAGGAGACCAAGATCCTTAAGAAAATCAACACCATTAAGTGGAGGTGAGGATATAAGCTACCATACCTTCCGAGGACCTGCAGAATCCTAGCTGTCCACTGGGTGCCACATGTCCCCCACCTTTGCTACTGCATCACACTAACGGGGTACCGTGATAGAGCAGTGTGGTCGGATTAATGAAATGTGTGATGCATCCCCCCAGAAACAATTATGCACAGTAATCTAGAGCAGCACCGCGGCCAGAGCTGGTGATGGGATGACACAGTGTGTGTGAAGCCTGTGCTGACTGCTATTATTACTTATGGAGTGATCAACAGTGGAGCACTGAACAAAAAGACATTGCTGCTCCTTCCGCCGTAAGAGGTAAGCCTTACGGAGTACGAGGCAGTGGGGAACTGTCGCTATAGATGCTAAATATGTACACAACAAACACAGTAGGAATCTCCCTGCCTGCTTGCACATTACACCGTCCAGGTCAATAACTAATTTCTTTGGATAATGCTTAAAAGAAAGTCTGGACAGCAGCAGAACCTGGACTGCAACCCTGTTGAGTGCACATAATGCTAACGGTGTGTATCTAAACTGCTGGAGTTAGTGCTTACGTCAATTGGGAAATGGTTCTATGGATGGGGATAGGGAAGACATCATGTATTTACTTTGACTCTATAGCCTATAGCAACTGCTTTAACACATACTGAAATGTGCCTGACTGCAGGCCAGTGAGAGAACATAGCTGTGACTCAATTTCTAGAGCTTAGACTGGCCGAATGTGAATGCCGCTTTGACAGAGACTACTGCACAAATGTTGTTTTATGGCATTTTAGATTCCGAATGCATTTTCCCGATTCATGCCCTTATGTAGGTACAATTCACATTGCCATTATATAGGCATAGAAATCAAGCCCTTTTTTAGGCATATCCCATGCAACCCAAATGCAGGTATAGCTACTTCCATCCGTTCACCAAACGTCACAACGATTTCTTGGAAAACCAGCTTAAGCCGTTAGGGACTTCCCCTTGCTTGAATATTGATTTCTCAAAGAAATCAGTTAGTTTTACAATGAACATCTATTCCTTAGGGGTTCATTCATGAAGTTTATATGCCCGACTTTACATCAATGATGGCATTCCTACACACCTTCAAGCGATAAATATAACTTCACTTGCTATGGCACAGCACAGTGGTCCGGAGCAGTTCGACAACCTATTTGCCCGACGCAGCTCGCTACAGCAAGTGCCAAAGGAAGCCGACTCTCCATCTGACGCACTGATCAGGAAACTGCCCTCCTCTGCTGAGAAATCCAGCTCCAGTGATTCTGACACCCCTTGCGGGGTGTTGGGAAATCGAGTCCCCAAACAGGGATACCAGACCTCCTTCATTCTAAGGTATGGAGCAAATTAGAACCTAGAGAAATCTGTGGTAGATTCTCAGCAAAATACTCAACCTATGTAAAAGACCAAACTTACTTCTTCCCTAATACTAGACCTAGTTTAGGTACATTGGAGTAGGCGTATTTTAGAAGCACCAGTTGAGTATTTTAGCCTGTGTTATTTATGTATGTATTTTTAGATGGCTTAGAAACCATACAATGCTATTACAGTTTTATTTTATAATACTATTCTCGCTGTACGCATTATACTTTGCATTCTGTCTAACGATTGTTGCAGTTCACCTCTCTTGCATGAGAAAGAAGACTGTTCAATAAACCTTTTATTGAAAACACCCGTCTCACTATTTCTCTGCAACTCTGTAGAAACGAAGCATGCATGATTGATTGAGTGAAATACATATCTATTGATTCCACGACTCTGAAGATAGTTATTCCAGTCCTAGGGAAACAAAGTTGTCATGATTATGCGGTTGTCAAAAAAGAATCCCTTCTTGTGAATTCGAGAAAGTTTCTAGTGACCTCTTAGCTAGCTGGCACTCACAATTACGTATAGTACATTCGATGGAGACCTACTGACCTAAGTTCTACGTCATATCTATAGGGTATATTATTCCAATGCACAGAGCCTATTGGGAATATAGGAACTGCACTACATGGCGCCCAACGTTTGGTAAGGCACTAATTTAACGCTAGATACTAAAGTAACTCAGTTGTGCTTTTCTCAGAGACCCCTTTTCCGTAAATACTCCAATAGACGTCTGGAGTGGGTAAAGGGATAATATCCACCATAGCTGAGTAGGATACAAATCCTATGTATAAGCTTTTTGGTTTGTTCAACGTTGAAGGATACAGTGTTCCAAAATATTGTGCACCTTATCTTTGTTTCCTTGAAACTTGCTCTGCAAACTTTCAGTCAACAAAAATGTTGAATAACAGCAACAATACTGAGAACGGTGGAGCTGCGGCGATCCAGCAGCTTTTGACACAAAAGTTTTTAATGAAACCGACGAAGATGATATTATCATTCCTCCTAACTTAAGGTGAGCCATCACTATAAAATGTATAAAAAATGGCCTAATATCGAGAGGTGGTAGGGCAGTTTTTATGATAGAGGCACATTAATATCACCAGATAGAGGTATTCTAATCTTGGATGATAGTCTTTCCTGAAGCAAATCCAGTAACAAATATGTTTCTCTTCTGCAAAGAAGATGAACCACCAACGGAATACATTCCTTTCAAGGATGTTGAAATTCCACTAACATACCATGACCATGCGCTCTGGTTTAAAGGCACCCTAAAACATATAATTCACATTACCAGGCTCGGTCCACTAGGTAGACCAGGAGCAACATGGCTAGCTTTAGCCAACTACAGACCTGACCCAGACATTGAATCAATGCCGGATGAACAATTACTTAATAATATACAAAGGTTAGTAGATTTACACAGTTAAAGGTCTTTTCTAAAAGTACTCCTACTCTCTCTAGAAAGAAGTAGTAAAATAGCAAACAAACTTCTAAAGAGAAGCGTTCTCAATCCCGAGGTAGATCTCCTCAAAAGGAGCCCACTGAAAGAAGGTATAACCTCAGGAATAGGGATAATTTGAGAAAACCTGATAGATATCAAGATACTTGTGGAAAAACAGCCAATCATTAACGAATACCCAGGCTGCTTGGCGCAAGACGCCTCTAATTCCCAATATTGATAGTTAGAAAAATAAAGAGGCAGGCGCTGGACACTGGAAAGCAAGAATGGGTTTATTGCTCCAGAGGAGAACACGTCAGGTCTGACACAAGGAATGTCTTCAGGAGGTGTTCTACCAACTTCTCCGCTGCTCCCCTTTTTATACAATTTACAGTAACTTTATTGGTGGTCAAACATCCTAGGAATTCCCGCCCCCAGCAGGTTCTCACAGAGTCCCAACAGTTTGTCGTCCCCTCCCCTAATTAGTTATTGATATCTCACAGCTGGGTATTCCGACAGGATCTGTAAATGTGTGGGATCGATCAGATGTAAGGGTTATGCAAGTGATAAGATCAGGCATTTCTGTTCGTGCAACTGCTGTGTGGGGGCAGTAAACTACGTCCGCAAGGCTTGGTTTACAGCCTGGGACTTGATCGAGTGGCTAGCTACAGTTGGGGGTTAACAGAAGGGCCTGCTCGAGTGTGGAGGATGAAAGGACAAACATGTTTAGGGCGGGAAGTGGCTCCGGGGTCTTGTCATGAGGACCAGGTTTTATGACCTTAGTGCATTTGGTCATGCTGAATCAGGGCACTGGGGATGGTTGCGAGGTCAGGGTGAAACGTAGGTGACTCGCAAAGCGTGAGATGGCCACGGCACCTAAAATGGATGCCGTTTACGTGCGGACAGTGGCTCTTGTTAGGCAAGACGGCGCCGGTGATGTTCACTTTTGTAAGCTACGATTTTCACATACTGATACACGCTACTCTCGTACCTTTCAGATTCATCACAGAAATTTGAAAAAAGAGGATGGTCAAGGAAGAATCGTGAAGTCCAAAAACGATCAGCACGTTCAGAAAAACAAGAAACCTCAATTCACCAAAAATAAATTAGCAGGTCTGAAGATCAGACATGCCGAGGATCTTGAGGACTAAACTCAAGAACGGGGAATGGGCTCAGACAATTTTGGACAGCGCAGTAGGAGTAACCATAGCTCGCAAGAACTTGAAGGTTCATCTGGAGACAGTGGACTTGAATGAGCACATCCAAGTTGAAACTGCAGATACCAGGGTTAGTTCTTCACATAGGTTATATGAAATAACACTCCAGATGGAGGGAGACATTATAAGAAAGATAAGGGCACTCTTTTGGAAGCGACTCTCTAAGCCTTATGCCATTCTTCTAGCTGAACAAGACTGGCCACCACAATTTGTGAGGGAGTTCCCACATGGCAAAGACAGCATTATGCCAGCCTTCTGCAACCACATTCCAATTCATTTAAAATATACTTATGCAAGGAAATGGGCAGTGAACCAAACTCCTGCATTATATAAAAATCATGTAGAATGGAATGAGGATTCTCCTCACCATAAAATCCAGTTGAAAAATCAACCAACTACAAAATGGCAGTACCCAGTTAAGCAGGAAGCTAAAAAACAGATCAGTGAGATATCAGATCAACTTGAATACCAAGGGGTGATTGAAACGTGCACCTCGTCAATGATCAATCCTTTGTTTTCTGTCTCCTACCAGACAATACGTATCCTCTAGTATTGGATTACAGACATTTGAACTCTTGTTGCAAAACTTTTGCAGTACAAAATGCATACAGTGCAGCGTTAATGAATAACATTGTGCGTAAAAAGTATAAAACCACATTAGATATTGCTAACGTTTTTTTCTGTCGAAACATTGCATCAGAAAGTAGGTATTTGACCGCTTTCTCCATTATTGGGACACAGCGTCACTTCTGTCGTCTTCCTCAGAGATTCAGGAATAGTCTGGGGTTATTTTCAGCGAGAGTAACAGAGTTACTACAAACGTATGATGACGAAGCCTTGTCATATGTCGATGACGTCCATCTGACAGATGATGACTTGGATAGGCACTTGAATAGGGTGAATACAATTATATTGGGATTCACCTCCGAAGGGTACAAATTCAATAAAAAAAATTCAGACTTACCCATTTAAACGTCCTTTTTCTAGGATATGAACTTTCAAGTGAAGGCAAAAGCCTTGCAGCAAATTTTCTAGAGGAATGTGCGCTGCTCCAACCTCCAAAATCACTGAAAAACTTACAGTCGATTCAAGGTTTTCTGAATTTCTGAAGAACATACTTTCTAAATTACGCAGAAAGGGTTTAACCTCTCTACAAATTTATCACAGCTGATTTCAAATAAGTAAATTGGACACAAAAAAACACAGAAAGTTTGCATTCATTGCAAACAGACATGTTAGCAACAAAATATTTGCAAACACGCGTAAACGTACGCAACTTAGTGATCCGAATCATTCCAGGACAATGCGGATTCACGTACTTAACTTTTAACGAAGGTGAAAAGTACCAATAGCTTACAAATCACATTTGTACACACATGCAGAAATGAACTTCACTTCAACAGAGAAAACTCTGACAGCGGTTCAAACTGCAGTAGCAAAAGAGAGAGCCCTCGCACAGGGTAAACAAATTATGGTTGTTACACCTGTACCTGCCCTAGGGGCAGTAACAAAAGCGAGCATTCAAAATGCAAAAGCTTTACATCCAAGATAGATAAATGGGTTAATTCTCCTGCTGCAACAGATGTTGAATACATTTTTGATCTATATTTGAAAACACAAGCATTTCTACAATACGAACAAGAATGTCCTCTGCCTACTGAAATTCTGCTTCTAGATCAGTATGAATGTATAATTCATACTAACGGATCAGCTCAACCCGCTACGGAGGTAAACACGCCTATAGTGCGGCGTGCGCGATCATTACAGGTCATTGGTGTGATGGTAAATTCAGACAAATGGTCACTAATACACAATCGCTGGGAGATTCTACAGCTCAGCCAGCTGAGCTACAAGTATTCAAGATGGCGCTTGAGAATACGGACCGCGAATTCCCCACACTCATAGTGGCCGATTCGTATTATTGTGTTCAATCTCACAATGAATACTTGCAGAACTGAATTCAAAACAGTTACGAAGATGCAAAAGGTGGCACCACCAAGCATTAACTGCTCTGGGAACAAGTAGTTGAGTTACGACAGGGACTACAAAACACTCACGTGATACATACGCTGAGTCATCAACGTGATGGAGTTCACTTTGCAGGGAATTCAATGGCTTTTGAAGCCGCAAAGGCAGCTGTGCAAACAGCTTCCATAGCTGCAATCACTTGTTCAAAAACTAAAATAGACAGTGAAATAAAGCTAGCTGTCAATGCTTCAAGCAAAGACAGTGGTAAAATATTACGGAAAGGGTTTCCACTCAAATACTCGTATATAACTGATGCGAACAATGTTCCGTTTGCTTAAATCCCTGGAGTGAGGGATAGGGTAATTCGAAACATGGAACATAAATTAGGACTAATCTTAGCAGTACATGAAGGGATCACCTCTGCTCATGCAGGTGTTTCCACCACAGTGTCATCATTAAAACAGAGATACTGGTGGCCACGAATGAGGAAACAGACCAGAAACTATGTTTTGGAATGTGAAATCTGCCAAAAGATGAAAGTCTCTACAGTAAAACGTCCTGCGCAGATGCCCCTGTTGATTTCAGATAAACCATTAGCTTGCGTTTACCTGGACCACTGCCGTCCCTTACAGAGGGATGGTAACTATAAATATATCATGGTCGGAGTGAAATCGTGTTCAAGGTTCATTTGGATGTGGCCTCAGCGCTCGGCTGACGATCAAACTGTTATAAAAGATTTGTGAGTTTATCGGCACATACGCAGTTGGCACGCTACATTCTGACCAGGGTCCTGCGATTAGCTCTCGAGCTTACAAGGAGGCATGGCCAAATTGGGTGTTGTATTGCGGTACTCTAGTCTATTCCATCCTGAGGGAAATTCGGTAGTGGAGAGATAAAAACGGGACATAAAGCAATCTATAACAGCTAGAGTATTAGGCTCGGGTGACGGATGGGTCAAACATCTAATAAATGACCAACGTAGTCTTAACAATCTGCCAAGAAGTTCTCTAGGGCGTATCACTCCATAAGAAAAGAAGTCCTTTTTGGGACCAAGATGATAGCAGACCTCGATTGCAGACTTCATTGGTAGACCAAAAACCCTTTGATATCAAAGGTCAATTGTCTGTTTTACAGGACTTAAATGAAATTAGAACAAAACAAAGTAACTTGTTCCTGAAGCCAACCACCACTGAAGAGAAACTGACCGTCCCAGCATGGCCTGTCTGGATTCCTAAGCTTGGAGATCTAGTCAGAGAGAAGATCGCGGATAAGAACGAAATTGGGCCTTCTTACAGACAACCAGTACCTGTCCTAGCAATCCACAAATCAAGAACAGTTTTACTGCCGCACCTTGCTGCTAAAAAGGAGAACAGGTTCATGTCCTTTGACCTGGTCAAAGCACATCATGTAGCCGATCATAAGCAGCAGGCTAAGTGGACTCCGCTAATGTAGCAGATGCCCAGCTCTGGCTACTATCCAAGAGGTTCAAACTGAAAGACTCATCACCTATGAAGAATCTGCAATGCGAAATGAAGGTCTATGCAACAAAGGTATGGAACTTATAAATCTTGAGACCCAAATAACAGTTCGTCAAGAAATACCTGTCTACAATGAAGTAACATCAGACTACACAAATGTATCAAGTGATCAAGTAGTTCCAGCGATTTCAACGAATTCTGATGCAATCCCAACAATTGACAGAACTGCCTCTGGCTATTTAATTAACTTTGATACGTTTTCCGAGGATCCCAGCGAACCTGAAACAACACCAGCACAAAGAACTTTCAAAGAACAAGCAACTGACTTTTTTCATCACCTGGAAAATACTTATCTGGTTTCACCATGGATTGAACTTTGGATTGTATTGGGTGTGCTTTTTCTTCTACTTTGGTTGACTCTGGTAATAACTTTGGGAATGCTGATAGGAAGATATTTTAAGATATGTTAAAAAGGACACAGCAAGTTAGAAAATCAACTTACTACTCAAGCCACACAAATCATCTCATTGTGAACAAAGAGACTTGTCATCAGTGAACATCACAGCCGTTCCTATACCAGGGGGTATATCTTGGGACAGAACTGACTAAGACATTTTTGGCCAGTTGGAGCTGTTGAAGATTCCACTCCAGTTGAAGATTTTCTTGAATTACTTTTTTCATCTAGTACCTTTTCTTATGATTGGGACTTCGAGACTGTTAATAATATGATGTCAGACTTAGAAATGTCTGCTGTATTTAAAAATCATGAATACTTAGAAGGTTCATCAGAATATGAACTAATATATTGTTATAATCACTATGGTCATCATTTCTTGCACAAATCTGCAAACCCTAGAAATGTATTGATGTATAACCAATGGGAACATTGTCCTACGCCACCAAAGGGTAGCTCAAAAACTTTTTGGGGAACATTTCCATACTTTTCAGGTTTTAATCCAGAATCATTTTACTTTAAAAATGTTAATAAGACAGGAATGAAAAGTATGTTGACAAATACCAAGAAAATTTATTATGCAGCCTTTTATGCTCAGCTTTCTTCACTAGGTTTCGACTTTTGGAAAGACAACATTGAGACAAAAACTGTCTGGGACACAAAAGATTGGTAAGTGCAGGGGTTAGAATCTTTATTTAGAGCCTGCATCATCCCAGAGCAAATTATGTTTTTGAATGACACTGTCCAACAGAGATCTTGTCTTGGGTTAGCAAAGATAAAGGACCTAAACAATCTGTCCATACCTAAACCTACACCTGCTAGTGATAACACTTCAGAGGGGGAGGTCGACGTACATACTATTTTGCATCACAACAGAACAAATCCAGATTGGAAAAAATTGTAAATCTGTCCCACAGACACAAACAACTGTCAAAATAGATTCTAAATAAAACACTGGGGTTCGCATGTAATATGCCAGATCCAAGATATGTTCAGAGACAGCATACAGGAATAGTAACAACATACAGCATAGGGAAGCTGTGCCTTGAATGGTTACATAGATCTAC
Source organism: Lissotriton helveticus (assembly GCF_964261635.1). NCBI lineage: Eukaryota > Metazoa > Chordata > Amphibia > Caudata > Salamandridae > Lissotriton > Lissotriton helveticus. The sequence continues at coordinate 10,762,690 of NC_136063.1, read as the reverse complement.
ACTCAAGGATATAAAACAACACTTATCTTTACTTAAAGATGGTGCTGATCTTAGGGAATTCTTGCTTGAACCAAGAAAACTGAGTCATAAATGTTTTATTTATGCCAGTATCTATGCTGCTGACTGACGAAACACGTGTTGGCTGCGCTTTTCAATAAATTGAACTTCTAAAGACATTTCTGGATTCTAATTTTGGATAATCATTGATGAATGAAGACAATATTCGACATAGACATTGATACATTGAGTGCTCGGAGGACTACATAAATATTAGCCTTTGGTTTCTTCAGAGATCGTGGTAACCGGTCTCATTTCTCCTCCTGAGCACCGACAATACGCATGATATTGTAAATTGACTACTTGCCTATACTCTGCTGTGCGCTCTTGTTGACCGTTACCTATTATTGTTGTTGTTGTTTGTAGGTTGAGAGAGCAGCCGCGTAGGTTATATTATGAATAGGGACAAGGAGGCAGAATTACTGTTTGGGAATCTAGCTGCGGGTGGCACCATAGGGAAGTCTGTGGGTCCCCCTACTGCTACGAAAAAAGAAGGCCTTAGAGCCAAATTCGCGAAATTAGAACTGTTGAAACGTACTGAACTCACCAAATGGTGGGATGCTGCCACTTTAAAACAATACTTGATTCTTAATAGGATCCCACGGGGACTTAGATCTAGTATAATACCAACCTATGAAGATTTAGAACCTGATCTATATGAAATATGGGAGAAGGAGTTAAATAATAGTTCACGTAACCTCATCCAGATCTTAATTGACAATGCAGACAGGAAGATAGCCAAACTACTTATTGAAATTAATAAAATTGAGGATGAGATTAAAGAAATGAATTTACCAGAACTTACGATCAAGAATTATACTATTCTTGATGAGAAATTAAATGATTTGCAGATGGATATTAAGAGAAGGAAGGCTCATAAACTGAAACGTGATGAGAAGGACTATAAAATGGGACGAGTGTACACATTCGCCAAGAGGTTCGATTATCTAATTAAGAAAAGTCCTCCGAATATAACTAGTGGCAGTGCACCCCTGGTGAGTGATACAGATGCATCTTCGATCATATCAAGTAGTGAAAATGAAGATGTACCGGATATGGTCCCTTCCGGTAATACCAATAATTTTTTAGAGGAGGTCCAGAGACTAAGGAGAGGGAATCGGGACTCAGAATTGAGGAATCGAGAATCAACAGTAAAAAGACAAGGAGAGGTAGCAGGGGCGGTAGGAGATCCAGGCGCGAGAATAAGAACTCTAAGATCTTGGAAACAATAACGACTAATGATGTTACCACAGCATGTGACATAGAAGTGATCAATTTATCTTCTTGTGATTTATCTGACAATATGTTATCTGTTCTCAAAAAGGGTTTGGGTTTTTGTCCTGCAACTCGAATGGATTGGTGTATGGCTAAAATTGATTTGTTTAAGTTTACTAGAACTCTGAAGTTAAAGAAGTTCTTTGCCAACATGCCTGAGAAAGACAAACAATCCTCTAATAAAATATTGAGTGAATTAACTATACAGGAACTGAAAGATACTCAACTTCTTTTATCACTAACGGAGAGAGAAGATGACCCTATAACTATGTTACAACTTATGGAAGACATGGAAATTACCAGATTTCAAAGAGAAGGGAGTGGACTCAAAACCAAGTCCAAGTGGACCCCCCAATTGACACCAGGTAACACTATAGATGTGTTTTTTAAAATGGTGAGTACTGAGATTGACAGAGAAATTGACATATCACACAGGATCGGTAAGAGGGGATTACAGCATAACCTTACCTTTGGTGAAAGAGAGGCACTTCAAGAACTTATGAATAATAAATCCATTACAATACGGAGTGCTGATAAGGGTGGAAATGTTGTTGTTTTAGATACTTTACAGTATAACAATGAAGTCTACTCTCAGCTCAATGATACTGTTTATTATGAGAAACTCACCACCAATCCTTTACCAGAACTTATTGTCAAAATTAATGGGGAAATTAAGATATGGTACGATCTAACTCTGTTGGACCATGATGAACTCCTTTACCTGACTTTGAGTAACCCAAGGGCGCCTTGCCTATATACTCTCCCTAAGGTCCACAAATGCCGGGACAGTCCGCCAGGCCGGCCCATTGTCTCCGGCATAGGTGGCCCAACGGAACGCCTATCTGAGTTTATAGACTGCTTTCTGAGACAACATGTATACAACCTTCCGTCTTTTATTGAAGACACTAAACACGTCTTGAATTTATTGGAGGATATAATCTGGGAGGATGGTATGTTATTGGTTACACTAGACGTGGTTTCTTTGTATACTATTATTGATCACAGTCTAGGTATACGTGCTTTGGACCACTTTCTAAGTCAAAGACCGGCTGAAATGTATGATCATACTCAAATGCTTTTACGAATGACTGAATTAGTGTTAAAGAACAATGTTTTCCTATTTGATGGGAAGTGGTTTAGACAGCGCCTTGGGACCGCGATGGGCTCACGATTTGCTCCGTCTTTCGCCAACCTGTTCATGGGTTGGTTCGAGGCGGAGCGAATCTGGGGCCCAGCGGGAAGTGAATGGACCCAATATATACACTATTGGGGACGTTTCATTGATGATTGCCTGTTAATCTGGACAGGCACAGTGGAGTCATTGAAAGGTTTCTTTGAATACCTCAATGACAATGTATACAACCTGAAATTTACAACGTCTTATGACAAACAGAGTATTACTTTCTTGGATGTTGAGTTGTTTGTGGAGGGTGACAGGATTAAGAGTAGAATGTTCAGGAAACCGACTAGCTGCAACGCGATACTACATGCAGGAAGTAGTCATCCTAGTTGCCAGAAAAAAGCCATACCTTACGGTGAATTTGTCAGGGCTCGTCGTAACTGTGCTAACGACAATGATTTTGAGAGTAACCTGTTAGACATGTCCAATAGATTTCGACATAGAGGTTATAAGGAGGAAACAATCAGATTAGCTGTATCTAGGGTTAAGAAAATGAAACGAGAAACTACCCTGAAGAGAAAGAAGATTGAAGGTACGACAAGTGATCAGAAAGTGAGATTAATTACAAATTATGGTGTAGACAGTTGTAAACTATTTACGATTCTGAAGAAACATTGGCACCTTCTGACTATGGACAATGATTTGAGACCACATTTATTTGACAGGCCAAGCCTGACTTTCAGAAGAGGGACTACACTGAGGAACTTATTAAGTCCGAGCTACCCGAGTAGAGAGAACAAAACTGACTGGCTTAACAGTTTTAAGGGTTTTTATAAATGTGGCCGGTGTGTATCTTGCAGATGGGCAAAAAAGAAGGTGCTAACTTTTGAATATAACAATTCTGGAACTTATACAATTGGAATGTTTATCAACTGCGACACTACTTTTGTGGTTTATGTGATAGTGTGCTCCTGCGGAAAGATTTATGTAGGGAGCACAATTAGAAGACTAAGAGACAGAATTGCTGAACATTATAGAGCTTTGAAAAACGGTGATACACGCTATCCGATTGCATCCCATTTGGTACAAAACAATGCAAATAGAGATCAGCATTTTTTTACTTATCATGGTATCGACCATATTAGAGCAGACCCTCGTGGGGGGAACAGACTTCTGATGTTGAGGAGACGTGAGGTTCAATGGTTGATTAAACTAAGGGCCGTTGAGAGCGGGCTTAATGTTGATCATGAATATGAATTTTATCTAGGCAACTAATCAACTTTTATGTACATTGAAATTATGAATGAAGAACTTGTGTATGCTTTATATGATACTGTTTGTCACCTTAAGGACATACACAATATCCAATGTGCACAATGCCTAACGTTTAATTATAGAAACTGTGCTGTATCTATGTAGTACTGATGCAACGAACATGTGTGCTAAATTCAATGTGCACAATGACTAATGTTGAATTATAGAAACTGTGCTGTGTTTATTCAATATTGACTCAACCAACATTTGTGCTAAATTTGATTTAATATTTTGGCGTTATGGACAAATATCGTCTGGCTACCTGTTGATTTTGTACTGGTGCATTGTGAATTTGTGATGTTAACATTGAGCTGTGTAACCCGTGGGAATCTTGGACTACAGGGTTAACGCATTGCATATAATTTAATGGGATAAAACATTAGAATTACTGTTACTGGTAATTAGACCTCTAACTTTGATCTGGTGCAATTTGGGAACAAGCTGGCAACGACGGTATTGCGAGTCCTATCCTATTGATATTTTTTACTAATCTAATTTTAAGGAGTACAGCATAGTACTGTAATATAATGTCACTGTTAAACATTATTTGATTTATTCTGGATGGAAGAATATACTGCTCAACTTACTCAGAAACGGATTATTATTGTTACATAGACGGGTGCAACTATTACAAAATGGTGCTGCCGAAATTGCGGATTAGGACGCGATGTAAGTCACTTCCATCTAGACACTACAAGATGGCGCGTAAAATGAACTCGATCGCCAGAGTCTCTCGATCCCCGCCTTTTTTTGCGTTACAGATAATATGTTACACTTAATGGCGAGAGTGTATATGAATTTAGTATATTATCGTTGAGGTAACTACGTATCTTTAACCAGTACTATACTGACACCGATAAGAAATTAGGGCGTATTACATCGTTCCAATATGGCGCCCATAGTTTAGGCACTAGCCACGTTGATATGAACAGCTATATAAACACATTACAAAATGGCGCCGACGCTAAACGCCACAGAATACGCGACCCTGAAGATGAGGCTTGGTGAGTATGGAACTGGGGGAATGGATGAGAGCCAGTATTGATGCGGACATACTTACTAATGTATGTCTTTATTTTTAGATACGTACACGTATGAATTAACAATTTGATGGTGAAAATAAGGACTAGAGTGGAGAATCTCAAACGCTATATACCGTAGATTAGGTGAGATCACATTGTACATATGGGATATAAGGTGTTCAATATCGTCGTGTTACTTGTCAGATGGTGACTACTGATTTACTAAAACACCATATTGACGAATCTATTGAATTGTAGGTATACATGAGCTCCATTGTGGCGGAGGATAACATAAAAACTATTACTATTAAACCTGGATCCAAGCGAACACTTGAGATATAGATGCTGATATTTGAACACTATAACCAGAAATTGCTTGGTGAGTGCTTACTACGTCTAGTAATGGATATATGAGACTTTAATCTATATCTGATTTTCTCATGTAGTTACCATATGATATTGGATTTACTTGTAGGTTGTTGTATTTACATATTTGAATGGGAATGGACAAGTGTTACTTTCATTGATTGCGACAACAAAGAATTTTCATAATTTATGGTGAGTTGGTTTAAACACTTAATTTGATGGTTTGCAATGCGTTATCCAGTTGCCCAGGTATCGCATGGTGATCACAAGACTCTTTTATTAAGAAGTAATTAGTATAAACAGTTTGGATTTATGACTTGATAAGTACAGAAGCACAAATTTGGCGAATATGCTTCTTCTTTTTCAAATGGATTTAGATATTTTGTGATTAGAAACTGGTTGGATAGTACATTCCTTTTACTTTAAAAACGCTTCTCCTATAGATGTATGTGGAAGCGAGTATGGATATTTGTAATATGTTACTGTATTTGGAATTGATTTTTATAATTTTGGGTTGCAGCCCTGAAGAAGTCATTGTCTTACGGACTGACGAAACACGTGTTGGCTGCGCTTTTCAATAAATTGAACTTCTAAAGACATTTCTGGATTCTAATTTTGGATAATCATTGATGAATGAAGACAATATTCGACATAGACATTGATACATTGAGTGCTCGGAGGACTACATAAATAACAGAATGGATTATACATGGAACAATCACTCTGCCTGTTACAATTTTCCATTTTCAATATTGCCTAAAACACATACCAGCAGGCACATATGAAAGGTTGGATAAAGAATACATCACAACATCCTGGGAATTACCACAAACACACAGGTGTTGGAGTGGGGGTCGTGAAGTATTTTTTCGCGGGAAAAACTGTGAAAACACACTAAGCGGTTCCCTCCTTTGTCAGAGTATAAGCCTACATGGGGCCTGTGATGGTTCCTCTAACAACTTATCCTGCCACCTGCAAGGTTCTCTGGCTGCGGTGATTGATCCACTTTTTGGACAACTTTCAAATGGAAGTTACATTATGTTGAACGATCACAGCTGCTGTGGCATGTTTCCAGGTTTACCCTATCTAGTAACTGTGTCAGCCAGGGTCACTTGCTGTATGCAAGTATTGTGTCCAAAAAACCAAGGCAGACCGGGAGTCAGCGTTATGGCCTTCACTGAACATCTCTTCTATATGAATTGATACTTTAAGCAGAATGAAAGCCATTCTTTTACAGAAAACTGTGCCACTGACCTCGGCCAAAGAAACCTATGTTCTGCAAGTCGCAAGGACTTCTGCAGAGATACATGCCCTCTTAACTACGAATTGCAATATACATTTCTCGGAAATGTTAAGTCGTATCTTACGTGTATTTAAGACAGTATTTTCTGGACTTTTAGCACCTTTTGAAGCAGTCCTAGGAATATTTCCAAACTTCGTGTACTCTGTGTTTGGCGGATTGCCTCTCATTTTGGGACTCGGTGCAGGGATACTATTTTTGCTCCTACTGCTGCGATATGGCAAGTCAATCCACAAGCAACACCCAGTTCACCATGGAGACAACTCTTCTGGCGATGAAGTGTCATGAGCTCATCGTTCAAATTTTGGGATTAACTCATTTAAGAGAATTAAATACCACATGATTTCTATCATTCAGACCAATTTGGCAAGATTGCATCTTACCTGTTCTGCGCTGCCTGCTATGCGGAGAAGAATGCATGCTAGAGACATGTTTGACACTCACATCAGTCATGCCATCAGATGTTGATACTTTGCTTGAACCAGTAACGGCCAATGCACTGTGTTGTCCCCAGTGGATACCAATCCTGATGACGGCATTCATTGAGATCTCACAGATGCAAATTGCTGACAAGGAGGTACGAGAGGAAGCAGGCACACAGGTATCATCCACTACGAACATTGCTAATGTGACCAATGCCGACGTCGATGTTTTACATCTATGTGTGGTTGATCTTCTTAACGAGGTAATCCAACTTTCACCTACAATGGTAAATTAATTCTTTACAGACTTAGAGGAGTTGATGTTTTCTCCAAACAATAACACTGACTTTTGATTTGACAGAGAATTCTTTAAAAAACTTCAAGTGCCGAAGGAAACCGACTCTTCAGCTGACGCACTGATCAGGAAGTTGCCCTCCTCTGCTGAAAAATCCAGCTCCAGTGTTTCTGACTCCCCTTGCGGGGTGTTGGGAAATCGACTCCTGAGACAGAGATACCAGACCTCCTTCGTTCTAAGGTATGGAGCTGATTAGAACCTAGAGAAACCTTTGGTAGATTCTTGGCAAAAACTAAACCTATGCTAAAGATCATATTTACTTCTTCCCTCATACTAGACCTAGGTTAGGTGCATTGGGGTAGGCGTATTTTAAATGCACCAGTTGAGTATTTTAGCCTGTGTTATTTATGTATGTATTTTTATATGGCTTAGATACCATACAATGCTATTACAGTATTATTTTATAATACTATTCTCGCTGTACGCATTATACTTTGCATTCTGTCTAACGATTGTAGCAGTTCACCTCTCTGGCATGAGAAAAAAGACTGTTCAATAAACGTTTTATTGAAAATGCTTGTCTCACTATTTCTCTGCAAACTCTGTAGAAACGAAGCATGCACGATTCACTGAGTGAAATACTTATCTATTGTTTCCACGACTCTGAAGATAGTTAATCCACTCCTAGGGAAACAAAGTTGTCATGTTTATGTGGTTGTCAGAAACTAATCTATTCTTGTGAATTCTAGAAAGTTTCTAGTGACCTCTGGGCTAGCTGGCACTCACAATTAAGTTTAATATGTTAGATAGAGACCTACAGACCTAAGTCCTACGTCATATCTATAGGATATATTATTCCATTACGCAAAGCATATTGGGAATCTAGGAACTACACTACAATGTTATGCTGAAAATGATATGGTACAAACCTCCCGGTTCCCTACCCTTGCTTGAATACTGTCAAGGCCAATGCTTAAATGCCACGAGTGAACCTAGCATTGGAATCTGGCCTAACATTTTACTTCTGAAAAGTACAGCATCCCATCCCCTCTGTGTGTATTGCTGCATGGATGCATAGAGGCTTGTGTACCACTGGGACCAGGTACCTGTAGTACAGATGAGAGCTTCATGGAATAGTGAAAAGGTGGTGGTTGGTTAGTAACATACTAGCTATTCCGGGCCCTAAGTCTAAATGGGATTGACTATCACACAACTGCGACCTTAATGCTCAATCTAAAAAGATTGCAACCACATATGTCCACATTTACAAACTTACTGGACCAGCATGTCAGCTTCTGTTTTCAGAAGCATTTCTAGGCAAAAAGCAGGTGACTAGAAAAACATCATGAAAGATGTTTAAATTTACATGAGAATTCATCATGAAATTCATCATGAAATAATCTCTACCCATTGTCCCAGCTATTGCTAATTTAGAACACAATGTCACAGAAATGGTGAATGAGTTCAAATCCATGGGAGTGGCCATTGCCGCATCAGTGCAAGGATGGACTCAGCTGCGAAACTCATAACGTCAGTCAACGATCAAATGCCTAAGGTGTTAGACAGGGGGCAGGATCTCTAGTTTATAAAATGTATGATTACTGACATGAAACACGGGTCATGCTGCAATAACATTAGGACATGTGGTGTGACTGAAACCACAGAAAAAGATTACGTCAAAATTCCTGACAGATTTCTTCCCATTTGTGCTACACATATGAGTCAAATTCCCAGTGGAGTTCAGAAGGTCGGACAGATCCACCAGAGATCTTCAAAGGCCTGAAGCGGACCACATTCCATCACTGACTGTCTACTGCATTATCAGTACAAGCTAAATAATAACTTTTTGGATTGCTCTGTTGACATCCATCCCAATCTATGGACGTTTGTGGCCCATAGATGATGCCGCAAGAAATGGGAAATAAATGATGGTCTCTTAGACCGGGCAAAAAGCCTATCAGATGAATTATGAGTCCTCAGAGCTCAATGTTCAATGTCATTCATAGTATTTTCTGGATTCTCTTGACTCTGCAACTGTGGATTCTGCACTTTTATCATAAGGATGCCCAGATAGAAACAGTAAATGTGTCCTCTGACCAGAATTGCACAGAACACCCAGATAGCATTCCCGCTGAGAGATCAGGCAGCAGCCATTTGCAAGAGGAAGGACTGAACGGAATCATTCAGGAACTTTTTTAAGACAGAGTTAAATCTGGGTTCCCAATTTTAGAACAACATTCACCTTTTTTCAGCAAACTTCCAGAACATCTACTTTTCAAAACCATGCTTATTGATATTGACATAGTACTGGAAAAGCATTGCAGAGATACGTTCAACAATCGATTATGTGTGTATGGGGAGATCGTCATTGCCTGAGCTATGACAATGTTGTTCTGACAACAACAGTAAAGCAACACACAGTAACAGCTCAGCAAGTGGGGGGGGGGTCACGACTAGTTTAACATAACAATATATGAAGAGAAGCAGAGTGTGATGGAGAAGACTGGATACAGCTCAGAAGGACGGGCTGTAGCGTGACATTGTACAGTGTTATAGTGGGGCAGTGAAAGAAAGAAACCAGATCCACTTGCAGAATATGCAATAGGGAGATGAAGGGGGCAACTGTGTCTGGCAGCTCTTCTTGTCAGGTGTCCGTTCCTTCAGGGCAAGAGATCATCATCAGAAATCATCCATTTAGCTGGAGAGCGGCAAGATGGCGGCTGCGTGAATGCTGTGTGTGCAGCTACCACCCCACCCTGCTGACTGGAGATTTAATATGAACTCAGAATGAGACTGACCTTTGGAGTTGGAATCGGACTCTTCTCCGGCTGATTCATGCATTTGGTGTCGGGCACATTTTCCGGACTCGTCGACCGCACCGGCTTTCAGCTGTACGGGAGTACAATGCCGCCAAAAGTGGTCTAGCCACCCACGGAGCGAGCAGAGAGCGGAACCGCGGAGGTGAGGATGCTACTCCAGCACTCAATGAAAAGGAGGAGGAGTGCAAGACCAGACGTCAGACGCGGGAGTAGCATTCCCAGGCGACGGTAATTTGCGAACGGGAAAAGATGTTTTGGGATGTATCCTCCCAAAAGGCCATCGCAGATTAGAGAATTGCAAAATTTGTGTTTCTCTATTTTGCAATTGCATTTAAGAAATCGCAAATTGCGATTCCTTAAATGCAATGTATGAAGCACAGAAAAAATGCGATTTGGCCTTAAGAAATCACAAATTACCACCAACTTCAAGTAGGTGGTAATTTGCGATTTCTTAGAAAAATTCACTTTTTTGCATTTTTGAAAGTGCAATGTGGCGCACATATATGCTCTTAGGGCATGTATGTGCGCCAAATGTGTACATATACATATTTCAGCGGTGCCACATTGTGCCCTTTTGACACCCTGGCACTCTTGAAATTGCATTCTCAATTTGCGACTCTCTAATTCTGATTCACAAATTAAGAATGTCTTCCCATTCATTCCTATGGGCCTCCTAGCTCACAGGAATGAATGGGAAGGTATTCCTTTATTGCGAATCACGATTTGCGATTCGCAATTAAGGAATATTAAGGAATTGCAACTATTATTGCGATTCCTGCATACATAGCATTTTGCGATTTCTTAATAGTAATTCGCAAAAAATCACTATTAAGGAATCGCAAAAGGGCTTGTTCATACATATGCCCCTTAATGTATTAGGCCGGGGTGGGTGCACTTGCCAGTGACCGAAAGTCTGCATGAGGGGTACATTTGGTGTCCCTGTGCATAGTCCAGTTCAAACCAGTCCTGGGAGTCATTGGCTCCTGCTCTGGTGTAAAACTGGAGAAAGGACATGGGAGTATCCTCCCCACTGTCCAGACCCTCCCCTGGGAGGGTCCCCTGAATCTGTCCAAATCTCTCTCGTGGGTACAAAAGGGCTGACTAGGCTGTAGGACTCTAGATTCGAAGTGGACACGAATCTGATCAAGAAACCACTGACCTTTGACCGTCTGGACACTAAGGACTTTGTTTGGGCCTGACTTCGTTCCCCTTCCCTGACCAAAGCATTATTCTTACCTGTGCAACATACAGGCTCCATGTCGGATCTGTGGAGCATCAAGGACCACTGAAGATATATCCCTTGGAGTGAAGGGGTCACTCCCCTGAAACCGCAGGGCCCACATCTCAACTGACCCGTCTGCTGCTCCTGAGCCCCGTGGACTCTGAAGGATCCAGCAACACCAGAGGTGGGTTTCCAAGTCTCTCAAAGTGTGAGCTGCTCTCTCACCATGTTTGAGGACAGAATCCCTTGTGGGGGTGCAATACCCATACCCCCATGCGCTGCATACTTTTGCAAGTGCATATGCTTGTTGGTGTTTCCAAAACAAGTGCACTAGGTTCCAGGTAGCCCCTTCCAAAGAACACTGGCCTCCTTGCTCTGTGGGCTGTTGCTTTGGGAAACTGCTCTAGGTCCCCTTGCGACTCCTGTGCCTCCGGCCTGTGGGTCCTCTTGATGGTCAACACTGCTTTTCTTGGCTCACTTGGTTGCTATAGACCTGCCCTGACTCCCCTCTGTTTTGTGAGTCTCCTGGAACTTGCTAGTCTAAATCGTAACCTTCTTCGACCTTCAGTATGGGTTGCTGTTGCCAAGGCTTGTTGGTACTCTAGCTGGACACTGACCCCTCAGTTCTCAACATGCTTCATGGGATAGCTTGCACCAGCTCCTGGTCATCCTCAATGTCTCCTAGTCCTGGTGGCTGCAGAGTCAAGAACCCCTTCATCCCACCTGAAGCACCAGACATTTGTGGTCATTTGTCTACCGAGCACCTAGTCACTCTTGAGTGACCCAGACTCTGTCCCCTCTGCTTTTAGGTACTCTTCACCAAGAATGCACCTCTATTTCTACATCATATTATCACAGATGATGGTGTCTGTTGTTGTATGTGGGTGTTTAATGTTGTTGTGCTGTTGTCAATATGCAACTATGACTGTAAGGGAGTGTCCAAAAAAGAAATGGTGGTGGCAGACAATATGTTTAGCATACTGGACTAACTGTTTTATCACCTCTCTTTTGAGGTTTTGTGTTGCAGTCACTAGTGATCTTCTGACACATACCTATTTTTCCCAGTATTGAACATCTATTTAATGTGAGTCTTTATGGCATCAATATTTTGCATACCGGTCATGTTGGAAAACTCTCCATCTGCACACGGCACACAGTCGAAGCAGCAGACAGGCTTGTCCTCCACTGAAGCTTTGCGGTACCCTGGGAGGCAGCTCTGACTGCAGACAGACTGCGGAGCCTGTGAAGCCAAGTAGAAGGAAGAAGAAGCTGGGATACATTTGTTCAGTGGCCATTGCTTCCCACCATGCAATGCATCTTTCACCACAAGCACTAATGTCCAAGTGGACTCCTCTGCTTAGACAAAAAACAGTAAAATGCAACTTTTAAATTTCATGATTTGTTTATTAATTTTAGCATGCTTTACAAATATTTGTAGATTTTGAACATCCTTGGGTGTCATCCATTTAATTTAAATTTTTGTATGAAACGTCAAGTTTGTATGTTTTGAAAATGTTTTTTGGGGGGAAGCATGCTAATATTTAAAATATGTTTTGTGCACTACACTGGGATGCTCATTTACAAGCCCCGTGCACCGCTGGAGCATCAGATTTTGTTTTGCACAAACAAAGGAAATTCCAAATTCATATCTATGAGTCGACGCAAAGCCACTGTGCATAGGATTTGGATGGCCTCATAGACATGGATACGGCAATGCAGCAAAAATCACTGCGTTGTCTTACGCTGAGCTCCTGATGTTTTCTTTGGCCGTTGAGGTGGGTTTTTCCATACAACACCCATGGATTTTGACACTTCCCCAGATTAACAAGATCATGTGAACCTGGGGATGCAGCAAACCATTCGGTGTCCCCACGGAAGGGCAACGAGGAAAATACATGTATTTGTCCTAATTTTTTTCCTCTTTCCGTGTGTTTTGCAATTTCCATTTGTGAACAAAGATGTGATTTGGTTTTATATATGAATGTATTGTTAATTATATTGACATCAACTTTCTCAATATTTACATACTTGTATCAAGGACAGTCCTGCAAGAGAAGATTAATATATATTCGTACGGTAATATTAAGCTTGATTCTTGCCACTCATAAGTCAATGAAAGCTCCCCGATACTCTTTTTTGATTGATGCAAAGGTGACTGCTTTTGAGATAAAAACTAGATTATTCATTTAAAAAGCATTTCCAGCGCCTTCAGAGTATTTGCTTAGAAGCAGTGATTAATTCAAGCACATGGAGTCTACAGATACTCATTTTTGGAGATTGAAGCTTATTTGTTCTCATAAAACTTGGAGCCTGAACTTGAAACTGTGTGCAATGCAGCTTCTCATACATTCTTAGTGCTTAGCAGTTTGTATTCCACAGTATATTGTTCACTTTCAAACTTTAAAGGTGGTACATGCATCTGAAATGTTGGGACATTAGTTGATCTCAAATTAAAACTGTTGAAACCAGTCCCACATGATTGCCATTATTTTGATACCTGAAGAACATTACACTGACCTGATGCTTGTGATCACCACTAACACACCACACGATGGAGCTCCGGTGGATGACAAGTTGTTGTCCTGGTTGTGCTGTGAGATCTAAATGTCCAACCTTCAGAACTTCCATGTTATAGATGCTTTTCTGAACCCAGTTCAGAATGTCATACTTTGCTGGTATTTGCCCTTTGTCATCAAAAAATATAACATGCCCTGAAGAAGTCCTAAAATGTATCTTCTGGAGGAAACTGTTCACCTTAAACACAAAACATAAGGTCAGAAGGTCACATTCATGACAAACAGTGTGGCTTCCATTTTATTTATAGTTGAGACCAAAATAAAGGATGGCAACAGCATTTGGGTGAATTCTAGAACATATCCAAGTTGTTTAGCTACTAATAATTCAAACTAAACTGGGTCTGTAGGAAAGGCACTCCTAGACATGGTAATTAGACCCTAGGTCATAGCTTCGGAGACCTCATGGCATAAATGACAGATGAACAGTTTGGACTCCTACCTCTCAGCATCCTCAGAGAAGGCAATAACATTATATCCAGACACCAAACAACATTTAGGAAAAACTCATCATTCTCATCCCAAAAACACAGATGCAAAAACGTAGATCTTGATTATGATGACGGTGAGACCACTACAGTCAGGCCATCTGTGGCAGTCGCTTCCGCCTGTCGCATTATGGGCAGATGGAGGGCGGGTGGAGAATAAAAATAAATCTTTCATATTTTCTCTCAGCCCCCAGCATGAACACCCAATGTCAACTACAGCTCGGAAAAGGTGGCAAACATGTATTAAACCATACTCTTAAGCCCGATTCACAAAGGTAAAGTTAGACCAAAAGTCTAAAAATTAGACCTGAAGTCTGAGTTTAGACCTAAAGTCTAACTTTATTTCAGAAGGCTAAGTTTAGACCTGGAGACTAAGTTTAGACCAACAGTCTAACTTAGACCGAAAGTCTAACTTTGTCCCTTAGTAGCAAACTTGCTAGTAGTAACTTACTTTTGTGAACACCAGAAAGTAGTAAAGCTAGACTTGTGGTCTAAGTTAGACTTTAGTTCCAAGTTTAGAATTCTGCTGTAAAGTTAGCCTTTAGGTCTAAACTCAGACATCAGGTCTAAATGTAGTCTTTTAGTTTTACTTTACCTTTGTGAGTCGGGCCCTGGGTGTATTAATTATCAGAAAGATTTGATCTGGTGCAATAATTCCTCATTCTTCAATCACATGAGGATTTACCATTAACCAAGTTGTGTGCAACTTGCAACCAAGCATTTTGGTTGCAGAGCTCACGTTTTGTCCAACTGAAATGAAATTATTTAGGGTGCAGGCGGTCACGAGGAAATTTAGAAGAAAATATATGTTAATATTTTACCAGATTACAAAACATGAATTAACAAAGAGGTAAACGTCAGACTGTTGGAGCACTGCATCCCTGAATGGACACAGGCTGGATCTAAGTGCCCAAAAGCTCAAAATTTTTAAGACATCCGAAACCCACACCCCATGGCAAATACTAGTCCATAAGCATGTCCCTAAATAAAGTCTTATGAAAAGATGCACATGTGCAAACCCAAGAAATACAGGAAATGGACATGGCATATATGGAAGTGGCTGACGATATAGTTGCTATGCCAGTGTGGGTCCCAAATGATTATGGCACAAACATATTCTCGACGAGCGCAGCGGGCGCGACGATTGCGCGACGATTGCGCGCCGAAGGCGCGCTTAAGGCAAGCTCGTCTGCGCTCCTCCGCGCCCGGCCGGGCCCAGGGGCCATGCCCCCTGGCCCCGCTGGGGGTGATAGATATGTATATAGTGCGAGCTTCCTACACCAGCTGCGTCCACCGATTACATCCAGCTGCGGCACTCTGAGACACCCCCTGGAGATTTCCCGCTGCTGTACGAACTGTAAATTCGAACCAACTCCTAAAACTGCCAAACCCAGATCTGAGGTAAAGGACTATTCTATGTTTTTACTTAACTGTAGGTCTTTAGTGAAACACTGCCTAGAAATCTCCCTGCTACTAGATGAACACTCTCCAGACGCAATTTTTTTGACCGAGACGTGGCTTGATCAAAATTCTCAGCCGGATCTGGCACAGGCCATCATTCCGGGATATCAGATAGCGCGGGCTGATCGGCCACTAGGCAGAGGCGGCGGCCTCGCGATTATTTATAAAGAGAGCTACGTCTGCCGCTGTTTAGCGGAAGACATTGAGGATTGCGAAAATCTCTCTTTCGTAATCGACTTCTCCCCTAATACCAGTTTCACCGGTATTCTTATTTACCGCCCCCCTGGTCCCATCGGACAATTCAACACCTCTCTTCTATCGGTGGCCTCCCAGCTGGTTGTCTCTCCCTCCAATTTCACCTTACTGGGAGATTTTAACATCCATTTTGACAACCTGCTGGATCCTACAGCTATAGAAGCACAATTAAGCCTGGCTGCCATTCAACTAGAGCAACTTGTCCCTTCTGCCACACATGAAAAGGGGCATCTCTTGGATCCGATTTTTAGTAACTGTGACCAACTAAAAGTAGGAACCATCACTAGCCTCCCATGGTCGGACCATTTCTTGATAGCCTTCACCTGGACCACGAGCAAAACCCCCTATCCCTATTTAATTCTAGGAAAACTCGAAACTGGTCTAAACTTCCCATCGACAACTGGATGAAGGCACTCGGTACCACTAGACCCACTCTCTCCCATGACCCAATGGTAAACAACACTAAATATGATGAGTGGATAACCACCTCTCTTGACTCAGTTCTTCCGTCATATCAATCTAGATCCAAGAGACAAAGTAAATCAGCCCCATGGTATACAGAAGACCTTAGGCATCCAAAACGTCTCGGTAAGAGACAAGAGAGAAAATGGCGCACATCCTATAACCCTGCAGAAAAAACCATTTATAGGGAAATGATCAGGAACTACAAACTGGCTATAAAATCCTCGCAAGCAGCCTATTATAATCTCAAAATAAGTACGGCTAAATCAAAGCAGAAAGAAATTTACCGCATAGTAAATTCCCTGATAAAACCTCCCCTACCTGCCACAGATAATAACAGCTCATCGTCCAAATGTAACGATGTGGTGGAATTATTTTTCCAAAAAGTGAATAAAATCTATCTTTCCTTCCCAAACCCACCCTCCGACCCGCCCTCTCAAACTCTGGACTCAGCTCCTAATAGGGGTAAGGGGTTGCAGTCTTTTCCTCTGATAACAATGGAAACACTAATGAATCTAGCGCAACAAATAAAAACCGGCTCTCCGTGTGATCCTGCCCCTCCAGGCTCGCTGGGACTGGCTAGTAAAACCATTCTCCCCACCCTTCTGGAACTGTTGAACTCCTCCGTACTGAGTGGGACAGTACCCGCAACCTGGAAACACGCAATGGTGCGGGCACTATTAAAAAAAACCTCCCTTGACCCAGCCAACCCGAGCAATTCCGCCCGATCTCTCTGCTCCCATGGGCATCCAAGATCCTGGAGAAGCACGTCAATACCGCTCTGACGATGTTCCTCGAGGAAAACCATCTCCTCGACGCCTCCCAGATGGGCTTTCGCCCAAAACATTTATTTATTTATTTATTTATTGACATTTATAAAGAGCAACATATACCCGAAGGTGTCTTGGCGCTGTCATGTCATGTCATGTCATGTCATGGGACAGAGACCGCCCTACTGGCCGTAACTGAGGAGGCAAGACGGATCTTGGATCGAGGGGGGTCAGTGGCAGTGATCCTCCTCGATCTGAGTGCCACGTTTGACACGGTACATCATAAAATCTTGTTGAACCGCCTTGCCGACCTAAGAGTGTCCGGAGATGCCCTGGCTTGGGTCGAGTCCTTCCTATCGGACAGAACCTTCCAGGTCTTTGACGGCACATCCCTTTCATCAAGTAGGCCTCTGGGGTGCGGAGTTCCGCAGGGCTCATCTTTAAGCCCTACGCTCTTCAATGCATACATGAGGCAGCTGGCTGGGATTGTTCGTCCGCATGGTGTCAATATCATCTCCTATGCGGACGACACCCAGCTGGTGGTCTCCCTTGCACAGAAGAGCGGCCTCCAGTCCCCGCCAGATCTAGCGGCTTGCCTGGAGGATGTAAAAAGCTGGATGATGAGCTCATGTCTGAAGCTAAACGACGACAAAACTGAGCTCATGCTCCTGGGCCCGGCGGCCCCCTCCACCTTGGAGCTGATATGGCCTACAAGTATGGGTGTGCCCCCACCCCCCAGAGATAACATCAAAATCCTGGGGGTATGGCTCTATAATTCGCTGAGCCTTAATACACAGGCCACCAAGGTGTCAGCTACTTGTTTTGGCCTCCTTAGGGTGATTAAAAAAATCCTTCCCCTTCTTCCATTTGAGGCCAGACAAATTATTATACAGGGCCTTATTCAATCCCGGCTGGATTTTAATAATGCCCTTTATCTGGGAGCACCAGACTACACCCTACAAAAACTTCAGCGCACCCAAAACTGTGCAGCCCGGGCTCTATTGGGAGTCCCACGGAGGACCTCAATAAAAAATGGCCTAAGAACTTTACACTGGGTCCCTGTCAGGGATAGAGTGAAGTTTAAGGCTTTATGCATCGCCCACCGGACTTTCTGGAAAATGGGCCCAGAAATCAACGGCCCCCTGATTTCTCCCTATTTGCCCAACAAGAATCTTCGCTCCTCAATTGCATCATTGGCCAAAGTTCCTACGATTTTCAGAGCCAGAGCAGGAGGACGCTCGTTCTCGTACAATGTATCTAAACTATGGAACACCCTCCCTCCACAGATGCGAAAGATTTCCAATCTAACTGGTTTCCGGAAACAGCTTAAAACTCTCCTGTTCAATAAATAGTAACCTTGTGAGGGCACTTTCTGTTTTCCAGCGCCTGGACGCCTCAGGGCAACTGCAGCACTTTACAAATCCAATTTTCATTTCCTTTCATTTCAAAGCAGTCTGGAACTACTGGGCCACAATTGTCAGGGGTGGATATCTTTTACTACTGCGGTCCCACAACATAACCAATCTCTGCAGCTGGGCCAAGTACAACCATTTTTTCTCTGGAGCAGTCACAGGCTTCTCAGGTAGATCAGCTTGAGGGTTCTCAGGCATCAACCCTACCCTACAACAGCAATATAAGATTAACATTCATCCCAGTGCTTCTCATTGTCAAAAATGTATACCTTCTTCACAGAAAATACAGAATCCATTATACATCAAGAATGCATGAATTTGCTATTTACAGGTGCATATCCTTGCAGGGGCCTTTGTCAATGAATCCACTCATCCATTCATCTGGTATTGGATGCCTTTCTCTGGGCTTCTGACCCCCCAGGCTCAGAGTTTGAGGTAAGGTTTATGATTGCAGCCCCCATTCCTCCTCGGTTGAGTCTTAGTACTCAGTTTCTTGGGCCTAGGCCCATTCAGTCTCTCCTAGGACCGCTCCTGACCCAACAGCCCACTTGTGCAGTGCTGCGGTCATGCAGTCCACTTGTGTAACACACAGGCCCTCAGCAGGCACTTATCTCAGCTCAGTTGGGTCTACACATAGTCACATACCCCCAGGTGCCTTTGTATCAATGACAGGAATGCATGAATGTCCAGTCTCACAGCACCAAGATTCACTTGCTTAGCGAGTTTCTGGTGTGAAGTCAAAGGTAATGTTTATTTAGACCTTTGGTCCTATAACATAAAGTAAAAAAAGAACATTCCCATCTTTCAACAATAAAATATCATTATTCGTTGATACACAAAAAAATTACAATACAATATTAACTACTCATTTCATTTTCTAATTTAATTCCTATTATCCTAAAATAAACTTCATAAAATACCATTTTTATAAACACCCACATATTTTTTGACTTCATGCATAAATCTCCTCAGTGCATATGCTGTGTCCAGGGGGTAATTTCCGTTAGCAATTCTGCTGCTTGTGCACAGTTCTTTATGCCATATTTTTATAATATAGACTGTAAAAGCAATTTCCGTGTGTCGCTGACCTTGAGGCAATTCAATAGTATGGGCAAAATATCGCATTTCGTGCCTCAGGTGCAGGTGCAATTTGCTTCGTGAATCATCATAACCTCTTTTATCCCGTCATTCATATAACAAGGATTAGTTCCTATTCGTTATCTTAAAACTTAATTTCTAAAGTAGTGGTCTGGAAGTATGTCTATATACTGTTGATCTGATTTCCGGGATTTCATCATAAAACCCACCAATTTTTCCCCTCCCGGTATTGTCAATCCTGATCTCGAGATGTTTCTTTCCCAAGTACCTTCAATTCTCGTCTTGCAACATCAATTTGTAAATCTTGAGGGTTCAGTTTGACTATGAGTTCCCTGAATGCTGTCTCAAGCATTTTCCTGACCGCTGCTGCCCATTTCAAATCATTATGCAAAATGCCCCTTTTGCACCATCCTGCTATACTTGCTTCTCCCCATTTGCCAAGTGTGGCTAAAATCTTATTAATGCCATACGTGCCATTACCTCCCAAGATACCATCCCTGTTTCTATTCTTACCGCCGGAATCATACATGATCTAGGTAGGGATAGTACATTTTTAATACATTTTCCCTCTTCAATATCCCATCTTCTTTACCACTCATATACAGTATTTCAACTCCATATTGGAACTGAGGCGGTATCATGGCCATACAAGCTTTCAGGACAGGTCTATTGGACATTTACTATAATTCCTAAAAGAAAAAATTAAACCCACTGAAAGAAGCCTGAGCTCATATACTTAATGCATTCAGATGAGATTCCCCTTTTATTAACAAAGCTCAAGACCTTGATTTTGTCTAGGTTTACAATACGGTTTTTCTTATATTTATTAAACACCATCAGCTTCCTCTGCAGACCTATCTCTGTTTGATGCAATACTACCAGATTGTCTGCATGGAGTAGGCAAGCAATATGTTTCCCATCTAATTTAAGGCAAGCGCCCCGTACCTTCTTTATTATAACTGGTAAGTCGGCTATGAAGAAAGAGAAGAGTGAAGGGGCCAAGGCACATCCTTGTCTTAAACCATTGTCAATTGGTATCTTCTTCGACAGTGTCCCTTCTATGTCCAGGACAACCTGTGCCCCATTGTTCCTACGGAGCTCCAGTAGAATAACCAAAAGATCTGTAGAGATGTCAATATTTATCAACATCTCCCACAATCGGTTGCGGTCAACCAGATCGAAAGCTGCCCGGAAATGGATGTAGCAGCTGAACAATGTACTAACCTGTTCCACCAATTTCTGCACCATGGACCAAAGGGAGACAATGGTCTATTGTAGAATGCCCCTTCTTGAAGCCCCCTTGTTCTGGCAGCATTATTTGCTTAACCTCTACCCATTCTTTACATGTTTCTAATATTACTTTACAAAATACCTTCTCTTCCACATTGAAGGTAATTAATTATTCATAGTTTTTGGGGATCCTAGTTTCTGAATGGGTATTATGATCACTCCTGTCTAAGTCTGGGGCATTTTCCCTGTCTCCGGAATCCAAGAAAATATTTTTGTAAAAAAGTCTGCCCATCAGTCTGATTGGGTCTTTATAATTACTGCCGGAAGATTATCAGGGCCCGCAGCTCTGGTCAATGTCAGATTTACTATAATGTGCTTAATGTTGCTTTCTAAGAATGATAACCTGGTATCCCTCCCGATCTCTGGCCATATTACTTGTTCCACAGTTACTTGCCGTTCTCCTATGCTATATATTTCACCTAGATATTGTACCCAATCTTCTTCTGTCACTACGTAACACATAATTTCCTGTGTCTTCCCAGACCCCTCTTGGTCCAGTTTCCAGAATATTTGTACATCCTTAGATTCTATAGCCTCCGGTAAGTTCCCCCAGCAGTTCTCTTTATATGATGTTTTGTAAGCTCTGGTTTATACGGTTTCTTTAATTTCTGTAGGCTAGTCACCATATCAATATCATACTTCAATTTCAGGCTTCTTTCCCTTTTTCTTATATTTAATTTCAAATTCCTACATTCCTCACTAAAACAGTTGTTTTCTTTATGTCCTTTCTTATTCCTATCTCTCCTACAGTTGTTTCCCTTTTAACTTAACTTAACTCTGAGACATTGGACAACTTGGATAGTTACATTTTCAAACCAGCCTATGATATCAATCCTTGGAATATCATTAAATATTTGACACTGCTGAAAGGACCTCAATTTCTCCAGGCCCTCCTCCGTCATACAAGTAGTCAACCTTTTGGGGTACTTCATTTGTATTTGGATAATAATATCTCTTGATTTTTTATTTCCTCCAACAATCTTACCACTAAGTGGGAGGTGATCGCTTCCTTCAATCTTCATCACCTCAAAATCGCTGATTAATACAACATTCCATGACTGAATAAAGATGCAATCTATTGGACACAATTAGTTGCCCATCTTAAATGTGCGGCTAGCTGGCCAATTTGATTCCATCCTTCCGTTAGCCCAGACTAAGCACATTCAGCTTATAAAGTTACATAAGGCCATATCTCACACAGTAAATTTCCCCCTAGGGAAGCTGGCGACATATATATTGTAAGCCATCAATATCTCTTTACATCTATATCAACTCTACATAGGTCTAATTTGTGATTAAAGTCACCTAGTACTAAAACCAAGGCCTTCTGATAGGCATCTGTAATCTCTGCAGTATCCTCATTAAACTTGCTCAGATCTGCTTTATATTCCTTATATCCACCTCCCTGCTCTGAAACATTTATTATTATTATACCATCATAATCGGGATTGGGGACCAGAATGTGCACTCCACCGGCAAGCAACCATTTGCATTTAACTTTCAGCGGTACCACTTGTTTGGCTATTTTACTTGATATCATGATTACTTGACCTCCGGCTGGATGGCCAAACTGACTTCTCCTAGCTGGTGTATTCAATACGTACCCCTCCTGCACAGGGGTTTCGTCACACAACCAAGTTTCTTGAAGGCACACAATTTCAAAGCATTCAATTGTTTTAAAATCATCTATTATAGATATTCTATTATAACCATTGGTGTTCCAAGAAATCATGCCCAGGCTGTGTGACGACGCTGTCTCCTAATCGATTTCACCTAAGCAACATTTTTCGTCATTCTCCAATTATGTTAAGGGGCTATATCGATTTATTAATTTTAATCCCTCTCTGTGCTCCTCCCTTTCGTCAATATACAGCTCAATTTGTAGGTCTTCCTTATCTCCGTATGCCTGCTCAATCAATCTAATCTGCCTTGTTCCCAGTCCTGCATGGTTTTTTTAGGAAGGGTTGCTTATCTAGCTCCCTATCTCTTACTTCCTGTTCTGGTACTAATCTGATTTCTTCTTTAAGTCCAGTTCTGCCCCCATTAATGCTACCTTTACTAATCACGACTATAGCAAGATTTTTGTCACTTCTTGTCCCTTGCTATTTTCTGTGAAACCTACCTGCCTGAGGTCTTTTGTCCCTATGTCTTTCAGACCTCCACATTTAGAGAGGGTGTGAAGCAATTGTGTTCGATTTAAGGGAATTCATTTTCTTTCTCTTTCCACCCTTCTTCTGATTTATCAATTCAAGATAGAGTTCAATAGTTCATTCTCTATTTCACTTTCTTTTCCATATGTTCTTCTCCTAACCTCCCCTCTCCATTTCCCCTCGGGTCCTTCCCTACCCTTCCCTTCCATTTTTAACCCATTCCTTCCCACCCGTTTGTTCTTGTTCATGCGTTGAATTATAGCGTTCAGTGTCATTCTCTTAGATTTTTATCTTGGGTTCTTCTCTTAGTATCCATATGTTTTACATCTCTATTTCCTAAACTCCGTTCCTGATATTTATTTAGGTCTTTAACTGGACCCTTATAGCCTTCCTCTATAATGACATCCTCTATTTCCTTTTGTTTTATGGCCGGTCCTTTCTTAACCCTTCTCACTTGTCTCCTTGTTCTATGTTTATATTCTTTGTATCGCTTTGTTTCTCCCTGCTTTTTTATAAGCATTGAGTATTGTGATATATATATATGCTCTGTTTTCCCTTATGTGCCTGATTTTCTTCCCCCTCCTCCCCCTCTGTAACATTATTTCTTCTCCTATAACCGGTCTCACTATAGAAGGCATATGGTGCCAGATGTAGGAGCCCTAATAACGGTCGGAAACGGCCGATTTCGGCCGTTTCCGACCGGTATTAGGGTTTTCTAATGTAGGAGCATGCTTTACAGAATCGGTATTTTACCAAATCGGTAAATACAGACTCGGTAAAAATACCGATTCTGTAAAAGCACATGTAGGTAGCACATCTTTGAGTGCCGCAGGCCTGTCAGATTCGGTATTTTACCACCCAATCCAATCGGGTGGTAAAATACCGAATCCAGGTGTGCATGCACATGTGTGCATGCACACCTAGCCATGTGACAGACAGACATGCCCTTAGGGCATGTCTGTGTGCCACATGGCTCACATGCCCGTCTTTGGGGTGCTAGAGGGTGTCAAAGTGACACCCCCTGCACCCTTGGTAAAATCGGAATTTACCGATTCTGTAATTACAGAATCGGTATTTCCCATTGATTCCTATGGGCTTCAAAGCCCATAGGAATCAATGGGCAATACCGATTCGGTATTTACAGAATCGGTAAATACTGAATCTTAACGTTTCGGTATTTACAGATTCTGAAATACCTACATCTCCCCCTTTCATATTTACCACTTCTTAAATACCGAATCGGTAAAATTCAGTATTTAAGAAGTGGTAAATAAGAATTACCTACATCGGGCCCATGGTCCTTTATTTGTTTCAACTCCCCCATGATTATTTGTAGCTGTTCTTTTTGATCTTTAAAAATATCATTGTTCATTACAGAGACTTCCAAAAGGCCTTGCAAGGTCTTCTGTAGGATCAACATTACTTCTATCATTGCAGCACTAGAAAACGCTTTGATTTCTAAGTTAGATATCGACTCTTCCACGGGGTCATTCACCCTTACTGGGGGTGAGCTCATTTTCTGTCGCTCCTCTTCCTGTTCTTCTAATCTTGTGCAATCATGTTCAATGTCTGTACTCCTCTCCATCTCACCTTCCTCTGCATTTTCCCTCTCAAGTGCCGAAAATAGCCTAGGGGATGACGAAATTCTAGGATCGAGTTTCAGGTCACTTATATTTGAGATGTCATAATGTTGTGAGTCTGGCATTTCTAGATTCTGTGAAGCAAAACTATTAGACTCTAATTGTTTTCCCTCACAGATATTATCCTCCAATAATAGGGTCTTTTTAAAATGTTTATCCACAAAGTCTTTTATCGAATTAGTGACTGATGCCCCACCTCCATGTTCTCCTTTTAATTTGTGTTCTTCAATACACTGTGGTGTTTTGTTCTGGGATATTTTTACATGGTTTATTCAACTGGGGCCTGGGGATGTTTCCTCCGTACAACTTTTGCTCCTTTCTTTCTTATTACTCCATAGTTCTTTCCCATCTTCTCCCTTCTTGGTGGGTCTATTTGTCTTTCCCGAGCACCAATTTTCAAGAATCAATTTAAGATCAGTTAAAAATGTCCCTTATTCTTGCTCCCACGCTCCATCTTCCAATCTTTCTGGTCACTTTCAGGTGCTCGTACTCTTTCCTCCTCCACACTTTTATAGTTTCTATTGTCAGACCCTACTCTATGGTCAATTATGACAGTCACTTCCATGATCAGCTCTTGCTGCAGAGTTGGCACTTTCTTCCCTCGCTGACAGGCAGGAAGTCCTGACACCCAGGACAGTCTAATAGTTCCTACATCAGATCAGACTCTAGGCAATGATACTTCACCTCTGGGGAGTTCGTTGTCAGTTTGACACCAACCCTTGACTGCACAGTAGTCCCTGATAACTCTGTGTAAGAACAAGCAACAGTGAGTTTTGGGTTCCCAATTTTATACTGATTTCGCGATTGTGGATGTGCATTGCAGGGCTGCCTCCTTGAACTTGTTTGGTTCAGTACCACCTCCATGTATCCTGGCCAGACCACCTTCTTGACCATACCTCTTTATGCAAGGATTCACTGCCCAGCAGGTGTGGGTAGGCAACACCCAGTATTACGACGGATCCCTGACATAATATCGATGCATACAATAGCAAAACGATCAAACTATAACTAAACTAACCAATGAAATCAAACTAAAAACACACTTATCCAATACAATTAGATGCATGTTAGACCTAGCATCCTTGGTGTGGTTTCCCTAACTTTTGCCTTATGACCTCCTGTTTTTGATTGCTTGCTGACTTTGTTTTTGCTGGTTTTAGGACTCTGAGCACTTTACCACAGCTAACCAGTGCTAAAGTGCATGAACTCTTTATCTGAAAACATTATAACATTGGGTTATCACAATTGTTTTATTTAATGTACTTATACATCCCTATCACTGTGCACTACATGTACACAGGACCTATAAATGAAATGCTCATAGTGGGCCTGCAGCACTGCTTATGCTACCAACTCAAGTAGACCTTAAAATATGTCTCAGGCCTGCCACTGCAGAGCCTGTATTTGCAGATTTAAACTGGCACGTCAACCTGCAAAGTTAACCTACTTACCTGGCTCAAACCTTCCTTTTTATTAAATATGTCACCCCCAAGGTAGGCCCCAGAAAGCCCATGGGCTCTGTATTTAAATAGTAGAACATTTACTTTTACGTTTTACATGTGCTGGTAGTGAAATACTTTTACATTCATTTGTATACACTGCAAGGCCTGCTTTTGGGAGTAACTTATAACATTTTATGAGTACAGTTTCCATTGAGAAAAAAGATAGGAATACTAAATTTAGTGTCTCTATAATCAAAATTTAAATGTACAACTTATGATGAAATTGGGTTTTCCATTGCAGTTCTAAAATTGTTACTTTTAGAAAGTTGGTATACTCTTTCGTAAACCATCTGGTGCTTTCTTTTTGACTCTGTAATACAAGTCTGGGCTGGGTGACAGCTTGTTTCCTGCATTGCCTCTCGACTTCCACACACAAAGGAAGGGTAGACATGACTGCCTAGTCATCTGCATGTTGATAGAGCTGCATGAGCAGGATGGGAGGGAGGAGCTGACACTCTGCAGCTGAAGAAGGTTGTCTTGTCCCAACACTAAGAATTGCATACCCTCCTAGAATGAGTGTGGAGCCAGGGCAGTGAAGGGCAGACTCTTGTGCACTACAAACATCTTTCTTTGAAGTCTCCTTACTTCAAAGGCCAAATTGGGTATACGTTTTGGGCCTTTGACCCCACCAACTCAGAAGATTGCTCGAACTAAGGACATTCTTGCCAGGAAAAATAACTGATGTGCTGTAGGAAGAACTACCACATTATTAACTGCTGTCTCTACGTTGGCCTGCTGGATACTACTTCTTGCCTGAAAGTCAGAAAGACTTCAACTGCTTTCTACATCCTAAGGACTGAAGTTTCTCCAAGGGGTTGTTGGCTTGCCTACTGTTGCTGAAGTCTGAGGGATTTCAAAGTCTTCACCTTTCATCTTTATCCCAGCACCTGAACGTTACTTGCTGTAAGTTTTGCTCTGCCAAGTGGTGCCAATCCAGTCCAGGGCCCTTGGAAATGACTTTAAAGTGCTGCATCTGCCGGACCCTGCCCTTCAACATTGCTGAGGAGATCAGAACTCATGCATCGCCTGCCTCCGAGATTGGGATCGATGCATCACTGCCGCAGCGAGGTCTGGACTCCACGCATCATACTAGGCAGTGTCACATTGCCTCTGGAATCACAACTTCAGGGATGAACACTTTGCCACCAGCAAATGGAGAAGATCGACTTATCATCTCCAGCGTGGACTAACCAATGCATTGCCCTTGCATTCTGAACTTGGCACTTCATCCACAGAACCAACTCACCCCCACTCTCCCTTGTATAGAAATCCAGTGCAACCTTAACCTGCTTGGGAAGCATTGATGCATCTCACCCTGCATTTTATTCTGCAACATTGATTAAGGTATTTTGCTCAGCTGGTTCTGCATGGCTCCATTGCTGGTGGCCTGAACTTTTTACTTTATCCAAAGCCAGCACAATGTACAGTAACCCAAAAGCACCATTTGCATCTATTTTTGACTTATTTTATTAAAAATTCATATCTTGACTTTTACTTATTGTATCTTTTGTCCACCTGCTCAACATTACAACACCCCCTATGGAAAATGTATAATTCTAAAGCATGCTACGGGAGGGCCACTACAAAAGATGATAATGTACTTAATGTAAGAGAAAACAACCACCCCTTCAAACATGACAGAAACGGAGTTAAGGATGGATTGCGGGATGTAAGAGAAACAAAGTGCTAGCTCCCAGGGAGCCACAACCAAAATACTAAAATAAATGCTCCCTAACATCTTCAAACACATCCCAGGCCAACTACCACCTATACCCAGTGATTCTTCCCCTGCCCCTGAAAGATACCAGACATAGAAATACCTGAACATTTAAAAATGACACATAAAAAGGAACCTTTCCTTTTATATGACATCTAAAACAATGATAAACAAATCCTAAAAGTCTATACAGCAGATAACTTACTAAAACTAAGCCATTGTTAACCATTGATTGGGCTTCAAAATGTGTCACAAACCATTCTCCCGTGTATGTACCATACATTTAAAGACAAACATCCCTTTTATATATGCAATACCAGAAAATAACCAAAGCAGAACCTACTAAAAAATGTTAACCCACATCAAAAGTAAAAGGGATAACGACAACCCCCAAAACAAATCATGGACTTTGAACAAGCCATGATAGAAACCAATGTTAAAATGTGTCCCCTACACAGTCATACAAGCCTGATTTCAATCAAAGAAATGGAGACACATTCAACAATCCGCACTAAGTGGAGAATAGCAACAAACAGCCAATATACCTTTGAAAAATAAACAAATGATACCACTGGCCTATGCCCCTGTCACAGAGTTTGCGAACTACTAAAACTTACTAATAGAACACCATAGAAAGGCAACAACTTGAATGCAATCTAAGCCCCTAATGGATTATTTAAACGATACTTGGGTTGGCAGACTACATAGCTCAAGACACAGATGTTAACCCAAATTCCACAAACCATTGTGTAATGTCTAAGCTAGCACCTCGGCAGAAGAAGCCAAAACAAACAATACAGTGGAAGGACGGCATAATGCCTTCCAATCCAGCCTAGGAAGAACCCAGCCTACACTCTATAAATGTATAGGAGCATTACAAAAAAATCAAAGCTATCAACAAATACGAAGGGAGCAATCTGATAGCCAAATTGCACCTAACCTTAGCAAACAAACAAAAAGAATGTACGACAATCTAAAAGTCAAACCCTTATAAACAACAAAGTAATAGATTACTTAGAAAAAATTGCCAAACACACATTGCAAATTAAATAGCAAATTCCCCAAAATTACTCAGAAAATCTAACCCAATATCATAAATCATTTTTTACATGGATAATAGACATGCTATTTTATTACTTCTAACATCTAACATTAAATAAAACTCCAATGTTAGATAAAAAAGAGATAATAAAATAATATAAATAGTTTACACAGAAAATGTAAATCTCAGCAATCAAAAGTTTCAAAGAACAAATGCAATCCAGCATGTAAAATAAATACAACTCATAAATCCCAAATTTCCAAACAAAAAAATCACATAATATGCATACAAACAATAAAATATATTATTACCTAACCAAACAAATAAAATAAATATGACTTACTGCACTGTAGCAACCGATCTTTCTCTGTATGCACTGAGTCAAAAACATTAATCAACCAAAAATGTAAACACATCCTTTGAAGCAATCTAAAGTATCTTGGAACCATAACAAATCTGAAGAGGTTTTTAAAAAAAATAAACACACAGTAATTTCGTTAACCAAAAAAAGAGCTTGATTCCATTGACACAGTGAGCCTAGGACCCATGTCTGGGCATACTGGCGCACTTAAGGGCAGAAAACAGACAAATACACAATTGATGGATAGAATGCAGTACAAATGAAATAGTCACACTCAGTCATGGGATCTGGGTTAAATCCATTGATCTTTTGCTCAGCCTGAACTTCCTGAATTGCCAAGCCAGGTACTCCCTGGACCAGAGGTAGGTTTCCTGGGACCGGTTTCGGGATATTGTTGTAATTGGATCTAGGACCCTAATTAAATATTCCCGATTCATGACCTTATGTGGTTATAACGAATCATATCCTTATAAAGGCATAAGAATCATATCAATATTTAGTCATAGCCAATGCAGTCCAACTACGGCAAGGCTACTCCCCTAGACTCCTAGAAAGTACAATGCGTTCTTTAAACAAACCAAGCCTCCAGCAGCCCGGGAATTACCCCTGCTTCTGTTTTGATTTGTCCTAGAACTCCTCGAGTCCTAAAAGAACTGCCAGTTCTTAGTGACGTCTTATGTCCAACCTTCCGTCAAACTCGGCACCTTCCAGGTATAAATATACCAGCCTCTGCCTTAAGCAAACACACAGTGGTTTGGAGCAGATCGGCTATCTACTTATTCGAAGACCAACTGATGCGAGTGCCAAAGGAAGCCGACCCTCCCATTGACGCACAAAGAGAGATGCTGTCTTTTCTCCGGCCGAGAAAATCCAGCTCCAGTGTTTCGAGTCACCTTGCGGGTTGTTGGGAGATCGAGTCCTGAGAGAGAGATGCAAGACCTCCTTCATTCTATAACCAAGGTACGGAGCTGATTAGATCCTCAGAGAATTCCTGATTCAGATTCTTGGCAAAACTAACTTAACTTAAACTGCAGCTCACTTACTCCTTCCCACGTACTAGGCTTAGGTTAGGTACACCGGGGTAGGCGTATCTTAGAAGCACCAGTTGAACACGTTTAGTCAATGATTTTAGGTATGTATATATTTTATCCGTTTTAAGTATCATATGGCTCAGAAACCATATAAATGCTTTTACAGTATTATTTCATAATACTCCTTATACTGTACGCACTTTACTTCATGATAAGTACTGCAATTGTGGCAATTCATTTCTCTTGCATGAGAAAGAAGACTGCTCAATAAATAACACCTTTTATTGAAAACGCCCGTCTCTCTATTTCTCTGCACTTCTGGTGAAACTAAGCATGCACGATTGACTGAGTGAAATAGCTGTCTATTGTTTTCACACGACTCTGGAGATATACTCCTTATTCTGGGGGGAGCAAAGTTGTCATGTTTATGCGGTTGTCAGAAACTAATCCCTTCTTGTCTAATCAGGAAAGTTAACTCATTCCTGTTCATTCGAGTAAGTTTCTAGTGAACTCTGTGCTAGCTGGCATACCGAAGTCTAACATTTTCAGTAGAGACCTAGATGACCTCAGTCCTACGTCTAAACTACCGTTTATGTTTTTCCAATGTGCAGAGCCTATTGGGAATATAGGAACTGCACTACAATATCACCACTCAAAAGGTGGCTACTAGAATGGGATCAGATATATGCATCCTCAGGCGGGCTAAGAGTTTAGGTATTAGATCAAAACGAGTGAAGACACCACAGAGACATCAGACCATCTATCTTCCATCCGACTCTAACTTATGCTCTAAAGTAACTAATGCACACCCTCTCCTTGCACTGCTAATTCACCCACAGAGTACATCAGTCATCATGACATCTTCTATTACATCACTTATAATATCACTACACCATTTGCAGTTATAGTAACCGTAGGACATGACTTAGGACATGATTTGTGATAAGTATAAGTATAACTATAGCTTTATAGTTTATAGCTATAGCTGCTGAATTTCTATTGTATGTGTAAATTATGAATCTACCACCACTGATTTTAAAAAGTAATGAGCAACGGGCAGAAAATGTTTTTTTAACCCCATCCGTTAATTCTCTATGCTTTTCAGTCAATGAGGTTGAAAGGGGTATCCAGGGACTAACTAGTAACAAGGCCCCGGGCCCAGATGGTTTACCACCGGACCTTTTTAAGTCCAGTGTTTCCTTCTGGGCTCCCGTCCTCACGGCGGTAGTGAACGCAGCAGTGAATACGAGGTGTCCAAAAGCGTGGGGGTTATCGACCATAGTCCCTGTTTTTAAAAAGGGCGACCGTAGTAGCCCATCATGTTACAGGCCGATATCATTAATAAACTCAGTAGCTAAAGTGGTAGGTGGAATAATTCTAAATAGGCTATCCACATGGGCCAAAGTAAACAATATTTTATCACCTATACAATACGGCTTCAGACCCGGTCATTCGACAATCACACAATGTCTGAACCTATACCTGATTTTAAGTAAATATACCCTGGCCAAGAAAGGTACTGTCTATTTGGCATTTATGGACCTGTCGTCCGCTTTCGATTGTGTGGACAGAGGCATTTTATGGGCTACTCTGATAAAAATGGGCGTAGAGAGGAATCTTGTTAATTTTCTGGCCGACCTGCATTCAGATACAAGAGCCAATGTTCGTTACACCCAAGATTTAAAAGTAACAGACAAATTCAGAATCAATCGGGGTGTACGACAGGGATGCATCCTGGCCCCATTCCTCTTCAATTTGTATATCAACGAACTGGAGGAATTTCTTCTAAAGACTGAAGCAGACTACCCTTTTGTAGAGCGCAAAGGGGTTCCAGTGCTGCTTTATGCAGATTTCTATTTCTATTTCTAAAATTGGAAATTGCCCAACGGCCGCTTTGCTTAAACTATACCAGGCAAAAAGTGTTGCTGTCGCCTGCTATGGTAGCGAGCTTTGGGGCTACTGTAAGATAAAGGACTTAGAGGTTACAGAAAACAATGTCCTGAAAAAGATATTGAGGCTACCAAGGGGTACTGGGAACTTTTCGGTACACGAGGAGCTGGGTGTCCCCTATTTAAGTGACAGAATAGCAGTGAACCCAGTAGTATGTTGGTTGAATTGTTGGCTCAACACAGATATACCTCTCACTCAAGCCTTACTAAAAGAAGCTCTAACACTCGATGGGAGGTTTAAAGTTCCGTGGATGAAGTATATAAAGGACTGCCTGACGGCAATTGGCCGGCCAGAACTGTTTTTTACTCCCAAACTGATTATGAAACCCGATGTTACCCTTGTAAAAAATGCTATGCTAATATTAAGATGTTCAGATAGAGAAGAGGTCGAGCTACAGAAGGACAGTGTCAGGAAACACTTGTTTCTTAAAACCTGTCCACAAATGGAACCTTATTTGTCATGGCACATGACTGGCTATGAACGTTTCTTGCTAACAAGGTTCTGCTTTGACCTATTCCATCTCCTATTGGCTGTTCCAAGTGGGGCCCATCGGGGTGAGGTGTTGCCAGCTTGCGGCTGCGACGGGAAGTCTCCGCAAGATCTGGCACACTTTTTATTTATTTGCCATTATTACACCCTACCACGGAAACTATATCTAAAGCCGTGCCTCAAAAAACTGAACTTTGCACAAATCAAACCCACACTTTACTATCTCCAATTGCTGAAATGTGACTGCACTTTATTTGTCTGTAATTTTTTAAAATCAGCTATCACCTTTAGGAAAAGCATGGATGGATAATTATGTTGCTAAGACGCCGTAGGCATTTTTAAATTTTACAATGAAATTACAATGAAATTATTTATGTTTTTAATGTAATTTTTATAATGTATATGTTCACGTAGCCCGCTGCTTTCTATTTTTTAAGTTATATCGCGCACTGGATCCCTTACTTGTCAAATGAATTTTTGGATTGTTTTTAATTGTTTGTTGATGCTATGTACTTTTATGATTGTAACGTCTACAATCGAATAACGCTATTTGAATTGAATCTACCACCATGTAGCCTTTGTTTTTTTAGTGAATGCCTAAGGTTTTTAATTCTATTTCCCAACTATAACAATACTGTAACCTTTGTTTTTTAAAGTGAATTTCTGTGGTCTGTTTAATTATATTTCCTAACTACAACATCCCTGTAACCTCTGTTGTTTTTAGTGAATTTCTAAGGTTTGGATAATTCTATCTCCAAACCAAAGCATCTTGGTAACATTTTTTTTGTAATTCTATTTCCTAACTATAATGTCCCCCTTCTTTCCCGATCCCAATACAAACTTACAACCCTTCAATGTGGCTTCCACTGGCGTATAACAGGGCTAAAGGCTGATCAGAGTCGGCAATGTTCTGAGGGAGTGAAAAGGGACATATTAATGGCAGCTAAGTAGGTATGTTCTCCTAAGTGTTTGGGTCTATCATCCCCTGGTGGGTTGTTTCCCCTCACACACACACACCCACCCACACACAATTATGGATGTTTTTGTGTTACCTTGTCAGGCAGCATAGGCATCACAAAGGGCAGAACATGACTCACAAGATCAGGGTTTTTTATACTACCAGAGCCTGGTATGACTTGAGGGCATTAGCCCTTGTGCTTACCTATTACTCACTTTAATTTCCAGATAATTCTTGATAAACGATCTGCTGCAGTTTTACCTGTATGAGTCAACCGCAAGTCACAAAAGCTGCAAACAGGAGACCCATCCATGTGTGATCACTGGGGAGAGGGGTCACAACTAATGGCCCACCTTTGTTTTACAGAAATAATATGCTTGCCACTTGCAAGGGTTCTGTGAACCTGTGTTGCATTCGTGAACAGGTAGTGTTATATCCGAGAATGGTCTAATTTGACGCATGTGCAGTTAGATGAACCATAATGGTTGGGGGAAAGCACATAATTAAAAACAGAATGGTGCCAGTTTGCTGCTGCTAGCTTAAAGAGAGGACTGTGTTTGTCAAGGGAGAGTATAAGGGTGAGTCAGGGATGCAACTAGAGTGGACATTTTTGGGGTTGCTGACACACCAGCAATAGAGGCGGAGCTAACATTTCAAACAATTGGGAGTGGACGTATCCTCAAAGCCAATATAACAAAATAGTGACAAACTGTGGGGCATATTACCAAGGGTGGCAATATTGAATTACCGCCGCTTTAGCGGCCGTTTTCGGCTGCTAAGCGACGATAATTCCATCGCACTATTACAAAGCTGTCGCTAACACCAGGTAGCGACAGCTTGTAGGCGATAGCGGGCGGTTTCGGGCCCGCTTTGCATGTCAGCGATATTTATCGCTAATGACATGCAAAGTGGGCGTACCAAACCCATTAGCGACTGACAGCAGTCGCTAACATCGCTATCCCCTATTACCAAGAAAGGCGTAGCAATGGAAATATTCGCGCTAAGCGCAAATATCGCCAAACACTAACATCTGCAAATACCAGTTCTTAGCCATGTTATCCAATGGGAGGTGGATAACATGGCTAACAGCATTTGCACATGAATGAGTGAACACCACTGGTTTCCAGCGATATTCACGCTAACGCCTGCAATGTTATCGCTTTTGAGATAAACGTTGGTAATAGGACGTTATCTCAGCGATAATATTGGGCAAAGCGCGGCGTTAAAAAAACTAACACTAAGCTCAGTTAACGTTAAATATCGCTAACTGTTGGTAATATGCCCCTGTGTTTTTCAAACATAATGGACAAACCCAACACCATTAGAACAAACATGTTTTGAACTAACATGATTTTGTGAATTAAACAGAATTGCCCTTTGTGGATAAACCAATGTTTACTCTGCTAAAATATTGTGGTTTGAAAAGCAGCGACGTGCTGGGCTGGCCTAAACTGTACGTGTGAGTTTTGAGTTAAACGTCTATTACTGGATTATTGTAGTTTGAAATGACCAGCAAAAGCAAAGAAACCACTACCCGTTTTTCTCCCATTTCATGTTGCCTCTCTTTTTAATTCACATGCAGCAATCCTATTTTAATTATTTGCTTTACATGAAGTTCCTCTGTCTTTCCAATCTAAACTTTGTTTTCTTGACTTTCGCATCTCAGTAACTACTGGGGATTCATGGCAGCCGCTGCTTAACAGCTGCTGTTCTTTGGTCTGAAAACTGATGGAATGAGAGGGTCTCTCTGGCTCTCCCACCCTCCCACCCCTGCCTAAACCTTTGTTGCGGGGATTCTGCACATACACAGAACTATGCGCAGCAAATCAGGACCTCAGTGTATAGGGGTTGTACCTACCTACCACCTTTGTACCCAAAATCCCAAAACCGACTAGCTATGGTGTCTCATTGGTTCTCCTACATAATCACAAAGCCATAAGTGATTAGACAACCCAGAACACAACACTCCTGACTCTCTCAGGAATCGCGATAGCAAGACATACCCTTTCGCTCACTCATTCGTACTTGTCCACAATATGAACAAGCAGAGTTACTGTAATAGTTTAAAATGTTTTTTTTAACTATTGTGATCTATAATGCAGTATAAGAGCCACTACTAGCAGCAAAATGTATAAACTCAGAACAATTAGCATTGTTACACTTCCATAGAGTATGAAGGGGGATGTCATCATATATATATAGGCAGTTGGAAAAGGTCTAGAAGGCCTGACTGCCCTCCCCTTGGCTGGTAGAAGCTTACATCTAAGGAACAGCATAGCTCTTCTTCATGGAAAGGCTCTCGCCAAGTGTGTGTCTGAATAACATGCATTCCCGTAATATGAAAGCACGACTTTCCAGCAGAGCAGCTGTGTTTAGCATGTTGTGTCTAGGTGCTAGGGATTGACTAGAACAGAATAATAAGGGGCATTGTTTATTTACCTTGCACATCGTGTTCAGGTTAAACTCCAGGCAGAGAACGCAAAAGGCAGATAATTCTCATGTGAAAGATGGCCGCTGGGAAGGAGCTTCTCAACAGAGCTCCCGGGCGCTTGGTGGAAATCCCTGCTTGCCCCCTGCACACCTCTTTCTGCCGCCCAGATTGGACCAGGCAAAAAGAGATCCGAAGCCTGGCACAATGCTGCAGCCATCAGAAACATTTCTATAGGATTCCGGCTGAAGGATCGGAGCCCCGCAATCCGAAACCGAAGGTGCCTGGATCCCAGACACAAGGATCACCGGAACACGGTGTAAATCCCTGCTCATCCCCCTACCAACCGGCCAGACCGCATCCCTCCACCGGACTACCGTGGAAGGGGAACACTACACTGCCGCCATCAAGGGCTCAAAGGAAACGGCACGAAGGGAGCGAAGCCCCAGAAACAAAACTGAAAGTTCCAGGGTCTCTTAAGCTCCCTCCACCCTGCACAACATTGGTCGGCTCTATGGAGGTTTGAAATTGAAAGCAAATGAAGGAAGAAAAAGGACCAAAATTACTATGAGGAACACAGGAGTGCCCCGGCAGCTCCTGCTGACGAAGAGGCACTGCCCACCAACATAAAGAACTCAGCCTCCGACCCCTATGGCGGACCTGGGAAACAGAAAGGAAAAAAGGCAGAACTTCTCCCCAGCACCTACCTCATTGCTGAACCTCTAATGAGGACCCCCTCCACTTGAGCCTCGGATAAAAAACATCTTCAAGCCCCCAGGTCAGCACAGACTCATGCAGTCCTCAGATGCCCGACTTTAAAATGGCCGTCACGCCCAGCAACTAGCTACCGGACCAGCCACACTACAAGCCACCAAGTGAGTGCATGTAGCCGATCTCCCAGTGGCACGCCCTCCCCCTGCATAATAATCCCTGAGACTGCTTGCAAACCACGAGCTGGCAACATCCCCCACCACTTTCCTGTGAATGTCTTTAAGATGGCCGGCAGTTAACCCATACAACATCGAATCTCTCAACCTAACTGCAAGTTGGGCATGTGATGATAAGTAGATCCTCCTTCTACCCTGGCAACGCTTAACAATAAGCACCTTCAGTTAAATCCCTGAACAATTCGGGCAATCCTCAATTGAGTAGTTAAGGGCCCGAGGAGAGGAAAGAAGGGAAAGTAAGAAGGGGAAGAAGGGAGGAAAGAAGAAAGAGAAGGAGTAAGAAAGAGAAAAAGAAAGAAAAGGAAACTTGTTTCTCTGATGCAGCATCTAAGTCTGCATCTGAAAGGTGACTACTGATAACAGCTGAGACGTTGGGACAGTGGGGACAGCCAGAAAAAGGCCCATAAGACTTTCAACATCTCCCCCATCCTCTGCTCCCGCGACACACGAGAAATGATCGGAACGAGCTACCGACCTTCCCTCTGAAGAACACTCCATTTAACGGCTGGCTCCTCACAGTAAAATACCTCTGTGGTGCCAGACTGGATTTTGCCTTGCTCCCAAACACCACTAGCTGCTATGTCTTATAGATCCACAGAGAACACTCATACCCAGGACGGTTGCACGGTCCTGAACAGCTATGAACCTAGTCGCTCTTAGGGCCTCAAGGGACCACATTTGAAACAGCCAAATCTCCTTCCGCTCGTGGAATTCAAGAAATAAGGAAAAGATTACTACATGCTATACCACTCTGCGCTGGCTCTATGTTGCCCCGTAAGTGACGTAGTAGAGCTGAACAGACAATCCACCACCGCATGCTGAAATCGAGTCCTGGCTCAACCCCGCCTGAAACCTCAGTCGAGGAGGGTTGACAACTGTTGGCAAACTACGACCTGACACCTAGCCCTGGCTCAACCCCTCCAGAACCCTCAGTCGAGGAGCATTAATAACTGTTGGCAAACTACGACCTGCCCTTGATGCAGCAAGACCATCCCACCCCACAATCTATAACCACCCTCATCTATCCCGAGGGGTAGAGTTCTACGGTGCCACTCTCTCACAATGCCCTCCGCCGCAGCAACACCCACTGTCTCACCCTCTGCGAACCATGTAACTCCGCACGCCTAAACTCCCTCACAATCAGTTTCCCGCCTGACCTCTCACCTAAAGCGAAGAAGAACTTTAAGCAAAAACTGATCAGGCAGCATCCCAAATCACTTTTTGCTGACATCTACCACTGCCCCTCCAAAGGAAAGGTAACAATTGACTTTATCTTTTACACTGAGAGACAAGAGCATGGAAATACATCCTCATATCGCAGCTCAACATTTAAAAAAACACCAACACTTCACATAGCTGCAAATTGTCATTCACACTCCCGTACCGCTCAAGGCACACTGGAAACATCACATTGACCATCTACACAAATGGCATAGTCCTGATACAAGCCAACAATGACAATCTAGAGTCCTTCGATGCCCTTTTCTCCTCTGTCCGGAATGCACCCTCCCGCAAACCCGACCCCCAACCTCCCCTACTCTCCCTTCGGAAGACCCTAACGCGCCAACAGAACCCACCCCCTGCTCCGGTTATCCCTAGCAACCACACATGCCCATCTCTATGCGGCATCCCCCCAAACATCCCAGGGAGATCAGGACCACTCCTTCTACCCCTGACGGATCCCACTGCCACCAGCCACCTACCGACCCGACCCGACTTAGCAACCTCAATCCCCCTCACCACCCCTAGAGGAAACAAGACCCCTCCTCCTCCTGCCTTAGACTCCCTCTCTCATCCTCCAACTGCAGGCACGCACCATTGCCCGCCACCCACCCCAAATCACTACGAGCAACAGGAATACCAGCCTCCCGAAAACCACAGGCAATAAATGACCTGCCTCCCACCCTATCCCAATCCTCCATGAATAGTCTGAACACTAACCTCCCCAAACACACAGACAATGCAGCTCCTACACCCCAGCAAGTCCCCTCATCACAAGATAGCCCTCTCACCCACCTAGAGAACAAGACCTACCCGCCCCAACCCACTACGAGCAACTTGAACACCAACCTCCCCAAACCCACAGGCAACAAAGCACCTACTTTCCTGCAAGACCCTTACCATATGATATCCCCCCACCCCCATCGAGAACAAGACCGAACCACTCCTCACCTTCAGGTCCCATCCCCACTCTCCACCTGACGGCTCCCACCCCCACCCACCGCTGACCCTGCATGTAACCCAACACACTCCAAACTCCCTGAATGCTCTCACAGCCCCGCCCAGACACCACACCCAAAACTAGGTGGTCCAATTCCCTGAGAATCCCTCCTCCCGGACTCAAAACAAACAACTCAGCCACCACTAAGCCACTAAGCTACTCTATACCCCAGGACTAGCCCCCTCTGGACCGAACACCCTCACTCAGGGCTAGGCCCGATATCTCAATGACCTCAAGACTGAGCAGCGTCGCTCCAAGCTAGAAACCCAGATAGCTACTATTATCTGGGGCTTTAGCGATATCCTTGCCAACCTCGCGGTGCCCCAGCAGCCTCAGCACCCCCAACCCTCCACCACCCACACACAACAAAGACCAACCACAGTCCCTCAGCAGAGATGAGTAGCCAACCCCATCCCCTCTCCGGCACAAAGACCCAAAAGAACTAGAGACGCCATGTCTGTGAGTGATGGGGCAGACCTCGCCTCCTCATACGACAATCCCTCAGCTGTCACTCCCAATCCAAAATCCAGGTGATCACCAGATTGGGAAGAGTCCAAGCCCCTCTGAACGTACCCAGACCGCCCTCCACCCGTACTAGCATCCACACAGCCCCCCTAACGATAAAACCCAAAGCAGAGACGACCCCCACTAACTGCATGCTCATAAACTGCAGATCAGCCGTCAACCATGCTATGGAATTAGCAGAATCTATCCTTACTCACGACATAGACTTAGCATTCATCACTCAAACCTGGCTCAACGACTCCTCCACACCTCTCCTGGACACTCTTGTTCCCCCAGGCTTCACTATCACCAACAAAGACAGAAAAGACCAAAGAGGAGGAGGAATAGCAATCATCTACAGAGACAATATTTCTGTGTCGAAAACTGACTTCCTCAATTACAACTCCTTCGAGTGCCTAACAGTCAACATCAACACGAGCAACAAGAAAACTCTAACCTGCCACCTTATTTACCACCCCCCAGGCAACCCCACCTCTGTCGCTGAACACCTGTCTGACCTGATTGCCCAATGCTCACTACGAGAGTCGAATAACGTAATTCTGGGAGACCTCAATATATACTGGAATGAAGAGAGCAACCTGCTAATTCAAAACTTGAACGAGTTGCTACATAACAACAACCTTACGCAACACTGCACAGAAGAAACTCACAGCAAAGGAGCAATCCTTGATGCTAGTATCGCCAAATGTGATCCAGTGAAGATAATCCACACCCTGCCCGTAGACTGGTCTGACCACCACTTAATCCTCTTCTATCTCACTCAGCCAGCCACTCTACAACCCCCACCCAAGAAGAGCCCAAATGGACCAGAAACCTCACCCATATCAACGTGACCGACCTGGAAGAAAAAGTCAATTCCCTCCTCACCAGCTCCACGTGGGATCTATCCACGACAGAACTTACTGTCCATTACAACACATCCCTGACATACATTCTTGACCAGATAGCCCCTCTGAAGCTAAAAAAAGCAAGGAACATCCCAACCAGATCCTGGTTCAATACTGACATCAATAACGAAAGGAGACAAATCAGAGCCACATCAAGACTGTGGAGAAACAACCCCTCAACTAGCCTACTCGAGCAACTCAAAGTAGCTTGAAGTACCTACAAAAAAAAACATCCGTAAGGAAAAATCTAACTTCTTCTGCTCTGCCTTGAACAATGCAAAAGAAAGGCCCAAACGAACTGTTCAAAATCATCAAGCAACAAACCACCAAGCCCCCCGTGTCCACTACCCAGGCCTACAAGGAACTGTGCAAAAACTTTGCCATCTTCTTCGAAGAAAAAATCTCCAAGATTGAGCTCTCACTAGACATCACCACCAACCACGCCTTCGAAAGCCTGCCATCACTGAAAGCACATACAGGCACCACACAAATACTTGAAAATCCTTCAATCCAATCTCGGAAGCTGAGATTATCAAGCTAATCTCCACCTCCAAACTGGCTTTTCACGTCCTTGATCCCACACCTTCCCAAATGACAAAAAAACTCAAACTCACAATAGCCCCATTCTTGTGCAAAATCATCAGCAGCTTCCTGAGAACCGGCATCATACCGGATTGCCTTATAGTAGGCCACTACTAAAAAAACAGTCCAGAACTACACAGATATGTCTCTAATCCCCCCTCCTGTCCAAAATCTTCAAAAAATGCATCCTATCACAACTGACTCAGCCTATGGACAACATCAACCTTCTTGATCCCCACCAATTGGGTTTCAGAAAAGGCTACAGCCCGGAGACGGCGATCTTAAACGGTGCACAGACATAATATCGACTCCAAAATATCGACTGGAAAGAATATCGAGTTTTAAATATCGTTTGGAGAAAATATCGACTAGACAGAATATCGACAGTCAAAATATCGTTTTTAAGGTAAGTGAAGTAATATCGACTGTAAATAATATAGACAGTGAAAATATCCAAGTATATAATCTAGATAGTAAAAAATATAGTTTTTTCAATAATATTTAATCATTTATAGTGTTTTTATGTTATAATATATGTGAAAAGTGTCATTTTTTTTAATAATTATTTTTAATTAATAATTTTTTTAAATTATTGTGTAATTTTATTCTGGAGCGGGTTGTGGGTTTATAGGGGAATAGGGTGGGAAGTAATTTAATTATAATAAATTAAATATGTAAATTTGTTAATTGGTAGTAATAATTAATTAATTGGTAATTAAATAACATATGTTAATTATTTACAATTTAATTGGTAATTAATTTAATTTAATTGATTAATTGCTAATTATGTTAAATTAAAGGGGTATTTTTAGGGTTCAGGGTCAGTTTTCAGTTTTTGGGCAAAGGGGTATTTTTAGGGTTCAGGGTCAGTTTTCAGTTTTTGGGTAAAGGGGTATTTTTAGAGTTCAGGGTCAGTTTTCAGTTTTTGGGCAAAGGGGTATTTTTAGGGTTCAGGGTCAGTTTTCAGTTTTTGGGTAAAGGGGTATTTTTAGGGTTCAGGGTCAGTTTTCAGTTTTTGGGTAAAGGGGTATTTTTAGGGTTCAGGGTCAGTTTTCAGTTTTTGGGTAAAGGGGTATTTTTCGGGTTCAGGGTCAGTTTTCAGTTTTTGGGTAAAGGGGTATTTTTAGGGTTCAGGGTCAGTTTTTGGGTAAAGGGGTATTTTTAGGGTTCAGGGTCAGTTTTCAGTTTTTGGGCAAAGGGGTATTTTTAGGGTTCAGGGTCAGTTTTCAGTTTTTGAGTAAAAGGGGTATTTTTAGGGTTCAGGGTCAGTTTTCAGTTTTTGGGTAAAGGGGTATTTTTAGGGTTCAGGGTCAGTTTTCAGTTTTTGGGTAAAGGGGTATTTTTAGGGTTCAGGGTCAGTTTGGGGTTTTTGGGGTACATATACAATATTGCCTATTATTTAATTAAATTTTGTTACTATATATATATGTTTTAAGAAATATGATGAAAAAAAAATATTTTTTTACTTTCATTAATTATTTAATTATTAAAAGTTATTTTAAGTATTGTTAATTATATTTTAGTAATTAATTTTTTATATTAATGTAATTAAACATTGTTTTTAGTAAAGTCGATATTTTTAACAGCGATATTTTTGTAAACGATATTTTGTACTCGATATTTTTGTACTTACCTGTTTGTAGATAGAAACTCGATATTTTGTACTCGATATTTTCTCAACGATATTTTGGGTAGTCGATATTCTTTCAGTCGATATTCTTTCAGTGATCCATCTTAAACATCACAGATGATATCCACATGTCACTCGATAAAGATCACAGCTGCCTACTCATTCTCCTTGACCTATCGGCAGCATTTGACACGGTTGACTACCATCCTCTCATCAAGGCCTTACAAGGAAGGGTGAGTGCCGATAAGACGGTCCTCCGCCGATTCACCTCCTTCCTCCACAACCGATCGCAAATGATAACAATCAAAAACTTTAACTCTGACCTGCACCCCGTCAGCAGGGGTGTACCCCAAGGCTCAGTGCTCTCACCACAACTGTTCAACATATACATGGAACCCCTCACCCCCATACTTAAAAAATTTAATATCCCCTTCCACCTATATGCTGACGACACCCAAATCTATATGGAAACCTCCTCCCCATACGAAATCCTCAGACTAAAACCCTTAAAAGAAATTCAACACTGGCTGTCCCTAAATCACCTGAAACTTAACCAGGACAAAACGGAGATCCTCCTCATCTCCAAAAAAGAAGAGAACCTACAAATTGAAGAATGGCTTAAAGCTTTAGATAGTCTAAACGGTAATCCCATCCAGGCTAAATCTGTAAAATC
Organism: Lissotriton helveticus; assembly: GCF_964261635.1. Lineage (NCBI taxonomy): Eukaryota > Metazoa > Chordata > Amphibia > Caudata > Salamandridae > Lissotriton > Lissotriton helveticus. Next base: position 10,718,936 of record NC_136063.1, on the reverse strand, counting down.
ATTAGGAATCACCCTGGACCCCAAACTGGACATGACCAAACACAACAAAAATTCTGCAAAGACCGCCTTCCTCAACCTGAAGCTTCTCTACAAGATTAAACCATTCATTCCTAACAAAGACCTCAAACAAGCAACCCAAGCACTGGTGCTATCCAAATTCGACTAGGGTAATGCAACCTTAACCGGCAACGCTAAAACCCACCTCGCTCCCTCAAAACAACCCTTAACGCAGCAGCTAGAATGGTCACTGGAATCAGGAAATATGATCACATTTCTCCTGCACTCAGAGAACTAAAATGGCTCCCAATTGATCAGCGGGCATACTTCAGAATGGCCTGCCTCACACACAAAGCCTTACACACAGGGAAACCGGACTACCTGGCCGCCAAGCTCAAGAGGGCAGGTCAAACAAGGAACCTCAGTAGCACCAACTCCCTCCTTCTCATCCCCATGAGAACACGTAAACAATCAACCGCGGGTAGCTCATTCGTGGCCCAAAATCTGGAACTCCATTCCAGCAGACATCAGAACGATACCATCCTTCACGAAATTCAAAATGCACCTTAAAACCCTCCTCCTCAACCGCTCCATCCCAGAGGGATAACTCCCGCCCCCAGGCCAAACCCTATCCCCGTTATGCTTCGTCTCAGCACCAACTGATTCACCTCAGTCAAAACTGAGCAACCTCAACTATGCACTCAACAAGGACACCTCAAGACTCTTCTACTACCTCAAGAATAAGCAGCACCCGTGGACTTCTGAACGTTTGTTTAATATTCCTTTATTCTCTTATGAAACACTGTTTTAAAGCCCTCCGATACCCCCGGGTCAGGGCAGCACTATATAAAACTCCTAAAATAAATACAAATAAATAAAAAAACAAAGCGATGTAGTAACGTGCGCAACAGACAGCATCATGGTAGCAAAGCTCATGCTAACTTAGCAATGTCGATAATGACCCTCATGCCCATAGAACACCTTCGCTTTCCATGGTGCTTTTAGCTTCCTCCTTTTTTTCCTGCTGATATGCGGTGTGCGAAGAGGCAACCTTACCGTGCTCTCCCACTGGCTTGGTGGCAAATCTCCTACTGGAAAGGAGTAGCTTGGGAGCCGCGCTGCTGCCGGGTCACGGTCTCTCTCTTCCGGGCCATCAGTGGTAGAGCCAGCACCTGCCAGAAAGCTTACTGCGAGCCTGATATTTGCAGGAGGCTGCTCTCTGCCAGGGAGATGCTGGGAGGACAATCCCTACGGTAAACTGCTCTAAGATCTGACCAGTGAGGGGGGTGTTACATGAGAGGTTTTCTGATCAGGTTGGGCCCATACACACCTACTTTAATATAATCATTTTTTCATCACTTCATTACAGGGACACTGCGAAGGAGTCTGCAGAAGGACCCGGGGAGACAAGTGGGGTGTTAGTCTTACAGCATGTGAAGAGGGGTAAGATCACGCAGAACAGACCCTCTGTTTCAATTGGGAAAGTGTGTAGATTTACTCTTTGCACTGAGGGGGTCTGATAGCACTCCTTCCAGGGCGGGAAGCTTTGCCTCCTTTTTAACCTGGGACTGATACAAATACTACAACAAAAGGGTGCAGTAACTCTCCAGAACCTATTAAAAAGAGCCTAGGAGGGAAGGCTGAGAAAACAACAGCTATCACCACTATGACTGGTAAGAGCCCCCGGAGTAGGGCTAGAGGAAAGAAGGCTGTTCAATCCAGGGTGAAGGTCACCCCATCCTTGAAATCCTTCTATAAGGTTTTTTCATCCCCAGCTGCTGTTCTGAAAGAAGTGGTTGGCATTCCTTGCTCGTCCAGAATAGATGCATTAACAGGTTTAACCCATAGGCTTAACACAGGGATCCCTACTGTCCTCTCCTCATTGGAGGCTCAGCCTGTAAGGGTACCTAATGAAATGGGCCCTCGAGAAAAAAAACCAATTCTAACCCTATCTCTACATCAAATCAGTTTCAGGTCCTGGAGGAAGGAGAGGTAGCAGAGGCATGCAGAGGTGATTCTATTACTGGACAGGAAGAACCCTTACAATCTACAAATTAAATACCTGCCTTTCATTAGTCACCCTTCTCAGGTGAGCACAGAAACATTGGTGGATATCTTCGGCCTTCAAGAAGAAAATGAAGAGTAGATTTTCAATTTCTGAGCTCAATCAGGTCACAATATTGGCCTCCTGTGATGTTGTAGCCCAGGAAATTGATTACGTCTCTGTGAGAACTGAGGTTTCGAAGCAGGAAATCCCCAAGATTAAATAAAGTATGGACAAGAAGCCTGCAGAGTTGAGCCGGTTAACTCGCCAAAACGAGGAAATGAAGGAGCATTTGGAACGTCTCGATAATCATACAAGGAGGAACAATCTTAGACTCATTAATATTCCTGAGAATGTGGAAGGATCAGATATTAAGACCTTTGTGATTTCCCTGCTACAAGATACAGCCCTGAAACATCGGTCAGATATTGATCTCTCTTCTGAAACCAAGCCGGTGCATCAAGATCCAATTAAGAGGAACCCTGAAAGACAGAAGCCAAGGAGAATCTTAATTCATTTCCTTACCTAAACTGTTAAGGAGTCCATTCTGTCCTCAGCTTGAAAGAAGGATCTATTTCAGCAGGCCCCCTATTTTTTTCCGATAAGATCAGATATTTGCCACACTACTTTATTAAGTCAGTGGGAGCTGGTGAAAAGGAAAGAGGAATTGTATAATCTTGGTGCTAAAGCCCAGTTAAAGTTTCCTGTTTCCCTCCATACAATGTGTAATCGGATAAATCTGGACGGTCCTTGATAGCTACTTTGTATTGTGGGGGACAGAGTTAGTTTGCACCCTTTTCTATGGGCCTAACATTGAAGATCCTTCCGATTTATATAACTTGAAAAGGAGTTAAATAGAGGTTTCGGCTCACATTATATTGGGGAAGATTTTAATGTTTAGTTGGACCCTTTACAGGATAGATCCAACAAAAGTTGTTATGACAACACTCCTCGGGTTCGTCAGACATCAAATAATTTGCTGCTAGAACTGGGTCTGTTGGATGTATGGATATATAAGATGGGAACCAGTCAGGGCTTTACTTTTCATAGCAAAAAGCATGGTCACTCTGTTGATTGGATTATCTCTGTAGTAGATGAATTAACATCTATAAACAACCTTCCAGGCTATATCTCAGACCATTCAGTAATGAGCCTCTCCTTAGCTGGGTATTGTAGACTTCAGAGACCAAGATGGACTCTGAGGAGAGCCATTATTGCTGATCCTGAGGCGGGGTGAATATTAAAACAAGCAGGTGGGCTGTTCTATAAGTTAAACCTCGGCTCCGCTCCTGTGGGACACATTCAATGCTTATCTCAGAGGGAAATTACAAAGCTTTCTTCTGCTCAAAAAAGTGTTGAACTTTTAAGTTTAAAGACGGTGGAGGATAAAGTAGGCTCATTGGCAGGCGATGTGCTCCAAGCTCGAACGAGGCCCCCTTATGTTCAGGCAAGGTTGTGGAAGCAACTTAAAGACGCAAGGCTAGAATATAAGGTCTATTTGGATCAAAAATGCAGAGTTCAGTGGAATGCCAGGTCTATGCAGATCTTTGAATATGCGGGGGAAAACCTGGTGCCTTGTTAGCCTGGAAGGCTCTGACAGACAGGTCTAGGAATTTTATTGAAAAATTGGTTGTGAATGATAGAGGGTGCACTTTGGGGAAGCAGGAAGATATGCAGGCATGCTTGGTATCTCTCTTTTCTAGGTTATATAGGGAAGAATTCCCCCCTAAGTTGGAGTGTATTAAGGCCTGGCCGAGGAAGCTGCAGCTCCCCAATTTGATAGATGTGAGCAGTAAGGCTCATGAGGCTCCAATAACTAAGGAGGAGATTCGCTTGAGCATAAGCAAAAGTAGGAAGGGTAAAGCTGCATGTACCAATGCTCTTGCAAATGAAGTGCATACCCTTGTAATCAAACAGCTGATGTCATTCTTGGAAGCTCTGTTTAACTCAATCTATAGGCATGGTGGTCAGGTCCCTAAATCCCGGAAAGAGGCCTTTATAGTCCTTATTTTGAAACCTTCTAAGGATCATACTAGGGCGAATTCCTTTCGACCAATCTCCCTGTTTAACGCAGATTATAAGGTCTTTATGAACATCTTAGTGGGGAGACTGGCCAAGCTCACTCCTCAGCTTATACATTTAGATAAGAAGGGTTTTATTCCCAAGAGATACATAAAGGAACAGACCCAACAGTTAATTGGTACGATAGACCTTGCCAAAGAACGATCTGCTTTTTTGGATGCCGCTAAGGTGTTTGACTGAATATGCTGGGTCTTTCTTTGGGAGGTTTTGAGCACAATGAAATTTGGCCCTAAATGTCTTACTACACTTGAGGCTATCTATGAGGAGCATCGGCCAGGATTTTCTTTAATGGTATATTATCCCCAGTTTTAATATACTAAGAGAGACCCGGCAGGGCTTCCCCTATCTCATCTCCTCTTTGACATTAATATAGAGCCTCTCGCTCAACAGCTGAGATTGGATGTTTCTATTATTCCATTCAGATCCCCACCTTATAGCTGTAAAGTTGCGATTTATCCTGACGATTAATGAATCTACATGGCTGACCCTCTGATCTCAATTCCGAGAGAGGAACAACTACTGGTGTAATTTTGCTCTCTTTCTGGTTACTTAGTAAACAATGCTAAAACCGTTGTTATGTGTTGGAGAGGAGAGTGAATTCCAAGTTTAGATATTTGGTCATTACAGTAGTGAGCGAAAAGATAGAATTCAGCAGCTCAACTTGCTAAGGGTCACCAAAGAGATTGACTGTCTCTTAAGTAGGTGGAAAAATCTCAGCTGACAATTTTTGGATGTATTAATTTAATAAAAATGGGTATTCTTCCTAAATTATCCTATCTTTTAATGCTATTCCTCTTGGTTTTCCCACACAGGTATTGATAAATTCAGAGGAAACTTGCAAGTATTATTTGGGCCAATAAAGGGGCTAGGATTACTTGGAAAAACACAAGATGAATAAAGGGGGGATTGGCCTTACCCGATTTTAACAGGTACCTGGTTGCTTTCCAATTTAAAAATATTCGAATGCTTCTGGCAAAACTGTCTGAATCCACTTGGGGGAAACTTTTGAGGGCGATGGTAAGGCATTGAAGTGTGGAGTGCTTCTTATATAAGTTTGGTGCTCCCAGGTTTTTTTAGAAGGTCTGACTTAAAGTTTGGCGATCTGCTTTAAATACATAGGGTCTTATTTACAAGCCCCTTGTGCCACTCCTATGTCACTTTTAACATGGCAAAAAGTGACACAACAGCGGCGCAAGAGGCTTGTAAATAAGCCCCTTGGTATAGAGTCAGGAGGAGGTGAGGCATTAGTTACTATTCAGATTTAGCTTCTGTTTGGGACTACCTCAGTTACCTAGAATTAGTGAAGGACACCTTAAGTCTTCCACTCAGAAAGGCGTGGGTCACAGCTTGGTCAGATCTGGTGTCATCGGAGGAAGTGCACCCTGGGGAAGAATTAAAGGCTAAAACCAGCAATGAGTTGTCCAGATTTAGATTCATCTAATGATGCTCCTGGTTTGTGGCATCAAAAAAGGAGATTGTGGGTGATCATGAACTGGAGCTGTTTCTTCAGGGAAAAAGATGTAAGAACAAGGAGGTGGCAAGGTGGCATGAGAGATTCATTAATCTTGAAGCAGTGTTGCATGAATAATTATGGACTCGATGGTTAAATTGAGGAGAGATACTAAAGATAAATGTCACCAATGTGCTTTGTGACATCATTTCTTACACAGAATGTACGTAGGCAGGGAGTCTTGTGGGAGCATATGGTGAGTGTGTTGTATTATTAGGGCACACATGTGCCATTACAACGTGACTGATGGACAGAATATGGAATCAATCTCATATGATTGAAATGCACATTTTTTTAATCTACAGCCCTGATGATGTCCTTTTGAACTAAATGAGTTGGCTGGGCTGAGTTGACCACTATTGATTAAATATATTGATTGAAAAACATCTGGATTGAAATGATACGCAAGACTCCCGTGTGATTATTTGAAGAATATTAAAAGAAAAAATACTGACCAATTTGGATGCACTCCTTTCTATAATGAACTGTGTGAGATATAATCAATGGGTTGGACATCTTATTAGTACAAGATAAGTCTCCACTCACAAGGAGGTAGTTAGCTGAAAGTGGACAGCAACCGAGTACATTGCTTGTGCCTTCATTGTCCATGCATTAAATCGATACTCATGAACCAAAGCTTTTACTTGTTGCTTAGAAGCTGCAGGGATCAACTCTGGGTTAGGAAAAAGAACCTGTGGATCCTAGTTCTATAAACATCTGCTTAACATAATTTAGCCATGGAATCGTATCCATTTTCTCCAAGCCTAAACAACCTTAAAGGAGTTTACTCCTTTACTGACTGAAAGCCCAGCCTGGAGGAGAAGCGAAAAACTGCTCTGTGTCTCTATGAAATTGTTGTGATCTAATTTTAAGTAAATAGCCCCAGTTATAACCGGAATCAAAGTGTAACCTCAAATAATTAAAGTAAGGAATTCTGGTAAGCGGAAACCCCTAATATGGTGACATTTGGTTTTATTGGTTTTTAGGCCATTAACCACAATTAACAATTTGGAGATATTAACACTAAAATCTAAATCATGCATAAAGGAAAATAAATGACTCCAAGAATGATTGCAGTCCATTAGACGTCCTAGCCATCAAAACAGCTTTGTCGTCATATAGGAACAATATGAAGTCATCCTACTCACTTATGCAAACAATGGATCATACTTACATACTTAGTTAGCTACACACTTATACAAACACCACTTCATCTATTCATTTAGATAGTAAGTCATATTTAGTATATTATAAAATCATTATTACAAGTATACAGTTATCCATACAGTCACTCACACAATCATTGAGTCTTATGTATACTTATTTATATAAAACAACTGACACATACACTGCCTTTTATTTTTCTAGTTCTTTGGACATGTACCATTGAGAAATATATTTGCTCATCACCACACCCATAAAGATATTCACTCACCCAAACAACTGTTAGAACATGTAGTTTTAACTTCATATATCTACTGAATCAACTATTCACACATCTTTGGACAGTCACACACCCCCCACCGAACCACACACACTTTCACACTCCCATACAAATACTCAGTTAACTAATCAATAACTAATATAGACTTTCACATAGCTAGTAACCAACTGTAGAATCAGTTTACACAACAACTGACAAAGTGATACAGATATTCACACAGTTTAGTCAGTATCCACTATATTTAGTGAGACATTATAAATTGGTCAAGTAAACAGTCAATTACACTGCTACTAAATCCTCCATCCAAATATTTATTTATATATACCCACTCATACTTCAATGTAAATTGCTATATATATAATATAATGCATATTTAAATAACGAAGCAAACCACATTCACTGGATGATGTCATCAGTGATGTCATTTGAGATGTCATCAGTGATGTCACTGACCATGTCATGAATGATCTAATATGTGACATCATCAGCAGTGGATTGCGGGTGCGCGAAATATAGTTAGAACAACTAACTATATAAGAGCAATTTCATTGGTTTTGTATGAGTAAAATGTCCAGCTAACTATAACACCACTAAAACTTATAGTTTTTTGAGTGAATTTCAAAGGTTTTTTAAAAACTAATTCCTAACTATATAACTCCTGAAACCTATGGTTTTTTGAGTGTATTTCAAAGGTTTTTTTAAATGCTAATTCCTAACTATATAATGCCTGAAACCTATGGTTTTTTCAGTGAATATATATATATATATATATAAGAAATATAAATGGATCCAAGATGCCCCCTGGCACCCTCCTCTGTTAGAACTGTTTGCAGTGTACACTCCCCATTTGGGTCAGAGCATCTTACCTGAAGTGTTGGGGTGTAAGGGGCATATTAGGATGGCGGGTGGACTTTGTCCACCACCCATCCCATCTCAAAAAGGGACCGTCCGCCATAAAGTCGGGGGTCCCGTGGGGGACCTTAGGATGCGCCAGCCACAGTGGCGGGCGCATCCAGCATTCCTGTCATTGTGGCGGGCGGTGCAGTCAGCCACAATGCCAGGAAGGCATGCTGTGCACTGCCTGCCATGTTGTGAATGGAACTCCCTGGGGGCCACTATGGGCCCCCAATTTTGAACACCGCCTGCCTTTCCGTGGCAGCAAGGCACATCCCCGCCCTAATAGTAATATGGATGGTGGTGTCTACCAGACACCGCCACCATATGAAGTGCTACCGGGCGGATTGCCTACCAACGGAAAACCAGTGGACGATCTTCCCATCCGCCGGGGTCCCCCCCGCCATGGTAATGTGGCGGGGGAAATTATAGGCGGCCAGTGGATGTTGGCGGGTGGATCGCCACTGCCATATGGGCAGTGGCTATCCGCCCGTTATCATAATGGGCCCCTAAGTGTCTGAACAGTGTTACACAATCCCCTTCTACGTCCATAGATTTCATCATGGAACATAGCGTTCAGCGATTTACATTATTAAATGCACAGAAGAGGCACATAAATGCCAAATTTATTGCACCGATCCGGGCTTTGACATACTAGGAAGATCATTTCAACATTGACAATAACAGCCTGAAAACTAAATTAGACAAGCATTAGAACATTATTAAATTCTGCCGGAGCCTCTAACAAAGAAAGTAAGACCCACCCAAATCTCACTAGTAGTAAAGTCCAATTGGGAAATTGATCAGTAACAACTTGGCTGAGTTTTGACCCCTATTGTCTCCTTCTGGGACCTTGTGATAGGACCAACAACTGCTGCTTGTAAAACATTCATAATTAAAGGTACCCATGATTCTATATTTCCCTTAAAAAGTTGCATCAGTACCACATCTGGGCCTGGGGCCTTCCCTAGAGGACTGTTTTGTAAACTTCATCTATTGTAAGACTGATGGCTAGCGCTGCTGCCACATCATTGGTATTGAAACTCCCCTCTACACTGGAATTCATAAAAACAACATCTGAGTCAAAGAATTTTGGAAAAGTGGGTTGAGCATGTATCAGCCAAAATTAAACAATCTATCTCAGGGTCAATCTAGTTGGCAAAAAAAGGTGATTCACCTCTTCCCAAAATATTCTAGAGTCATTTAATCTGCATGGGGCTTCTAAATCATCCCTTGCATCCGACCTGATCTCATCTTTCCTTAGCCCAAGGGCTTCTCTGTAGGCCCTTCCATGTTCCTTATTTCTAGGGATTATTTTAATGTGGATTTGGATGGCAGAACATACAGAATAAAACCATCTACAAATGGGAACACCCTTCTTGGGGTTCCTAGCTATTAACATTAGTGATACGTTAGAACATGAAGCAGCATGCCCATTAATGACTGTACTTGGGTCAGCTTCTTGTGATAAACATAACACATCCTCATTATTCTTAATTAGCTCGCAAATGAAAATGTCAGGATTTATTTTATTCCATTTGATTCTGGGAACTTTGTTAGCTGAATAATTTAAATCTCCTAACTCGTTGCATGTCTCGCAGAAAACCAAAGATAGAAGATCATGATCACGTGTGCAGAATGCAGACAAATCTTCTAAGACCAAAATCAAATAAAAATAGTACTTCCTCTTCCATTTTTATTCTAGGTTGGACATAGTGAGCTGAAAGGGAACCCCAAGACTCCTACAAATATCAGGTGGTTTTTAATTAGAGTGTTATTGAAGGTTTCTCTGTAAGAAGTATGCTGAAATGAGAGATGTTTCATCTCTCCTATTCACCAGACCACAATCCGACCGCCAAATGAACTTGCAAAAATTAATATTAAAATCCACAGTGCACACAATTGATACCTATTGGTGAATTTTCAAGATAAAAGCCATAATAGAGTTATCAAGGTCATCAGTGACCCTAGAACCCCTTTGGTCAAAAGTATTATGATAATAATTAACAAGCATCAGATCTGGAGAACCTGGTTAGGTTAAATGTTTGATTTGAAACCACATGTTGCAGCAAAGTTCTGTAACCTGCACGGCTGTCAAATCTATCAACATAAAAAAAAAACCCTGCCTGTCCAGCTGTGGACTTACATGTGCTGAGAACTATATAGGCGGGCGGAGATCTCAACATAAAATAGATAGGGGAGGCGGAGTCAGAGACCTTCACATGTAGGTTTGTGAATAGCATTTTATAACACATGAGCAGTACTATTACCGTACTACGAAACACACTACTAAATGTATTTTGTGAATAGTTCCCAGAGTGCCAAGAGTCAGACAAACCTGTCAGAGAATCTCTTATCTACAGGTAATGAACCCCACCAAAGTCATCCCTATATACAATTATTTCTAATGTATAATTCATTTACAAATCATATTTCCTGGAAATATAATGATTATAAAAAACTCATCATTTAAGGTTCAAATTATGGCAGATGTTGGAAGCACCGACTCACAGTTCATCACTCTCTATTTGTTCCTGCAAAGGAAGAACAAATTGGCAAAACCAATAGTTCTGGCCTTCACAAACACTCTACTGTACCAGTTGATTATGAAAAAAATCACTGGACTGACTGATGACTTGTCAGAAAATGCCATGTGTGAAAATTAAAGACATCAGATGCATACAAGTTTTAGTGCTAACAACCAATCACACAATGACACAAATTGCTCCAGTAATACAGCAAGACATTGCAAGGAAATGCCTCTTTTTGAATATTCACCCGAACATTTTTGGACTGATGTTGCTGGTTTTTCAGCTCTGAGAGCGCACTGATGCCTGCTAACCAGTCCTCAGTGGCAGTGCCCTGCCCAAATACAAGTTGCGTGCTGAATTGGGTACACCCCATTGGCAAGGAATGACTTACTGATAAGTCCCCAGTATATGGTACCCATGGCACCCAGGAATGTAAGGCGTCCACTCAGGGGTGCAGCCCTATATGTGCCACCCTGTGTCTGACAGAGCTCAAAATGGCTCCCAGTCTTCCACTGCAGAATGGGAGGACAGTGTTTCACTGCCAGACATTGCCATCTACTCCAGTTGCAAAGCCACCCTGGGCCACATATAAAAAGCTTATCACATGAACCAAAAACTATTTTGCGATTCAGTTACGTATTACCAAATCCCAAAATGGGTTAGCGATTCAGTAATAGGGAGAGGCAGCGTATAGGTGTCCATTCCTAATACGGAATCTCCTGGGTATGTATGAATGTTTTATGACTGAAATGCAGTCACAAAACATTTGTGTTTTACCACCAACTTCAAGTCAGCTCCCTAAGTCCCTTTCCCATTTTTGAATGCGTGTAAAAACGTTTTTTAAGAACAGGCAGTGGTCCCACAGACTGCTGCCTACTCTTAAAAATTGAAAAGAAAGCTATTTTGAAACACGTCTTGTTTTCCTTTAAGGAAAGCAGGCTGCATTTATATTTTATAAAACATTGCTTTATTTAAAGCAAACACAGGCATGGTGGTCTATTGTACCCAGCAGGCCACCGTCCATGAGTTTTTAGTGATTCCCAATGGGTCGCAAATTGCAACCTACCTCATGAATATTAATGATATAGGTCCATTGCGACCTACTGGGAATCGCTAACAGTGTAAAACACCGTTGTACATAGCTGTTTGCGATTTCCCGATAACAAATCACAAAAAATTGCTATTAGGAAATCACAAATCCAAAGCTACATACACGAGGCAGCCTATCCCTAAACATTACATATAAGTCGCCCCTCAGGAAGGCCTATGGAGTCCTATGGGAGGGACCTGTATTTTGTTAAGTAAGACATGTATTTTTGGTATGTCTCAAAAGCAACAGCTACAAATTGTCGTTTTGCTGTGAACTACGTTATTACCTCAACTGGCTAACACAAGTTTACTAATTGGCACCCTAACCCAGCTAACTACTAAATGGGACTACATCGATCAGTCATGTAAGGTACCAAATGAATCATGCATTTGCATTAACCCCTACGCTTCTAGGTTTCCCCCCCCCCCCTGTCCTTTTCTTCCAACATCTTGAGGATTCTAAAGGGACCCAGGGTTTGAGAATTCCCTGGAGGGGAACTTGAAATTAGCCAAAATACATAACATTTTTGTTTCATTTTAGAAAAATTGGGAAAAAGTGCTGCTGAAGAAAGTGTCTTCTTTTTCCCTGCAAAAGGTTTCAACATAGGGTTTATACTGCTAAAATCACCATCGTCCTAGCTTTCAGGAACCGGTAGACGTTTGTCAGAACACCACATTTTTCTACACAGTTTGGGCATTTTACTAGCCTATTTGTTCTATGCTTTCAACCTCCTTCCAGTTATTTGTAGAAACGGGAGTGAAAGCAATATTGGATCCCAGAAAACGATATATTTTGGAAAAGTAGACATAATTATGAATTCAGTAAGTGGTCATTTGTGTAGATACTTCAATGTTTTTTTTTATAGAAACTAACAGTTAAAATAAATAAATATTGAAATTTAGTTGAAAAAACAGACTTTCATGCAAATGATTTCTCCTGTAACTTCTTCCAAGTATTATTATTTTGGAAAATCAGGGCCCCTGCCTAAAAGGATGAACCCTAGCAAGGTATAATACTTTTTTTTAAAAATTGACCGTACACACCGGGTTACGTGCACATTTACTACAGAGTGAGTAAAGACGTTATTTTTCAATGAACTAATTTCCACCAACTAATTTATATTGAATGTTTCTGTTTTATTTTTTATAAAGTGCAATTTTTCTTCTCTCATTTCATCTTTTATAACATTTTCTTATTTACATATAACACATGATATTGAATTTTCACTGATTAATTCATAAATAACACATTAATTTTTAACCATTCATGATATCATTTTTTAAATACAGAACATATTCCCTTCTACGCGTTTCGGCCGATTGCCTTCCTCAGGAATTCTGCATTTTTCTTATTTGCATAGACAGTAACTATATAGCGCATGTAAGCTCTGAAGCGATGTATTTAGTTGGAAAATTCAAAACATTTCTAACGGCGTCAGTACTATTCGGATGTACAAAAGTAAAGTCTGTTATCTCCACTCAAGGTGAGCGATAGGTGGGTAGATTTATAATGGATTTATAATGTTGAAAAGGGTTTTGGTCCCGAATCACTGCTTCTGCTTAGATCCGAGGCTAGTTCTCTGGTGTGGCGCTGTATTCTAATGCAGATATTTCAAGATAGGTATTTTCGATTGATGATATTTCAGGGTGGCAGTTTTCATTTCTGGAGACTGTATATTCGTAAGGCCAACTGGCATGTTAGGCTGTCCCGAAATCCATCCCTGTCTGTAAGGCTCCTGAAGCGCTGTGGCTCTATGGTAACGTAATGCCTCCACCTCCTAACTCCCGCTGTCTCTCGGAAAGCTGGTTAAATGTTGAAGTATACGGGCAGCGTTCCTTTAGATCTGTGTTGCTGCCACGTGACATTAGAATACAGCGCCACACCAGAGAACTAGCCTCGGATCTAAGCAGGAGCAGTGATTCGGGACCAAAACCCTTTTCAACATTATAAATCCATTATAAATCTACCCACCTATCGCTCACCTTGAGTGGAGATAACGGACCTTACTTTTGTACATCCGAATAGTACTGACGCCGTTAGAAATGTTTTGAATTTTCCAACTAAATACATCGCTTCAGAACTTACATGCGCTATATAGTTACTGTCTATGCAAATAAGAAAAATGCAGAATTCCTGAGGAAGGCAATCGGCCGAAACGCGTAGAAGGGAATATGTTCTGTATTTAAAAAATGATATCATGAATGGTTAAAAATTAATGTGTTATTTATGAATTAATCAGTGAAAATTCAATATCATGTGTTATATGTAAATAAGAAAATGTTATAAAAGATGAAATGAGAGAAGAAAAATTGCACTTTATAAAAAATAAAACAGAAACATTCAATATAAATTAGTTGGTGGAAATTAGTTCATTGAAAAATAACGTCTTTACTCACTCTGTAGTAAATGTGCACGTAACCCGGTGTGTACGGTCAATTTAAAAAAAAAAAAAAAACTTCTTCCAAGTATGACAGACTTTTAAAAACAATATACCTTTACATCTGAGGAACGCTTCTGTTTGCATGGATATACAGGGCTTGAAGATTCACCAATAACCCAAGGAACCAAGAGGCAATACCCGAGTTGCATCTTGCAATGGTGTTTCATTGTGTAACAGGTATATAGTAATTAATTTAGTAAAATATAAAGAGAGCAAAATAGATATCTTGGAAACCTATATATTTAAGAAATGAGGGCAAAATATAGAGTTTAGGAGCATTGGTTATTTGCATGTCTCTGAAATTGTGGGTACCCATACCAGTATGTAAATTAGAGGACATTTAAAAAAATTATTTCTTTTTTTGCACATTGTCTTACATTTGGAAGGCAGACATGCAAAGGAATGCAATTGGCAATAACACATGTTCTGATATTTTGTGTTCCCCTAATTCTCTGGATGAAAATGGCACCTCAATGGTTTAGTAGGTCTAGTGCCTGCAACAGGAAACGGCCCATAATCCAACTTAGACACATCATAGTTTTACAGTGAAAACTGAGCCCTTTTTTGCAATGTGCCTAGTTGTGTATTTTTTCGCTATAGCTCAGTAGTCACCTTGGTAAACCTAGCAAACTATACATTTTTGAAAACTAGACACCCAGGGAAATCTAGGAGGGTGTGATTTGAATGGCTCTCATCAGGTTCTGCTACCCAGAATCCATTGCAAACCTCAAATGTTTATCAAAAAAGAGAACACTGTTCCTAATACAAGGTGCAAAAGTCGCCCATGCAAGAGGGTGCAAAAAGTCACCCGAAGTGATCCGAAAAGACCGCACCATCCAAACAGGAGGAGGCATCGCCATCGTCCATAAGAACACCATCAAAATCACGACCAGCTCCGACGATAACCTCACAACCGCCGAACACCTCCACTTCCAGATCCACACCGACCCTAGGACCACACTCAGAGGCACCCTCATCTATAGACCTCCAGGAACCCGTAAACAATTCAGCGAAGACATCACTGACTTCATCAGTCCACATGCCCTCGCCTCCGAGAACTACATACTCCTAGGAGACCTCAACTTCCACCTGGAAAAGAAAAACGACTGCAACACCACCACCCTTCTTGACAACCTGGCCAATCTCGGTCTCAAACAACTCGTTGACACCCCCACCCACGCAGCCGGACATACGCTCGACCCAATCTTCACCTCCAGCAAACACATCTCCTTCGATCGCACCACAGCACTCCATTGGACGGACCACAGTTGTGTTCACTTCAGCTACAAAACTACCTCGACCCACAACCCCCCACAACCTATCCCCCGAAGAAAATGGAACAAAATCTCCACCGACCAACTCCTCACATCGCTCAACCAAAAGCCACCCGCCCTCCCATTGGACCCAAACCAAGCTGACATCAAATTCAAACAATGGATCACTCACAGCGCTAACGAACTAGCACCCTTGAAAAACCATCACACCAAACAAGACAGCAAAAAGTCCCCCTGGTTCAACGATGACCTTAAGAAATCCAAAAAGCTATGCCGTACTCTCGAGAAAACATGGAGAAAAAAGCCAACCACCGACAACATGACCACTTTCAAGGCAGCCACCCGCAAACACCACCAGCTGATTCGATCCACCAAGAAATCAGCATTCAAGGATTGACTCGACAACAACGCCCATAACAGCAAGGAACTATTCAACATCATCAAAGAATTCACCAACCACACCGCAGCCTCCAACGACATCACTCCCTCCCAAGACCTCTGCGATTTGTTATCCTCCTTCTTCTACAACAAAATTGCCGACATACATAACAGCTTCGAAAACAGTCCCAACGAACAATCCTCTCCACCCCCCTTAGAACCTAAACCGCCCTCTAACAACCTCAGCACCTGGAACCCAATCACCACTGAAGACACCATCCGCCTAATGAATTCCATCCACTCCGGCTCGCCAACCGACCCGTGTCCCCACCACATCTTCAACAAAGCAGACACCATCATCGCACCCCATCTCCGTGATGTCATCAACTGCTCCTTCATCTCTGCTACCTTCCCAGAAAGCTGGAAACATGCCGAAGTCAGCGCCCTCCTGAAGAAACCCACAGCAGACCCCTCTGAACTTAAAAACTACCGCCCCATATCCCTCCTCCCATTCCCGGCCAAAGTCATTGAGAAAGCCGTCAATAGACAACTCGCCGCCTTCCTCGAATCCAACAACTCCCTCGATCCCTCACAGTCCGGCTTTCGAGCCAAACACAGCACCGAGACCGCCCTCATCGCAGCAACCGACGACATCCGAACACTACTGGATAATGGAGAAACAGTGGCCCTCATTTTACTCGACCTCTCCGCCGCCTTCGACACGGTCTGCCACAGCAGCCTCATACAACGCCTCAGCAACATCGGCATCAAAGGAAAAGCCTTGGACTGGATCATCTCGTTCCTAGCTGGAAGAACTCAGAGAGTCCGACTACCCCCATTCAAATCAGAGGCCACCGAAGTCATCTGCGGTGTACCACAAGGATCATCACTCAGTCCCACCCTCTTCAACATTTACATGAGCCCCCTCGCTTCCATCGCGCGTCAACACAACCTTAACATCATCTCCTACGCTGACGACACCCAGCTGATCCTCTCCCTCACCAAAGACCCCAACACCGCCAAAAACAATCTTCACGAAGGCATGAAAGAAGTAGCCGTATGGATGAAAAACAGCCGCCTTAAACTCAACTCAGACAAAACGGAAGTACTCACCCTAGGATCACCCCCCTCTGCCTGGGACAACTCTTGGTGGCCTTCGGATCTGGGCTTAGCACCCATACCCACAGACCACGCACGCAACCTTGGTTTCATCCTAGACTCCTCACTCTCGATGTCCAAACAAGTCAACGCCGTCTCATCCTCCTGCTTCAACGTACTTCGTATGCTCAAAAAAATCTTCCATTGGATCCCCACTGAAACAAGAAAGACTGTCACCCACACACTCGTTACAAGTCGACTAGACTACGGAAACACCCTCTACGCCGGAATTACAGCCAAATTACAGAAAAAACTCAGCAAGACTCATTTTGGACATCATTTTGGACATCCCTCGCCAAGATCACATCACCGGCCACCTGAAAGACCTCCACTGGCTTCCCGTCAACAAGAGAATAATATTCCGTCTCCTCACCCACGCACACAAGGCCCTCTACAAACTAGGGCCAGATTGCCTCAACAATTGACTATCCTTCTACACACCCACCCGCCAACTAAGATCCTCCAATCAAGGCCTCGCCGCAGTTCCGCGCATCCAAAGATCCACCATGGGAGGTAGATCCTTCTCTTACTTGGCGGCCAAGACCTGGAACTCACTCCCCACTCACCTCCGCCTTACACAGAACCACATCTCCTTCAGAAAAGAACTTAAAACCTGGTTATTCGATAAATAATGAACCCCTCCCCAAGCGCCTTGAGACCCTCTGGGTGAGTAGTGCGCTATATAAATTCCTGAACTTGAACTTGAACTTGTTATAAAACCAGGGAAAGAAAAGAAAAAGAACAGGGATCCTAGGTAACAGTCCCCACTATTGATAGGAAAACCATATAGTTGTCCTCTGTTGCCCTCACACACCCCGAAAGGTGTCATGCTTCATCATCGGGCAGTTGCTCCTCGTAGGGCGGCGCTGCAATTCCCTACGGGTCCCCCGAAGGGTCTCTTTATCGGAGATCTTTTTGTTGGACTGCCGGTTGATGCATGTGGGTGTGTGGGGTGTGGGGGATGGGTTATCCTGTTCAATTGAGGGTAATAAAGTAACGTGCAAGTGTGATATAAAAATAGGGTCACCATGCAGCGGAGATAGATTGGTGTACCCAGAGCAGACTCAACTGCTAATTAAAATCTGGCCCCAATGGCATACTATTTGCAAAGTATCTGTTGTTCTTTATGTTTTAAGTACTGGATGTGCACACAATGGTGGCACGCTAGTTAGCGTCAAGGTGTTCCTGATGTTGATACATGTGACCTACCCTGTATTGTTTTTCTTTTTTAGGTACTGATCAGGAGCGGTTCCACCATGCAGTGTAGCCAGAAGCTGGGCATACAGGTTACTGCGCCGCCCTGATTTATGTGAGGGTATTTTTTAGTTGTCTTTCATGTGCACCTTACACACTATAGCTTTGGTCCTGAAGAAGCGCCAACGATCCTTATGGCAATACAGGCGCGAAACATGTTGACCTATGTCAATCTAACCCCGGGCATTGTATGCCATTGGGGCCAGATTTTAATTAGCAGTTGAGTCTGCTCTGGGTACACCAATCTATCTCCGCTGCACGGTGACCCTATTTTTATATCATACTTGCACGTTACTTTATTACCCTCAATTGAACACGATAACCCATCCCCCACACCCCACACACCCACATGCATCAACCGGCAGTCCTACAAAAAGATCTCCGATAAAGAGACCCTTCGGGGGACCCGTAGGGAATTGCAGCGCCGGCCCTACGAGGAGCAACTGCCCGATGATGAAGCATGACACCTTTCGGGGTGAGTGAGGGCAACAGAGGACAACTATATGGTTTTCCTATCACTAGTGGGGACTGTTACCTAGGATCCCTGTTCTTTTTCTTTTCTTTCCCTGGTTTTAAAACGGGTGACTTTTTGCACCCTCTTGCATGGGTGACTTTTGCACCTTGTATTAGGAACAGTGTTCTCTTTTTTGATATACATTTATAATTAAGGAGCATGGACACTGGACCTTTAAAAGCTCCTTGGTCCCCCCCCTCTCTTTTGTTGAAGAAACCTCAAATGTTGTCACAGAAAAAAACATTTTCCTTAGATTTCTATGATGGAAAGTTCTAGAATCTGCAGAAATCCACAAACTTCTACACAACCAGCATTCCCACAAGTCTATATTAAAAAAAATGTACCTCACTTGTGTGGGTTGGCCTAGTGCCCACGGCAGGATAAGGCCCAAAGCGCAATGTGGACCCATCACATTTTTCCGGTGAATACTGACCCTGTTTTCACAATGTGCCTAGCTGTGGATTTAGGGCTCTAGCTCTACCAGCACCTAAGGAAACCTAACAAACATACAGGGCCACATGCATCATTGTAAATTGTGGTCGCAAAGGGGCAGATCTGCAGAATCTGCCCCACTGCGACCACAATTTTTGCATTTGGGATGCTTCATCAAAGCTATTTAACTAATTGCTCAAATTGCGATTACTTAAATTGCAATTGCATTTAGGGAATCTCAAATTGCAATTCCCTAAATGCAATGCACCAACCCAAAAACAATTGTGATTTTGCCATTAAGAAATGCAAATTACCATCAATTCAAACTTGTGGGTAATTTGCTAGAACTTTGAAAAATGCACATTTTTCAAAGTTCTGTGTTCCACACATACATGTCCTTGAGGCATGTGTGTATGCAATATGTGTTGAAATTGCAATTTCAGGGGTGCATTAGGGTGTCCTTTTGGCACCCTTGAAATTGCATGGGAAATTTGCAAGTACCAATTTGGTACTCACAAATTGTGCATGCAATTCCCATAGGAATGAATGGGAAGCAATTCCTTATTTGCGAATCACAATGTGGAAGTCGCAAATAAGGAATATGTAGGAATAAAAAAAAATGGTGATTCCTACATTCATAGGCATTTGCGATTCCTAAATTGTGATTTCTGAAAAATCGCAATTTAGGAATCGAAAATGCACAGTTTGTTGCATGTGGCACATAGTTCCTTTGCTTACAGGCACAACTACCTAGGGTTGAGCCTAAGGTTAAGAAAACAAGGCCAACTTGACCCAATGTGGAATTTGTGAGTGTGCTGTACGATAAAGCCCCAATGTCATATCATATAGTACACCCAAATCCTCACTTTGGCGGCAGCGGTGGGATCCAGAACTTTTGCTTAGCTGTCCCATTCAATTGATAAGTCACTGACCACAAAAAAATATATCCAAGTTGGCTTGCAAATTTGTGCAAAGCGCTCTGATACCTCCGATTCTACTTTGTGCTATATAAAACTCCAAATGCAAAACAGACAAAAAGAAAACAAAAACAAAAAAAAGCAGACATTGAGAAAAGGTTTTTATGAGACTACCAATGTCTGCTGCTATGCACTTGCTTCTCAAGAACAAAGTTTCAAAGTTTGCAAAAGTTTTTGTCAAAAGTTTTCAAAGTTGGAGAACCAAAGAGTCGACGTGACCCCCTAGCCCACAGTGAGGATTAATTAGCCGAGAGCACTGTGCAGGGAGAGGATGTCTTTCCTGGTCTTTCGGCTAAGAGAGACGAGCTGGAGAAAGCCCCAAGCGCCTGGGAGGAAGCCAGAAGAAACCAGGCTCAAATGGAGGAAATAATATCCCCGGACAATGGGGATGAAGAAGAGGGCAGTGTCCATTCTGACCCACAGGTGGACCTTTAGAGTGTAGTCCCCTCCATGAGAGCAAGAAACAACTCCTTGTCTGGGAGGTGAAGGAGCTCCACAGTGGTGAAGAGATCAAGAAACCTAGAGGCCTAGATTAGCCTCTTGGAGATCCAGGAGAAAAAAAGCTGGCCCTGGAGGAAGGAGCTTGTCACTGGAGATGAAGGTCAAGCAGGGTATCACACCCCAAACACATGGTGACAGCAGTGAAGGGGCAGAAGCCACGGCAGAGGGTGCCTATGAACCACGGCTGCTCCAGGGGATTGTACCTACATATGTAGAGGAGGATGACATTGGTAAGTGGCTGGCATCCTGTGAGAGAGCTCTTAGGATGAGAAGGGTGGGTGCACACACTTGGGGGGTTCTTATTATGACATCATCACCTCCGACTGTCATCCCTACTGCTTAGGGTCACTATAATATCATCACCTCCGACTGTCATCCCTGATTCTTAGGGTCACTATGACATCATCACCTCCGACTGTCATCCCTACTGCTTAGGGTCACTATGACATCATCACCTCTGACTGTCATCCCTAATGCTTAGTGTCACTATGACGTCATCACCTCTGACTGTCATCCCTACTGCTTAGGGTCACAATGACGTCATCACCTCTGACTGTCATCCCTGATGCTTAGGGTCACTATGATATCATCACCTCTGACTGTCATCCCTACTGCTTAGGGTCACAATGACGTCATTACCTCCGACTGTCATCCCTACTGCTTAGGGTCACTATGACGTCATTACCTCCGACTGTCATCCCTGATGCTTAGGGTCACTATGATGTCATCACCTCCAACTGTCATCCCTACTGCTTAGGGTCACTATGACATCATCACCTCCGACTGTCATCCCTGATGCTTAGGGTCACTATGATATCATCACCTCCGACTGTCATCCCTACTGCTTAGGGTCACAATGACGTCATCACCTCCGACTGTCATCCCTACTGCTTAGGGTCACTATGATGGCATTACCTCCGACTGTCATCCATACTGCTTAGGGTCACTATGACATCATCACCTCCGACTGTCATCCCTGATGCTTAGGGTCACTATGATATCATCACCTCCGACTGTCAGCCCTGATGCTTAGGGTCACAATGACGTCATCACCTCTGACTGTCATCCCTGATGCTTAGGGTCACTATGACATCATCACCTCCGACTGTCATCCCTACTGCTTAGGGTCACTATGACGTCATCACCTCCGACTGTCATCCCTACTGCTTAGGGTCACTATGATATCATCACCTCCGACTGTCATCCCTGATGCTTAGGGTCACTGTTAGAAGCGGCTGTCTCTAGTTGGCAGAGGTATACACTTCTGACAAATAGGGACACACCTTTTCTAGTCAGGGCAAGGAGATCACACACTTAGATAACCCCTGCTCACCCCCTTGGTAGCTTGGCAAAGCAGACAGGCTTATCTCAGAGGCAGTGCGTTAAGCATTTATGACCACATACAGTAATAAAGTGAATACACTACAAATGGACACGACACAGTAGTATTATAAAAATAAGTATTTTTATATAAGGTTTAGCACAAGACCAAATAACGACAAAAATATACCACAGTCTTAATAAATACTCTTGGAAGGAAAAATAATAGTTCAAGCACGGTTTCTTCTTAGCACAAAGTCTTTAGTATCAAAAGCAACTCTTCTTCTCTAAAACACAGTTCTTGGCAACAATGTAACCCACACGGGAGTCACACGACGTCGAGGCAAAGTTAATCCAAAGGTTCGGCGTCGACCGCGAGGAGCGCTACGTCGAGCCCGGAGTCGCACAGACCCCAACAACACAGTACCTTGGAAAAGTGAAGCACTCGATGATCAGCGGCGTCGAGATGTCCGGCGTCGCGTCTTCGGCATCGATCGGGCCTCGGAGTCGGGGCGATCTGCAGCGGCGTCGACCGAAGTCAGGCGGGAGCAGCGCTCACGGGATGAAGCAGGATACGGCGTCGTCGATGTCGATGTTGCAAGAGTGAGCAGCGCTCACGGCGTCGAGAGGGCTCGAAGTCGATGCGATCAGCGGCGGTGCAGACACGAGGTCACTTGGAGCTGGAGCCGAACTCACTACTCACTGGCGTTGCTGCTGGCGTCGATCGGGCCCGGCGGCCGGCGTCGAGGAAGCGGGACACTGGAGCCGTTACTCACGATGTCGAGCTGGATTCGGCGGCGTCCGTCGGCGTCGAGATTGCTGGATTCTTTCAGAGGTGCTGGATTCACAAATTCCAGCAAATAGCACTTTAAGCAGATGAAGTCCTTTAGCCCTGTGACTTCAACAGGAGACTGGCACTCTTCCAGCCCTTGGAGATTTTCTTAGCAAAGATTGAGAGTACACACACAGTTCCTCTCTCCTGGTTCCTTGGCAAAAATAAAGAAGCAATGCAGGATTCCTCCAACAAACAGCACTCTGGCAGAAGGGGTAGGCAGTCCTTAGATCAGCAGGCTTCTTGTCCTTGGTTCAGGTTTCCTTGTCAGAAGTGATCTGAATTCTTGGTTCAGGGGTCCTTCTCTTATACCCCTTTTTGGCTTTGATCCCTTTGTCCATGCAGGGGAATTTCCCCCCATCCTGGGTTTGTTGTGGGTGTTGCCAGGCCAGAGCACCTGGCCTATTCACTGGGCAGGGCAGAGTCCTCAGCCGCTCAGCAGGAGCGGAGCCAGCATTGTCACTGGCAGGGGCAGGGCCATCAGCTGCCCGGCAGGAGGCGGGCCAGGAAAGTCCCAGGCAAGCACAGAGTCATCAGTCGCCTGGCAGGGGGGCGGAGCCAACATTGTATCAGGCAGGGCAGGCTATCAAGAGCTACTCTCCCCTACTCTCAATGCAAATGCCCCACTCATCCCACACTGACTCATTCAGACTCTCTGGAGCCACCCAGCTCCTGTCACACGCACACCAGAACCAGCAGAGACCGGTAGACAGTTAGACAAGAAAATAGCTACTTTCTAAAAGTGCTATTTTCAGACACAGAGTCCAAAAACCATCCACACAAACGGATGCATTATTAAACCCTGAGTTCAGGGATACCAAACTCGACATTGCACCATGCTCCCCGAGCCCGCTAGGATTATAGCAATAATAACCCTGGCAGCCCATTCTAACTGATGGAGAGCAGGCTACCTTACAATAGTGAAAAACGACTATGGATGTAATTCACTATTAGGACATGCCAACCTTGTCAGGCTTGTCCTACCTTATGCTTACAATGCACCCTGCCCGTGGGCCTACCATAGGGGTGACTAACATGAAGTTAAGGGAAGGTTTAGGGACTGGCAAGTAGGTGTACTTGCGCAGTCCTCGTGACAGTCAGACTGCACGTGGTCTGGCAATGGCAGACCTTCAGACATACTTTTACTAGGCCGCTCTTGTGGGTGGCACAACATGTGCTGCAAGCCCACTAGCAGCATTTGTATTTACAAGCCCTGGCACTCCTGGTGCACTCTACTAGGGACTGACAGTAAACCAAATAAGCCAAACATGGAAGTCAATCAATACAGCAATTTCACATAGGGAGCACTTGCACTGTGGCACTGATCAGCAGTGGCACAGTGCCCAAAGCATATACCAGCAAAGACATTGTAAACAGAGGAGGCAAACAGAAAAAAATGGAGGAGAGACTCATGCCAATGATGCCAGGTCTAACACGTGTCCCCTCCAGCTGAAATGTGGGGAGAACTACCCTTACCCTAGGGAGTCCTCATCACTAAGGCGGAAAAATCTGGACAGACCATCAGCATTGGCGTGATCTGTGCCAGGGCGGTGTTCCACCGTGAAGTCCATCCCCTGTAGGGAAATGGACCACCTCAACAGCTTTGGATTCTCACCCCTCATCTGCATCAACCATCTGAGGGGCCTGTGGTCTGTCTGCACCCGGAAGTGAGTCCCAAACAGGTAGGGTCTCAGCTTTTTCAGTGCCCAGACCACAGCAAATGCTTCTCTTTCTATCGCACTCCACCTCTGTTCCCTGGGAAGTAACCTCCTGCTGATGAAGGCTACAGGTAAGTCTCGGCCCTCTTCATTCACCTGAGCTAGAACAGCCCCCACGCCATGCTCTGAAGCGTCCGTCTGAACAACAAATTCTTTAGAAAAGTCGGGTGCCTGGAGTATGGGTGCTGTGCACATTGCAGTTTTCAGGGTGTCAAAGGCCGTCTGACAGGCGTCAGTCCAGTTCACAAGTCGTGGCTGCTTCCTGGAAGTCAGCGAAGTCAAGGGGTGCACAATGTTACCATAATCCTTGACAAACCTCCTGTAGTAACCCGTGAGACCCAGGAAGGCTCTTACCTGAGTCTGGGTTTTGGGCGGTGCCCATGCCAGGATGGTATCAATCTTGGGTTGCAGGGGGGCCACCTTGCCGCTCCCTACTTGGTGCCCCAAGTACACCACTGAACCCTGCCCAATCTGGCACTTACTGGCTTTGATTGTGAGGCCTGCTCTGCGCAGGGCCAACAACACTTCCTGGAGGTGGCACAAGTGTTCCTCCCAGCTGGCGCTGAACACTGCGATGTCGTCCAGGTAGGCGGCACTGAAATCCTCCAGTCCAGCCAAGACCTGGTTGACCAACCTCTGGAAGGTGGCAGGGGCATTCTTCATCCCAAAGGGCATAACCCGGAACTGGTAGTGCCCATCTGGTGTGGAGAATGCTGACCTCTCTTTTGCCCCATCGGTCAAGGCGATCTGCCAGTACCCAGACGTTAGATCAAACGTACTAAGGTACTGGGCAGCCCCTAACCGATCGATGAGCTCATCAGCTCTGGGGATGGGGTGCGCGTCAGTCTTGGTGACTGAATTGAGTCCTCGGTAATCCACACAGAACCGAAGTTCCGGTGAAGCACCAGGCGCTGCAGCCTTTGGAACCAAGACCACGGGGCTGGCCCAAGGACTGCTAGAGGACTCAACCACCCCTAGGGCAAACATCTTGGAGACCTCCTCCTTGATGTATGCTCTGACCTTGTCAGTCACTCTGTAAGCCTTGTGCTTGACAGGAGTGCTGTCCCCGGTGTCTACATCATGGACACACCACTGAGTAACACCAGGAATCAAGGAAAACAGATCAGGGAATTGCCCCAACAAATGGCGACAATCCTGCTGCTGTTCAGGGGTCAGTGTGTCAGAGAGGACAACACCATCCACTGACCCATCTTGCTCTTTTGCATACAGGAGGTCAGGAAGAGGCTCACTCTCCTCCTCCATTCCAGCATCTGTAGCTAGGAGCATGCCCACTTCGGACCTTTCTAAGTGGGGCTTCAAACGGTTGACATGCAGGACCCGCAAGGGGTTCCTGGGAGACTTTAAATCCACCAGGTAGGTGACATCGCTCTTCTTCTCCACAACCTCAAATGGTCCAGTCCACCTGTCCTTGAGCGCACAAGGTTCCACAGGGGACATGACCCAAACTTTCTGTCCAGGCTGAAGCTCTACCAGAGTGGCCCTCTGGTCGTACCACCGCTTCATCTCCTCCTGGCTGGCCTCCAGATTTGCCTGAGCAAGATCCCTGAAGCGCCTAGTCTGGTTCCTAAAGGCCAGCATGTAACTGTATACATCCTGGGGAGGTTTCCTGGGAGATTGCTCCCAGCCTTCTTTGACCAGACTTAAAGGTCCTCTTACCGGGTGACCATACAAAAGCTCAAAGGGGCTGAACCCTAGAGACTTCTGTGGCACCTCACGGTAAGCAAACAACAGGCATGGCAAGAGGACGTCCCATTTACGCCTCATTGGTTCTTCAAGACCCATGATCATGCCTTTAAGGGTACGGTTGAATCTTTCAACCAACCCATTACCTTGAGGGTGGTAAGGAGTGGTGAACTTATAAGTTACCCCACACTCCTTCCACAGAGACTTCATATAGTTGGAAATGAAGTTGGTGCCCCGGTCTGACACCACCTCTCTGGGGAACCCCATTCGGGAGAAAACACCCATCAGTGCCCGTCCCACCACGGGGGCAGTCACTGTTCTGAGAGGGATGGCTTCCGGGTACCGTGTGGCATGGTCCACCAAGACCAGGATGAACCTGTTGCCCAGGGCTGTCTTGGGGTCCAGTGGCCCAACAATGTCAATCCCCACCCGGTCAAAGGGGGTACTGACCACGGGAAAAGGTTGGAGGGGAGCCTTCTGCTTCCGCCCGCTTTTCCCACTTGCCTGGCAAGTCTGACAGGTCTTGCAATGGACATCTGTGTCCCTTCGCATCTGAGGCCAATAGAAATGGGTGACAAGCCTGTCATAGGTCTTGTCCTGCCCCAGATGTCCAGCTAAAGGAACGTCATGAGCCAAACCCAGTAGGAAGGCTCTGAAGCGCTGGGGTACCACCAGCACACGGGCTGACCCAGGCTCAGCAGCCTTAGGCTCGCTATACAGGAGGTCGTTCTCCCAGTACACAAAATGTGACCCTGACTGATCACCTGAGGTCTGGGCTGAGGCCTGCTGCCTCATACCCACAAGAGAAGGGCACACTTTCTGTTCTGCACAGAATTCCTCCCTGGAGGGACCACCATCCTGCTGCCAATGGGTCAGCTCGGGCAGGTCTCCCAGTTCGGCCACTTGTTCACCTGTGGGTTCCAGGGCATCCCCCTCGAGGTCTGCCTCCTCCTGGACCACGGGAACTACGGGGGACGGTTTCCCGCGCCCCCTGCCTCTTCTCTTCACAGCTGGGTCCTGGGCCATACTTTCAGGCTCCAGAACCCCATCAACACCCTTACTTGCTGTCATGGATCGAGTGGTTGCACACACCCACTCTGGCACACCCAACATTTTCAAATGTGTCTCCCTCTCCACCTTAGCCCAAGGGGAGTCTTCTAAATCGTTGCCCAGGAGACAATCAACAGGCATGGCGGGCCTCACAGCAACCTGAAGAGTACCTGAAACTCCCCCCCATTCAAAGGAAACTTGAGCTACCTCACACTCTTTCTGGGAGTTGTCAGCAGCTATCACAGGGTAGAATGCGTGGGGAACAACCTGCTCTCTGGACACCAAGTGACACTTGACAGCTGTCACACTCGCTCCGGTGTCTCTGAGAGCCTCAACTCTATGGCCATTAATGGTCACCCACTGCCTATATTTTTTAGTGTTACTAGGCAGAGGGGGTGGCGGGACCAATTCCATGTCTCCTAGAGAGACCAGGGACATCTCTGCGGGACCCTCCCCACCATGGGCAACCATCTCCTCCCCTCCCAGAGCTACACTAGCCAACTGACGGGGTGGTGCACTGGGTAGTGCACCAGACTTCTTCAAGGGACACTGAGGGTCATAAAAACGGTGTCCTACCTGCTTACAAACGAAGCAGGTCAGTGGGCCCCTATGACCAGGTTTACCTGGCGGGGCCTCTGATTTCTTCACAGGGGGAGGCTGGGAACCTTTCCCTTGGTTCCCTTGGGGACTACTTTGGGGCCCTTTCTGGGACTCCTTCTGTTTACCCTTGTCCCCCCCACTCTTCTGCTGGGGACCCTGCCCACCTTTGGCTGAGTCTCCCACTGGACCCTTGTGGACCCTGGTACTGACCCAGCGGTCCGCCTCTTCAGCAAGTTTTCTAGGGTTAGATATCTTGCTATCAATAAGGTGCTGGCGCAGCTCTGGAAAACAGTTATTAGACAAGTGCTCCCAAGCAAACAAATCATAAAGAGCATCATAACTTTCCACTTTGCTGCCCTTTACCCAACCATCCATGGCTCTGCAAAAATATGACACATACTCCACCCACGTGGTACCAGGCAACTTCTTACATTCTCTAAAGGCCTGTCTGTACTTTTCTGGGGTTAGGCCATACCTTAACATTAAAGCATCTTTCATATGAGCATAAGACGTCCTATTCTCAACAGGCATGTCTAACAGGGTATCTCTTCCCTCATTCACAAAGCGACCCCACAACCCCGCTCCCCAATCTTTCTCAGGGACCCGGTGGGCCAACAATGCTAACTCATATGCTTTAAACCACTGACCAATATCCTCATTCTTCTGAAAATCTTTGATCACATCTTTGGGAAAATAAAACCTACTTTCTGCAGGCACAGATGGGACGCTGCCACCAGAGGGATTCAATTCTAACTCCTTAGCTTTGAGCTCCATGTCCCTCACCATTCTCTCACGCTCAAAAGCTAACTTCTCTCTTTCAAACTCTAATCTTTTGATCTCCAAATCAGCTTCTCTCCTGCCTCTTGCATTCTCTATCTCCAACTGCCCATTTATCTTAAGTTTTGCCATTTCCACGTTGTAGGCTCGCTCCTTCGCCCTTTCTTCTCTTTCTTCAGGGGAAAGACCTTTGGAGGAAACACTGCTGCCAGGAGGGGATACAGGCCCAGTCACGGGCACTTCCTCCTCCCCTTCCTCTGTCGGTACCACCACCGGGGCAGAGGGGTCTCTGGCCGCTAACCAGGCCTCCAATGCTTTGAGATAATCTGCTCTCTTGGAAATGCCTGTGGTAGGAACTTTCAACTGCTTGCAAAAGGATTTCAGCTTCCTTACTGGATAGTCGTTTATCTTACTCCTATCAAACTCCTCCTCAACAACAGGTGTAGTGCTTCCAGCAGTACTCATGGTCAAAACTGGCAGTTTCAAAAATCAAGCTTCAGGAAGAGCGGAGAACAAAAATAGAATATCCAACCAAAACAGATTGTGGCTGCGCTATGGTCTGCTTTCACTATGTAGCGCACACTAATCACTGCACATGGGTCATAAATGCAAAGTTCAAAATCCCACCGCTGACCCACCAATGTTAGAAGCGGCTGTCTCTAGTTGGCAGAGGTATACACTTCTGACAAATAGGGACACACCTTTTCTAGTCAGGGCAAGGAGATCACACACTTAGATAACCCCTGCTCACCCCCTTGGTAGCTTGGCAAAGCAGACAGGCTTATCTCAGAGGCAGTGCGTTAAGCATTTATGACCACATACAGTAATAAAGTGAATACACTACAAATGGACACGACACAGTAGTATTATAAAAATAAGTATTTTTATATAAGGTTTAGCACAAGACCAAATAACGACAAAAATATACCACAGTCTTAATAAATACTCTTGGAAGGAAAAATAATAGTTCAAGCACGGTTTCTTCTTAGCACAAAGTCTTTAGTATCAAAAGCAACTCTTCTTCTCTAAAACACAGTTCTTGGCAACAATGTAACCCACACGGGAGTCACACGACGTCGAGGCAAAGTTAATCCAAAGGTTCAGCGTCGACCGCGAGGAGCGCTACGTCGAGCCCGGAGTCGCACAGACCCCAACAACACAGTACCTTGGAAAAGTGAAGCACTCGATGATCAGCGGCGTCGAGATGTCCGGCGTCGCGTCTTCGGCGTCGATCGGGCCTCGGAGTCGGGGCGATCTGCAGCGGCGTCGACCGAAGTCAGGCGGGAGCAGCGCTCACGGGATGAAGCAGGATACGGCGTCGTCGATGTCGATGTTGCAAGAGTGAGCAGCGCTCACGGCGTCGAGAGGGCTCGAAGTCGATGCGATCAGCGGCGGTGCAGACACGAGGTCACTTGGAGCTGGAGCCGAACTCACTACTCACTGGCGTTGCTGCTGGCGTCGATCGGGCCCGGCGGCCGGCGTCGAGGAAGCGGGACACTGGAGCCGTTACTCACGATGTCGAGCTGGATTCGGCGGCGTCCGTCGGCGTCGAGATTGCTGGATTCTTTCAGAGGTGCTGGATTCACAAATTCCAGCAAATAGCACTTTAAGCAGATGAAGTCCTTTAGCCCTGTGACTTCAACAGGAGACTGGCACTCTTCCAGCCCTTGGAGATTTTCTTAGCAAAGATTGAGAGTACACACACAGTTCCTCTCTCCTGGTTCCTTGGCAAAAATAAAGAAGCAATGCAGGATTCCCCCAACAAACAGCACTCTGGCAGAAGGGGTAGGCAGTCCTTAGATCAGCAGGCTTCTTGTCCTTGGTTCAGGTTTCCTTGTCAGAAGTGATCTGAATTCTTGGTTCAGGGGTCCTTCTCTTATACCCCTTTTTGGCTTTGATCCCTTTGTCCATGCAGGGGAATTTCCCCCCATCCTGGGTTTGTTGTGGGTGTTGCCAGGCCAGAGCACCTGGCCTATTCACTGGGCAGGGCAGAGTCCTCAGCCGCTCAGCAGGAGCGGAGCCAGCATTGTCACTGGCAGGGGCAGGGCCATCAGCTGCCCGGCAGGAGGCGGGCCAGGAAAGTCCCAGGCAAGCACAGAGTCATCAGTCGCCTGGCAGGGGGGCGGAGCCAACATTGTATCAGGCAGGGCAGGCTATCAAGAGCTACTCTCCCCTACTCTCAATGCAAATGCCCCACTCATCCCACACTGACTCATTCAGACTCTCTGGAGCCACCCAGCTCCTGTCACACGCACACCAGAACCAGCAGAGACCGGTAGACAGTTAGACAAGAAAATAGCTACTTTCTAAAAGTGCTATTTTCAGACACAGAGTCCAAAAACCATCCACACAAACGGATGCATTATTAAACCCTGAGTTCAGGGATACCAAACTCGACATTGCACCATGCTCCCCGAGCCCGCTAGGATTATAGCAATAATAACCCTGGCAGCCCATTCTAACTGATGGAGAGCAGGCTACCTTACAATAGTGAAAAACGACTATGGATGTAATTCACTATTAGGACATGCCAACCTTGTCAGGCTTGTCCTACCTTATGCTTACAATGCACCCTGCCCGTGGGCCTACCATAGGGGTGACTAACATGAAGTTAAGGGAAGGTTTAGGGACTGGCAAGTAGGTGTACTTGCGCAGTCCTCGTGACAGTCAGACTGCACGTGGTCTGGCAATGGCAGACCTTCAGACATACTTTTACTAGGCCGCTCTTGTGGGTGGCACAACATGTGCTGCAAGCCCACTA
This sequence comes from Lissotriton helveticus, assembly GCF_964261635.1. Lineage (NCBI taxonomy): Eukaryota > Metazoa > Chordata > Amphibia > Caudata > Salamandridae > Lissotriton > Lissotriton helveticus. The sequence goes on along the minus strand of NC_136063.1, from coordinate 10,687,654 downwards.
GCAGCATTTGTATTTACAAGCCCTGGCACTCCTGGTGCACTCTACTAGGGACTGACAGTAAACCAAATAAGCCAAACATGGAAGTCAATCAATACAGCAATTTCACATAGGGAGCACTTGCACTGTGGCACTGATCAGCAGTGGCACAGTGCCCAAAGCATATACCAGCAAAGACATCGTAAACAGAGGAGGCAAACAGAAAAAAATGGAGGAGAGACTCATGCCAATGATGCCAGGTCTAACAGTCACTATGACATCATCACCTCCGACTGTCATCCCTGATGCTTAGGGTCACTATGACATCATCACCTCCGACTGTCATCCCTGATGCTTAGGGTCACTATGATATCATCACCTCCGACTGTCATCCCTGATGCTTAGGGTCACTATGACATCATCACCTCCGACTGTCATCCCTACTACTTAGGGTAACAATGAGGTCATCACCTCCGACTGTCATCCCTACTGCTTAGGGTCACTATGACGTCATCACCTCCGACTGTCATCCCTACTGCTTAGGGTCACTATGATATCATCACCTCCGACTGTCATCCCTGATGCTTAGGGTCACTATAACATCATCACCTCCGACTGTCATCCCTACTGCTTAGGGTAACAATGAGGTCATCACCTCCGACTGTCATCCCTACTGCTTAGGGTCACTATGACGTCATCACCTCCGACTGTCATCCCTAATGCTTAGGGTCACTATGACGTCATCACCTCTGACTGTCATCCCTGATGCTTAGGGTCACTATGATATCATCACCTCCGACTGTCATCCCTGATGCTTAGGGTCACTATGACATCATCACCTCCGACTGTCATCCCTACTGCTTAGGGTAACAATGAGGTCATCACCTCCGACTGTCATCCCTACTGCTTAGGGTCACTATGACGTCATCACCTCCGACTGTCATCCCTACTGCTTAGGGTCACTATGATATCATCACCTCCGACTGTCATCCCTGATGCTTAGGGTCACTATAACATCATCACCTCCGACTGTCATCCCTACTGCTTAGGGTAACAATGAGGTCATCACCTCCGACTGTCATCCCTACTGCTTAGGGTCACTATGACATCATCACCTCCGACTGTCATCCCTGATGCTTAGGGTCACTATGATATCATCACCTCCGACTGTCATCCCTGATGCTTAGGGTCACTATGATATCATCACCTCCGACTGTCATCCCTGATGCTTAGGGTCACTATGACATCATCACCTCCGACTGTCATCCCTGATGCTTGGGGTCACTATGACATCATCACCTCCGACTGTCATCCCTGATGCTTAGGGTCACTATGATATCATCACCTCCGACTGTCATCCCTGATGCTTAGGGTCACTATGATATCATCACCTCCGACTGTCATCCCTGATGCTTAGGGTCACTATAACATCATCACCTCCGACTGTCATCCCTACTGCTTAGGGTAACAATGAGGTCATCACCTCCGACTGTCATCCCTACTGCTTAGGGTCACTATGACATCATCACCTCCGACTGTCATCCCTAATGCTTAGTGTCACTATGACGTCATCACCGTCTAGTCCTATTCAGACCCAGCCTCAGATTAGAAAGCCTGAGTCAGATACTACTCTAGTGTATGTACCACGGCCCTACTTTCTTGGGGCTCACTTCGCAGCTGAATCTGATGATAGGGCTCTCAGAGGGATAATGCAGATGAGAGGTGATAACCCAAAGAGGGTGAGGTGGTCCATTCCCCTTCACGAAGTGAACTTTACAGCAGGACACAGACCTAGGAGTTACCCTGCGAGTACAGCTGGCCTTTCCAGGTTCCTGCACTTAGCTAATGAGAATTACCGGGAAAAGGGTTAGTTGGTCATCACCTTTTGTCTGGAAGAGGAACAGGTAAGAACGTGCCTTTTTCTGCATGTTCACCCCCACATTTGTGGACTGGTGCTGCTGGTGTTTTGACTCTGAGAGTTCACTACGGTTTGCTAACCAGATCGCAGTGCCAGGGTTTTGGTCTGATACAAACTGCATGTCGAGGTGCATACACCCAATAACCAAGGACTGACTTTGTTATAATTATTACTTAACATACATCGCAGCCAGGGTACAGAGGGCATGTAAGGCAGTGTGTCCACTCAGGGCTGCAGCACTGTTTGTGCCATCCTGGGTGTGACATGGTTCAAAATGGCCCCCAGCCTGCCACTGCAAACTAGAAGGACAGTGTTTTCACTGCCAGTTCGACTTTGCCATTCACTCCAATGGCAAAGCTACCCTATCCCTTAATATTATATATAAGCCCCCGCTCAGGAAGGTCTGTTGAGCCCTATGGCAGGGAGCTGTATTTGCTTAAGTAAGACATATATTTTATGACTTAACAGCAAAACTTCCAAATTGTTGTTTTGCTATGGAGTAATTTATTAATTGCCGATTGGCTAACTCAGGATTACCAGTTGGCACTCCAAACTGGCTAAATCCTGAATACGACTACTTAACTGGGTCATGCAAATGATCAAATTAATCATTGCATTACGCCTGACCTGATGCTGAGGTCAAATTTAATACCACAATTAAAATTGAGCAATTTTTAGAAAGTTGCCACTCTTTGCTCTTGCCAGTCCAGTGGCCTTACTAAGGCCCTGGCACCCAGACAGCTTTCTGGCCACCTGTGGAGATGCTTGAATGACTCCCCAGCACAGAAACAAAGGCAGGTGCTGTGGAGAGAGGTCTCGGCTCTTCCCACAATATGGTCACTCAAGTTGTTAGCCCAAAAGGCAAGCTTCAAAGGTGAAGCTGCCTTCTTTGAGGGAACCCCTAAGCAGGATGCCTTTTGTTCCTGCAGGCAAAGTGGAGATAGGGTCAAGGAGAAAAACTCACCCCCAAACTGTTTCTACCATGGGTGTGTTGCCCTCTAGTAGCCAGACCTCTAGGGTGGGCTACCAAGCTCTTAACAACCAAGGAAGGCTTATACCATCTTCAAAGGAGCAGAATTGTGGCACTCTGGGGAAGCCAGCTGCCATACATCACAGTAACTTCATAACTAGGTAGAAAAGAAAACAGTAGTCCACGGGTTAGTGAATGTGTCATCCCTTCAGGGCACTTTCCAGGGATAAATATGGCACCCCTGGCAGTCTGAGCCTCAGATCACACTGCAATCAGAGGGGTAGAAAGAAGGATAACCCAGCTGCCATGGATCTCGCGCGAACAAAGGCTGCAAATCTGGAAAGACCGTACCTGTTGCACTTTGGAACTCCAAAGTTTGGACTGTGTCTGCGGGTCCTGGCTTGGGGAAAAGCTGATTCTCGTCCCCATCCAACAGTAGTAACTCCATGCATCAGTTGGCTGATCTTCTAGAGGCAGCTCCAGGGACACAAGAGCTGAAGTTGCCCAAACCAACAAGTTGGGAGTGCTATCCAAGCCGGATTCATCACACCCAAGGTACACTAGACCCAACCTAAGGATTTTGACCTAACTACATTGCAGACTGACTAGTAGCCCACCATCGGCTGGCCTGCTACTGCAACATCAAGGACTTTGATGACCCTGATATCTGTGCCAAGTCTGTCCTACTCCCCCGCTTGATGAGGGAGCACCCACAAAGACACCCCCATCGAGAGCATTTAGACTAAAGCATCCTTTAAGCATCTTTTGCCTGCATCCCTCAACATCAGGACTACTCCATTAAAGTCTATGGCAGTTGTCCTATAAAGCATTTATCTTTGAAAACTATCCGGTGGCTAGGTAGCTACACAAAGTGTACCCTGTGGCCACCTAGACCTCTGTCTTGCTGGAATTGGTCGCCCAACCCACGCCGCAGTAGGCCAATTAACTTTTTCAAAAGTTTTTGTTAACCAATGCTTGTTTGCGATTGCATTTAAAAGTGATTGCATCTTCTAAAAGCTTTATCTCCTTGACCCTCCCGTGAATTTTGTTCATCAAGGTCTCTAGCAAAGTCATAAAAAAATAATCAATTTTTATGAATTGATGTCTTCTTTATTTGGTGTGTTGTGGCTTTCTTATTTTATTTTTTGTGCTGTTACATGCTTAACACATAGTTTCTTTGCTAAGCATCACTGCTCGCAGCCACAGCTTCACTTGTAGCATCCGTCATGAACTGTCAGAAAGTGCACGTTATCATTCACAGTCAACCAGAGCCAATGATAGCATCTTAGACCTTATTTTCGGAAACCTAGCGACAGAAAGTGGCAACTATATTATCCCCTTGTCCACCGTCAATGACAATGATACTATCCCAAAGCCTCAGTGTCATCATTCCAAGAGACCCAGCGTTAGAAAGTGACATTTGGAACATTCCAAGACACCCAGTGACAGAAAGTGACATTTAAAACATTCCAAAACACCCAGTGACAGAAAGTGACATTTAAAACATTCCAAGACACCCAGTGACAGAAAGTGACATTTTGAACACTCCAAGACACCCATGGAAAAAAAGTGAAGTTTGGAACATTTCAAGACACCCGGTAACAGAAATTGGAGACTGCATTATCCAATAATCCACTGTCAGAAAGAATAACTTTATCATTCAAAGACACCATCAATTACAATGAAACCATCCCAAAGTCTCACTGTCATCATTCCAAGACAACCAGGGACAGAAAGTGGCATTAAGAACATTCCAAGACACTCAGTGACACATAGTGACATTTAAAACATTCAAAAACACCCAGTGACAGAAAGTGACATTTAAAACATTCCAAGACACCCAGTGACACATAGTGACATTTAAAACATTCAAAAACACCCAGTGACAGAAAGTGACATTTAAAACATTCCAAGACACCCAGTGACAGAAAGTGACATTTGGAACATTCCAAGACACTCAGTGACACATAGTGACATTTAAAACATTCAAAAACACCCAGTGACAGAAAGTGACATTTAAAACATTCCAAGACACCCAGTGACAGAAAGTGACATTTTGAACATTCCAAGACACCCATGGAAAAAAAGTGAAGTTTGGAACATTTCAAGACACCCGGTGACAGAAATTGGAGACTGCATTATCCAATAATCCACTGTCAGAAAGAATAACTTTATCATTCAAAGACACCATCAATTACAATGAAACCATCCCAAAGTCTCACTGTCAGCATTCCAAGACAATCAGGGACAGAAAGTGGCATTTAGAACATTCCAAGACACTCAGTGACACATAGTGACATTCGGAACATTCCAAGACACCCAGGGACCAAAGGTGACAGTTGGAACATTCCAAGAAACTCAGTGACAGAAAGTGACATTTAAAACATTCCATGACACCCAGTGACAGAAAGTGACATTTGGAATGTTCTAAAACACACAGGGATACATGGTGCGATTTGGAAAGTTCCAAAACACCCAGGGACAGAAAATGACATTTGAAACCTTCCAAGACACCCAGTGACATTTGGAACATTCCAAGACACCCAGTATTACAAAGTGATGTTTGGAACATTCTAGACACTGAATGACAGAAACTGACATTTGAAACATTCCAAAAACACCCATTGACAGAAAGTCAAATTTGGAACATTCAAAGACACCCAGCAAAAGAAAGTGACATTTAGAACATTCCAAGACACTCAATGACAGAAACTGACATTTGGAACATTCCAAAACACCCATTGACAGAAAGTCAAATTTGGAACATTCAAAGACACCCAGCAAAAGAAAGTGACATTTAGAACATTCCAAGACACTCAATGACAGAAACTGACATTTGGAACATTCCAAAACACCCATTGACAGAAAGTCAAATTTGGAACATTCAAAGACACCAGCAAAAGAAAGTGACATTTAGAACATTCCAAGACACTCAATGACAGAAACTGACATTTGGAACATTCCAAAACACCCATTGACAGAAAGTCAAATTTGGAACATTCAAAGACACCCAGCAAAAGAAAGTGACATTTGGAATGTTCCAAGATCACCAATGATAGAAAGTGACATTTGGAATGTTCCAGGATCACCAATGATAGAAAGTGACATTTGGAATGTTCCAAGACCCCCAGTGATAGAAAGTGACATTTGGAATGTTCCAGGACACCAGTGACAGAAAGAGACAATTAAAGCTTTACAAATATGGAGAGTCATACTCATAATATGCCAAGTTCCCCTTTCAGTAAGTGCCGCTTTTATTGTCATCCGACACCCAGTGTCAGAAAGTGACAACTACAGTATCCAGGACCATCACTGTCAGAAGGCAGCACTGGTTCCAAGCCACATCCTGCCAGAAAGTGGCATGTGTAATATCCCCAGGCAGATATTGCCAATAAGTGGTACTTTAGTGTCCCAACGCATTTATAGTCAGAAAGTAGCAATTATATTATCCCCACTCATCAGTCGTTTGAACTCATCTACTATCAGAATCTGGCCCTAGTAATGTCCCAAGACACTGGGTTAGATGTGTCATCATGTTGGTGGGGCAAGGGTGACGCAACCCTAAAGCCAGATGTATCAAGCCTTGCAAGGCCACCTTACTTGGCCCGCATGACTTGACAAATCTGGAGTGAGCCTTGTGTTACTCTTCCCCAGCGAGGTGTTCCATGGGTGGAGCATGGGTGTTTCCATGGGTGGAGCGTGGGTGTTCCATGGGTGGAGCGTGGGTGTTTCCATGGGTGGAGCGTGGGTGTTCCATGGGTGGAGCGTGGGTGTTTCCACGCATCCATCCATGGATTTTGGTCAAAATGTTACGGCTATCCGAGTGCATGTAACTAGGAGAAATATCCTTATCTTTCCTTGTTTTCTCCTACTGTCATTCTGCAGCATATATGGAAACAAGAAATGTCTCTGATGAATATTTTGTGCCGGAAGGTGATCCTTTCTGCTTAAACACAATCCAGCCTGCAATGCCGGCACCCTTGCACCGTGTTGGCCAGGCATACGCCTAATATGAACTATGGCGCGAGCCTGCCCTTTCACGCAGCGCAGCAGTTGGCTTGCTGTGTTGCACTACATGAAAATGTGATAAATCTGAGCCTCTCTCTATGAACCTAGCACAGCCAATATCTGAGGTGGCCACTGAAAGAAATCGATATTAGTAACATCACAGCATCCAAGGCTAAAAGGCTGCACTTGCAACAAGCAAATCAACCCAACCATCAGACAAGTGAAATAGTATTACAATTGCCAAATAATAACTACTAGGGTGAGAGAAGCTGCTGATCCAAACCCCTCAGGAGAGGAGCTGCTGATCCAAACCCCTCAGGAGAGGAGCTGCTGATCCAAACCACTCAGGAGAGAAGCTGCTGATCCAAACTCCCAGGGAGAGAGGAGCTGCTGATCCAAACCCCTCAGGAGAGGAGCTGCTGATCCAAGCCCCTCAGGAGAGGAGCTGCTGATTCAAACCCCTCAGGAGAGGAGCTGCTGATCCAAACTCCCAGGGAGAGAGTGGCTGCTGACCTAAATTCCCATGGAGAGAGGAGATACTTTTCCGAAATCTTAGGGAGAGAGGAGCTGCTGATCCAAACTATCAGACAGAGGGGAGCTGCTGATCCAAACTCTTAGGGAGAGAGGAGCTGCTGATCCAAACTCCCAGGGAGAGAGGAGCTGCTGACCCAAACTCTTCAGGAGAGGAGCTGCTGATCCAAGCTCCCAGGGAGAGAGGAGCTGCTGACTCAAACTCTTAGGGAGAGAGGAGCTGCTGATCCAAGCTCCCAGGGAGAGAGGAGCTGCTGATCCAAACTCTTAGGGAGAGAGGAGCTGCTGATCCAAGCTCCCAGGGAGAGAGGAGCTGCTGATCCAAACTCTTAGGGAGAGAGGAGCTGCTGATCCAAGCTCCCAGGGAGAGAGGAGCTGATGACCCAAACTCTCAGGGAGAGGAGCTGCTGATCCAAACTCCCAGGGAGAGAGGAGCTGCTGACCCAAACTCTCAGGGAGGGGAGCTGCTGATCCAAACTCCCAGGGAGAGAGGAGCTGCTGACCCAAACTCTTAGGGAGAGAGGAGCTGCTGATCCAAACTCTTAGGGAGAGAGGAGCTGCTGATCCAAGCTCCCAGGGAGAGAGGAGCTGATGACCCAAACTCTCAGGGAGAGGAGCTGCTGATCTAAACTCCCAGGGAGGGGAGCTGCTGATCCAAACTCTCAGAGAGAAAGGAGCTGCTGATCCAAACTCCCAGGGAGGGGAGCTGCTGATCCAAACTCTCAGAGAGAAAGGAGCTGCTGATCCAAACTCCCAGGGAGGGGAGCTGCTGATCCAAACTCCCAGGGAGAGAGGAGCTGCTGACCCAAACTCTCAGGGAGAGGAGCTGCTGACCCAAACTCTCAGGGAGAGGAGCTGCTGATCCAAACTCCCAGGGAGGGGAGCTGCTGATCCAAACTCTCAGAGAGAAAGGAGCTGCTGATCTAAAGACACCAGTGCTGGCGACTGGAAACATCCTTAACATCTAATGTCAGACAGTGACATTTACAACATCACAAGGCTTCACAGGTAAAACATTTCCACTTGACTCTTCCATAACATTCACCACCAGAAGGTGTCACTCATGACATCCAATACCAGGAAGTGACTCTTGAGCCCTCTCAAGACAACAACTGTCAGAGGCAGAGCTCCCTGCAGCCCCTGAAGAGAATCTTGGAATACACCAGGAGTAGAAGCTGTGCCTCGGTGTCGTGTGAGAGATGTGAAGCCGAGAGTGAGCCCTCTGTGCTGAGCCACAGAGTACACAACTCGGCATCAAGTACAAACAAGCATTGGCAAAGCCAGAACATCCTGCCATCCTTGAAAGAAAGATGTGTGAGAGTTGTGGAGCCTACAGTGAGCCTTCTGTGCTGAGCCGCAGAGGCCACAACTCGGCATCACGTACAATCAATCATTGGCTAAGCCAGAACATCTGGCCATACTTGAATGAAAGAGACATGTGAGAGCTGTAAAGCCCAAATGTGAGCCCTCTGTGCTGAACCACACATGAGAAAGCTGTGAAGTCTATTCTGAACCCGGTGTGCTGAACCGCAGAGGCCACAACTCAGCATCAAGTACAAACAAGCATTGGCAAAGGCAGTGCATCAGGACATCCTTTAATGAAAGAGATATGTGAGAGTTGGAAAGCCTACAGTGAGCCCTGCGTGCTGAAGCACAGCGGCCACAATTCGGCATCAAATGCCAACAAGCATTGGTGTAGCCAGGGCATCTGGCCAACCTTGAATGACAGAGACCTGTTGGAGCTGTGAAACCTACAGTGAGCCATCTGTGCTGAACCACAAAGGCCACAACTCGGCATCAAGTTCCCACAAGCATTTGCAAATACAGACCATCTGGCCTTCCTTGATTGAAAGAGATGCTTCACTGGTTGTGATTCTGTGTGTGAGGTTTGGCAGACTCATTAATGGGCCAATGTGAGAACAGGTTAAAGGTGGATGAACGGCTCAGCAAGTTCACATACAGAAATAAGTCAATATTTTATAGTAGATTTGAAGAGGCTTTCCCATATTTCAATACTAAAGAATTACGAAGGGAAGATCCCTTGTTGGGCCTGTATTGGGAAGAGGTATTTTCCCTTGATCCAACATGGGACAGATTAGAAAGGGCAGTGCTTAGAAGGCTTTTATCTCTCCCCCGAGGCAGCATAGAACAAGCCATAAGAAGAGACTCTTAGTTGGTTTTCTGGGACCTGATGACCTTTACTTGGGCCCTAAGATATTTAAATATACTCTCTGAAGATGATAAAGTGTACAACACCTCCAAATTGTGTTGGGAAGAGATTCAAAGTAGTGAAAGATGGTGGGAAAATGATGGAAGAACTAGATTAACTGTTCTTAGGAACCTCCATACAGAAAGTGGTACAATTACATCCTGGTCCCCCGTCCCAGGCAATCATACATTGAAAGGGTCTGTTGCTTTGGAGTATAAATCCAATGACCTATTCTACCTGAGCAAGAAACCATCAATCAGATTCTCAATTTATACTCTGGGCCAGGACACTGTCTTTACCTACGTTTTACAGTTACCAGATCTAGGGTTGCGAAATTAAACATTAAGGGTTGTGGTGGGATGTAATCCAATGTACTCATCCTGGCCATACGGGGCCAGGGTCCAGGATAATAGTGGCTCTGCCCCTGCACCCTGAACCAAAATGTTCCTTGCTACATGTACTAATAGACTGGACTGCGCTTTTTTTCTTCTGCAAATCGAATACATTTTTAAGACCTCTGTTTTTTAAATATTTTACTTTCCATAGGGGGAAAGCTGTGGAGGTGTTTTTATCAGAATGCGTTATTTAGATGTGGCAGTTGGAATCGCTTTGTTTTTACGGTCTGTTTAACAGAATGTAATGACGAATTATAGTGAGAAGGGGTTGTTGGTAGTAAGATGGGGCCCTTTTATTGATTTTAATTGTTAAATGTTTTTTTTAGAATGTTTTATGGACAAGTGTCTTAATGAACTTATTTTCTACCCAATAAGTTTAATGGATAACATTGTGAATGAGTGAGTGATCTTAAACTTAGATGAATGAGTGTATTAATAAGTGAATACATACATGAACATGCATACCTATAACCTAATTCCTATGAAAGCTTAAATGAAAGACAAGTTATTACTGTACGTACAATTCTTCACTAAATGCAGCAGCCCTATCCTGTCTGAGGATATGTGAATGAGTTTGGCTCATTACATTTTTGGCACAGGAACTGTTTCTCATCTGCATTACTTCCCAGGAGGACGCTATCAAGGCGGGCTGTAGTAACCATTGAACCACAGTGTAGTAAACAAGCATTTCTAAGACAAACCTTTGCTCCTCCAGCGGCAATGCAAAAATCTACGGCAGTTGGGGAGAGCAACTAAAAAATAAATGCACAAGAGTGTCCACTTCTTCACAGCAAGTACATCTGTTTACTGAAAATAAACAAAGGAAATTAAATAATTTCCCAATGAGAATATATTAACACATCAATAGATGCTCTTTAGTTCCTGGAAGTTTCCATTGATGATATGGCACGAGACTTAAAACCTTGTTGTTATCCCAAATACGCTGATATGCCTTATAAGTACAATATTACCTCAATATCTTGTTTTAGTTGTACCTGTATTTTAATCACCAAACCTTTAACTTGGACAGCGGACTTGATTAAGCTATGCCATTCGATCTGAGAAGTTGTTGTAGTCATTGGAAGATAGCACTATATGCGACGCAAGAGTCTATGAGAATCTTCTTTAAACAGCCTATTGTACAAATCAGGAATATGTCATTGATGATTGTTAGACCTGGCACCTTGGCGTGAGTTTCCCTTCCACTTTTTGGTCTTGTGCCTCAGATGTTTTTGCTGGTGTCCGCTGCTCAGGGCACTGCGCCACGGCCAACCCGTGCCGCAGTGCAAGTGCTCCCTACTGTAAAGTGTATCTGTGATTGATGCCCATGATTGGTTCATTGGATTTACTGTCAGTCCCCAGTAAAGTGCACCAGGAGTGCCAGGGCTTGTAAATGCCAATGCTGCTAGTGGGCCTGCAGCGCTGGTTGCGCCACCCACAGAAGCATCCTTTTAAAATGTGTCTAGGGTCTGCCATTGCAGAACCTGCGTGCAGTCTGGTACTGTCATGCTGGCTGGGCAAGTGCACCCACTTGCCAGCCTCTAAACCTTCCCTTAACTTCATATTAGTCACCCCTATGGTAGGCCCAAGGGCAGGGTGCATTGTAAGTGTAAGGTAGGACATGCTCTGATGTGTGTGGCATGTCCTAATAGTGAATTACTGCCAAATTCGTTTTTCACTATTGTAAGGCTACCTGTTCCCTTTAGGCCAGATGGGCTGCTGGAATTATTACACTCTATAATCCCAGCAGGCTCAGGGAACATAGTAGAAATTAATGTTTAGTATGCCTGAACTCAGAATATTAAAATACTTCTTTTAGTAAAGTTTATTTTAATATCCTGTGTTTGCAAATGCTACTTTTAGAAAGTTAGCCTTTGCTTGCCTAACCATTTCAGCCCGCCTCTGCTTGGATGTGTATCTGACTGTCTGGGTTGTGTGAGTGACAGGGCTGGGGGATGACAGGTGGTGAATGGGAGGATTACACCTTAGTGGGAGGTGGGAGTTTCCCTGGACTATGTCAGTCAGTCAGAATATCTTTATTCGACTTATTCAAAGTCATACAAAGAAATAATAACAATAAAACATGACATAAAAAGCATAATTGAGTTTCCTAATACCTAAAAAGCATCATACTTGATGTTCATTATAAATACTATTTACAAGATAAAATAATACATTTATATGTTAAAAGATACATGTAATCTCATTACAGGAAATACATTTTGTTTAAGACAGAGATTGGCCAACAGCTTTCGCCCTTACAGCGGCTACTAAGAAGTTTGCAAGACTAAAAGCTGTTCGTGGATTTGTCAGGAGCTGTAGATAGAGCAGCGCAGGGCGCACCTGTGTGAACCCTGCTTCTTTAAGTATGGGGAGCAAATATTTTTTCCTCTGCTCATGGTACAGACTACAAAACATGACAAAGTGCATGGTGTCCTGCACAGAGAAATGGTCGCAACTGCATGGGGCGGCAAATTCTGGCTTCTGCCAACCCTTAAAAGAACCTAGGTGAAAATGAATAAGATTAAACCTAAATTTGGTTAATAAAAACCTGTGGTAAGGGGTTGTTACAAAGCGGAGATAGGGTGCCAAATAGGGTACGCTGACCAATAAATAGTGAGCCCTGACTGCTGGTTTCTGCAGCTCGGCTGCCTCACGGCATGCTTCCTTCCTTTCTTTAAAAACCTTTTTTGTGTAGACTATATCCTGAGCCCTAATTTTTTCTGGGCAGAGGAAGAGTTCCGGGCGGCCCAATTCTATGAATGATTTATTTAGGTAGGCCAACCATGGGATTTTACTATGATTGTCCAATGATTGGACGTCCCTCATAATTGTATGATTCAGTGGAAGGTCATCATTTAGCCACATTTTCAACCACAGGATCAAGGGTGCTACGCTTAGTGTATCCGACAGATATGGCAAACCCACCTCCTTATGGATGGAATAGGTTGGGGTTGACTGGGGCACAGAGAGGAGAGATCTTATAAATCTGTTTTCTGCTCTCTGAATGGGGTCGAGATTTACATACCCCCACAAAGGGGATCCATAAGAAGCGATGGCCACAGGTTTACACTTATAGATCTTCAGCATCGCTTCCATGGGCCTGGCACCCAGCTTGCCAGCGAAACCCAAGAGTGCAGAAGCAGATCTAGTAACCGCCAACCTCTTTGCACTTATTTGTGGACCCCAGGTACCTTTTTGATCGAACAAAACTCCCAAATAGGGGAATGTGGTTACCTCAGAAACAGGGACCCCACTACAAAAGAATGATTTATGTCTTCTCTTCGTACACTCGCGGCCCATAACCATCGTGTGGGATTTGGACACATTAACCTTAAGGTCCAGATTTTCCATAAAGGAACCAAAGGAATTAAGAAGAACCTGGAGCCCAACACCCGTGCGGGCGATCAACACGGCATCGTCCGCGTACAGGAGTGCCGGGATTAGGGCATCTCCTGCACATGTAACGTCCGTGCCCTGGCCTCGCAGGTGCGCCCCCAGGCCATTAAAATAGATGGTAAAAAGCGTGGGGGCCAATATGCAACCTTGCCGTACCCCTTTCAAGGATTTAAATAAAGGGGTACACCTACCGTTGTTAGACACTCGGACGGCTGCGAAAAGCTCCTGGTGCAAAGTGGCCATAAACATGACCAGGGATTCATCAATGCCCAAATCCAACAGGGTCGACCATAGTTTAGACCTATTAACGAGGTCGAAGGCCGAGGAGAGATCCATAAATGCAAGATACACTGAACCCTCCTTAGCCACCGTGTACTTAGAGATGAGTAGATACAAATTAATACATTGCTCGATTGTACCTTTTCTCTCTCTGAAACCATATTGCAGTTCACACAGCCCACCACATCCCTCAACATTCTCCCTCAATCTGGATAGAAGGACTCTCCCCAGAATTTTTATGGTTGAGTCCAGAAGGGATATGGGCCTATAGAATGCTGGGTCGTCCCGCTGGCCTTTGTTTTTATAAATGGGGACGATGGTAGATATAGCCCATGATGCGGGAGCTGGATTGCCGTTAACTGCATTAAACACTTTGCACAACACCCTCGACCACATTTTAGGCGAATACATGAAGAAGTCGGCCGGGACCCCATCTGGGCCAGGTGCCTTATGTTTGGTGGTTTCCGCAAGCGCCTTTTCCACTTCTTGGGGATTAAAGACAATGGGAAGTGCAACCCCACTAGGCAGTAAACCCCTGTTAATGCCCTCCTCAGCTACGTCACCCCCATATACGTTTTTAAAGAAAGACAACCATTTTTCCTCAGTGATCACACAATCCATGGGTACATTGCTATCCTCCGAAAAAAGGGGCTGCTTAATAATCTCCCAGAATCTCCTGCTGTCCTTCAGCACCGCCGCCGAAAGGAGATTATCCCATGTTTCACGTTTAATGGATTCTTTGCGGCTCTTTACGGCAGACTTGTAAATTTTCCTTAGCCTCACGATTTCCTCTTTCACTCTTGGAACGCTTTTTAAAGCCACCAACAAATCTCTGTGGGCCTTCGAGCATGCGGAGTCAAACCATCGCTTGTGTCCCTGGGCTCCCTGAAAGGGTTTAGCTAAAAGTTCGTTAGACACCTGAACACATATTTCCTCATAGGCTGATACCATGAGGTTCCCTTGAGTGTCCGGGTTCTGACAAAGCTCAACCTGGTCCTTGATTTTAGGGAAGCATTTTATGTAGAAGTTTTCCGGGATCACATTCGCCCATTTAACTCTTCTATCTTGATCAGTAGTCCTCAAGGGATGGGCTGGTATTAAGATTGATGGTGAAACACCCATCTGGCCGCCCCATGCCACTTCAAGTAGTACTGGATTATGGTCGCTGAAGTGGGTTACTACCGTGTGATAGGCGGCGGTCCGAGTTAAAATGCCAAGAGAAACAAAGATGTAATCTATCACAGTCCCATGGTGGCCGCCAGTAAAGGTTGGCGTTCTCAGACCGAAATTGGGTTCGTATAGATTGTAATTTGCAAATAAATCTTCGAGCTCCTGGCCCTCCACTGAGTGTTCGAAGTGAGGCACTACTGGGGCAGCATCATCATCTTCACTAACTCCTCTTCCCTTACAGGCTAATTTGCATAAATGAATGTTAAAATCACCTAATAGAATAGACTCAGAAGCGAATGCGATATTCTGTAAGACTGTATTTAAAATACTGTTGAGACTGGCAATGTTGCAACCGTCATAGACACTGTTCCCAGAGTTATAGAAGTTAACATATAAGGTCCTACTAGTTTTATTGATGACCCTTTTGACAATTAAAATGTTGTCAGATTCGGACCTGATCTGCCTAAAACTTTCTTTTAAGTCCAAGGCGAAAAAAAGCGCCAAACCGCCTTTAGCCCTACCCATTCTGCTAGGGACAGCAGGTCTTGTAAAACTGGTATACCCATCCCACCAGATGTTACTGGATGTATCCCAAGTTTCTTGTAGGGCAATAATGTGATGCTTGGAAATAAAGCTCCGCCAGACAGGATCCTGGCATTTAGTGTTTAAACCTGCCACATTCCAGCTTATAATCTTACATGACTCCGTGGTAGTCCTTGGCTCGTTGCCACCCTCTAATTCTCCTTCCGCTGTTGCTTGCAATAATAGAGCCTCGCTGGTTTTTGAATCACAGCGGCACTGTGTGACCTCTTCTATGGGTCCATGAGTGGCCCCAGCCTCAGTCCCAGATGGGATTAATCGCTGGTCAAAAAAATTTAATGGTTGGGACTCAATAGCTACGTTAAGCGAAAAAAGGCTAGGGCGATTATCAGTTCTAAAGCCATCACTACTACTAATTAAACTGTTCAAACCCACATTTTTATGATCAACTCCTGGTTCGAGTCAGTCACAAGTATTAAGGTCGGATAGAGGACCAAACCTGTTACATGTAGTAAAGCCCCAAGCAGATGGGGTAGCTAACTGAGCCTGTCCGTTGTGGACTGAATTCCACAAGGAATGTGGGGTGTTTGGGCGGATCAAAGAAGGGTCCGTTCTCTGCCAACGTATTGGCCTAATGCCCTGCGCACTGTGTTCGTACCCCAGTGCGCCAGGCCCCCACCCGTTTTTTCTTGTATCATACGGGAGAGCCGGCTGGATATTATGATCATACGAGTAAATAGGTCTTCCTAACTCTCGCTGTGCGATAGGCTGAAACCGATCGTTTGCGTATCGCGATCCCATGGCCCCTCCCCAACTACTGATGTTACTATGCTTACTATGCCTATTAGTATTAGGTAAGGTAGCGGACTGAGACTCGTCATAGAAAAATCTGAGAGTCAGTGGGACTATAGAGCCACTGCGACGTTGGGGTGGGAAAACGTTGCTCAAAATATCAGGAAGGACCTCGGCGTTAGCGAAATTTAAAATGACGCAGTCGCCTTTAAACTTTTTCAGCTTACTGCCAATCCAGGGTACCCTCCTAGTTGAAACTATATCTCCTGCCAGTTTATCAAACCCTTCATGGGCCATATACATATTATTTGAAAGCCAATGTAGGGCTTTATCTTTCAGACCCTGATTAGACTCTATTTTATCTTTTGGAAGAACTGGAACATTAGCCAGCACCAAGACTACCGGTGAGGCTTCCACGATAAATTGAACTGATCCGACCTCTTGATGACTTACCACTGTTGCATCAGTGGGAATGATGTGAGGGTCCCCAGTTACAACGTTCTGGACCGGGGCAGTTGGTGATAATGGTGAAGGTAGGGGTAACAACCCTTGACGAGTGGGCTGTAAATTATTATCGGTAGGGGGGGCCTCCTCATCCGAAGATATTAAATCAGCGACGAGGGCGGATAGATTCTCTACCTCTTTAGTCAGATTGCTATGGACCCCACCCAACTTCCTAACTTCAGCAGTTAGTTTGTCCACTTTCCCGATCAGAGGTTTAATGATGGTCTTAATTTTAGTATCTATCATGTCTTGGATCCTGTTGAAAAGAACATCATCAATAATGCGCTTGGACTCAGGATCAGCCTCGGAATCTACGTGTTTACCCATCCGTCTAGGAGGAGGGGTGGCGGGCTTCTTCCTACCCAGTTGTTTCCCCCCTCGTTTTACTGTTGGTTTTCTACATGTTCTAACAGCACGAGTAGTTGGCGGCTGGGGTTGCGGGTCTTCGTCCATAGCTGCTATCTGACTATTTGAGTCAGTAATGGCGTTGTCAGATAAATCGATGAGATCTATTCTATCCGTAGCAGGATCAGAGTCATCGGTGACCTCAGTGCGATTGGCTAAAGTATTAGAGTCAGGATCAGCTAGATTAAGCTGAAGATCTCCTATTAGAGAATCAGACAAGGCTGTACTTACAGCACTTGTCGATGGACTTTCTGCAGGCAACACAGGTGATTGGCTTAGGCCCAAGGATTGCCTTCGTTTATTGTTGATACTACTGACCACTTGAACAAGATAAGAATCCAGAGTGTTCACAGTCTCGATAGGGGCAGGTACCATTTTTTTCCCCATACTTTGGACTGTTACTCTAAAGGGTCAAACAATCAAAACTAAACTTAGCCCAAGTTAAAAAACTGACCATAACACGAGATAGAATAGGGTTTGAATAAATAAATGTCAAGTATTAAGTGTTTAAAGCCAAGTGTCAGGCCGGAAGCAGTACCTTAGTCTCCACACGATTGTTGTCAGGGGGATAGCCTTGCCTGGCCTTCCCGTGCCTCGGAGGGCCTCAGAGGGCCCGCCCTTTGCCCGGGCTTCGCCCCGGGCGTCCCGCTCGCGTCCCGCGTAGCTGAGGGCTGCCTGTTCTTATCAGCCCCTCCTGGCGCGTTGGTGACGCGTCAGGGAACGCGCCTCCGCCGCAAGGGCTACCGGGATCTGTAGTCCCGGAGCGGCGGTGGCGTGCCTTGTGTCAGCGGTGTTTGGCTGCCAATGCGGCGCTTCCTCGGCTGCTGTACTCCTCTGCTCAGGTCAGTGTCGGCTTGCGCTGTGCTCCGCAAAACGGTGTCTCTATGGTGCTCCCCCCGCTCCACCGAGGGCTGCCTGTTCTTATCAGCCCCTCCTGGCGCGTTGGTGACGCGTCAGGGAACGCGCCTCCGCCGCAAGGGCTACCGGGATCTGTAGTCCCGGAGCGGCGGTGGCGTGCCTTGTGTCAGCGGTGTTTGGCTCCCAATGCGGCGCTTCCTCGGCTGCTGTACTCCTCTGCTCAGGTCAGTGTCGGCTTGCGCTGTGCTCCGCAAAACGGTGTCTCTATGGTGCTCCCCCCGCTCCACCGAGGGCTGCCTGTTCTTATCAGCCCCTCCTGGTGCGTTGGTGACGCGTCAGGGAACGCGCCTCCGCCGCAAGGGCTACCGGGATCTGTAGTCCCGGAGCGGCGGTGGCGTGCCTGGTGTCAGCGGTGTTTGGCTCCCAATGCGGCGCTTCCTCGGCTGCTGTACTCCTCTGCTCAGGTCAGTGTCGGCTTGCGCTGTGCTCCGCAAAACGGTGTCTCTATGGTGCTCCCCCCAAGTCAAGAAGGGAGGTGGGTGCTAGCTGTGCCGGCTTTAGGGAGGTGCGACCGTGCCCTTTAGGCCAGATGGGCTGCTGGAATTATTACACTCTATATTCCTAGCAGGCTCAGGGAACATGGTAGAAATTAATGTTTAGTATGCCTGAACTCAGAATAATAAAATACTTCTTTTAGTAAAGTTTATTTTAATATCCTGTGTTTGCAAATGCTACTTTTAGAAAGTTAGCCTTTGCTTGCCTAACCATTTCAGCCCGCCTCTGCTTGGATGTGTATCTGACTGTCTGGGTTGTGTGAGTGACAGGGCTGGGGATGACAGGTGGTGAATGGGAGGATTACACCTTAGTGGGAGGTGGGAGTTTCCCTGGACTATGCATCAGGCTGTGCTCTGCCACCACAATACTGGCTCCGCCCCCCTGGGAAGCGACTGATGACTCAGCCTGCACCTGGCCCAGGGAGGGCGAAGCCTGTCAACAAAGTACTCCTGGCTGCCCCTGTCCACACAATGCTGGCTCCGCCCCCCTGGGGAGCGGCTGATGTGCCTGCCCTCACACTGAAAGCAGAAGCCAGAAGTACCCCCAACAAGTGCTCAGAGGCTGAGAGCAGTTATGCAAAGGCCCCCCTGGCCTGTGAGAACAAAAGAAACTGTGTATAAAAGTAGGAGCCCTGCTCCTTGTAAATGAGAATCCTGTTTTACCACAAAGGACCTCTGCCCGACTAGAAGGAGAAGAAGACGCTGGAAGGACTGGCCTGCTGCTTGCCTTGCTGAGAAAGGAGAGGAAAAGACTTGATGAGAAAAGACTTTGCTGCTTTGTGCTTTAAACATTCTCCAAGGGCTTGAGTTGAACTTGCCCCCTGACCTGAGTCACAGGACCATCTGGCTCAACCTGCCCTCTGCTCGTCTGCCGGTATTTTGAAGGGATTTCTGCAACTGCCGGAGTTGTGACCCTGGTGCCCCCCAGCCCCTTCCTGAGGCCGTGACCGACCGTGTCTCCCCGTCCCCGCCGAGGAAGAGCCCCGCTCCGTCGAGCCGCTCTTCCCCCGCTGAGGAGATCACTGTGTCACCCCTCCTTAGAAGGCTCGCTGTCGTGGTGCCCCCCCAGCCCCTCCTCGAGGCCGTGATCGCCAGGTTTCCCCATCCCTGCCGAGGGAGAGCCCCGCTCTGCTGAGCCGCTGCCCCCCCGCCGAGGGAAACCACTGAACCCACCGCTAACGGAGGCTCGCTGTTGTGCCCCCACGCTCCCGCAAGAAAACCCCCACCGGACCTTGCCAGGCCCAGAGGACAGATCTCCGAAGTCCGGACGCCTCGGGTGCCAGCCTCGCTCTGTCCGAGAGCCGCTGGGCGCCTCGCATCTGCCTTCGGAGAAAAGCCGCCGCCGAGACCTTCATCGGGCTCTGGGCCCGCCACGTTCTGTTTTCCCTGCCTGCACGACTATTCTGAGGTAAATCAGCCAACCGCGGTGCGAGCCGCCCTTCCTGACAGGCTTGCGCCGCTCTGTGTCCCGCTGCAGCGCCCGCCCGTGAGCCTCGCACTGTGTGCTCCCCCTGCGGTACGAGACGTCCATCCATCAAGGCTCGCACCGCCCGGTACCCCCAGGGGCCCAGAGAGCTCCGTGACCCGGCGCTCCCCCCGTACAGGTTGCACCCCGAGGAACGCCTCACACGCTGAGCCCGACCCAACCGCGCCGTCCGCGAGAAGCGTGAGCGTTGGTAGGTCGGGCCCGTAGTTCAAGCCGGGAACGGACAGGAGCGCTAGGAAGCGCCTGGCTAACTCAGAACAGTGTTAAGGAGCCAAATAAGAGAATATTGGGAGAACTGTGGCCCATCCAGAACTGAAGTAAAGCATAATTCCACCAAAAAGAACCCAGACCGGTTCTAAGAGTCAAAAGACACTGAAAGAACCCCCTTTTGACTGTGATTGTGAAAAGAAGTGACTTTATAGAGAAAATCAACTTGGAACTTGAATAGAAAGAAGAGCTTGCCTATTTTCCATCTGTTGGCCTACAAAAACGTTTATTGGTCTTGTGATAAGTCTCATATACATATATAGTTTTATATAAAGGAAGTATTTTGATATAATACCTGCCTGGTGTCCATTTGTGGGGGGATTGGTACATTTTACTGTGTGTGCTGCTACAAATGCTCAACTAATAACGCCTGAAGAATAGCCTTGGCTGCTCACGCCACGCACCTAGAGGGTGAGCAAGGGTAATTCTAAAGGGGTCATCCTTCGCCCTAACTTAGAGGAGAGGGCCCCTGCTTGTCACAAGTGAAAACTTGCGTCAACCAGAGACCCCCAATTCTAACATTGGTGGCAGTGGTGGGATTTGCGAATTTGCATTTGTAGTTGACATACAGTGAATTACTGATCACCACATAGAGAGAGCAGACCTATAACGCAGCCACAGATTCCATATGTTTTTAATTTTGTGAGACATCTACCATTACTGAAGCCTTGCCTGGCTCACTCCCTGCTGGAAGAGCGCTCTCTACCTTCTCTGGAGAAGATGACATTGATTGGGGAGAGGAAGCCTTGAGGGGCTTAACCAATGAGCGACTGAAAGAACTCTGCGGGAAGTGCAGAATTTCCAAAAGTGGATTGAACAACAAGGCCCAACTCGTGACGGCGCTGAGAGCCTGGAAGGAGTCAAGAGATCCACAGACTCCGGTGGATATCATTCCACCAGATGGCGCTGTAGAGCCCAACAGAGGCCTGTCACCAGAGGAGCTGGCAGACAGGGCAGCAGACAGGGCACATGCAATGGAGATGGCAAAATTAGCTGGGCAACTAGAAATGGAAAAGCAAAAAATGGAAATGGACAAGCAAAGATTGGCCATGGAGGCACAGCAACGCCAGCTGGACCATGACCTAAGAGTGAAGGAGTTGGAGCTGAGAGGTTTGGGAACAACTCCTTCTGGTGGCAGCACAACGCTGGTGCAGGTAGAGTCCAGGGTGTACATCCCCAAAGATGGGGAGGGGAGAGGTGTGGCGCCGCGGCCAGGGTGACTGACGCTGGAATCTGGGGATCAGGGTTCGATCCCCGGCTCCGGCGGCAGGTTAGCCCAGCACCATGTGACTCTGGGCAATAGCTCGCTTAATCTTCCCGACGGCCCCCAGCGCCTAGAGACCCTTACGGGTGATTGTGCGCTTTACAAATGTGGACTTTACTTTACTTTACTTTACAAAGATGTAGTTAAGGAGTTCTTTAGGGGGGATGACATAGGACAGTGGTTTAGGGCATATGAGGTAGCCATGTCCTCCCACCGGGTCCCTGACAAGGATTGGGGAGCGGGGTTGTGGGGGAGGTTCCTTAGCGAAGGGCGGGACACCCTGCTAGATTTGCCCACTGAAGAACAGAGTTCCTATCCCCGCATGAAAGAGGCCTTAATGACCAGGTATGGGCTTACCCCTGAAATGTATAGACAGAGGTTCAGGGGGTGTGCGAAGTGTCCTGGGAGTACATATGTGGAATATGTGACTTTTTTTGCAGAGCCCTGGATGGTTGGGTGAAGGGTAATAAGGTGAATGATTTTCAAAGTCTCTTTGATTTAATTACATGGGAGCACTTGTCTGAAAACTGTTTTCCTGAGCTACGCCAGCACCTGATAGATAGCAAGCTGTCCAACCCGAGGAAGCTTGCTGAGGAGGCGGACCGCTGGCTCAGCACCAGGGTCCACAAGGGTCCAGTGGGAGACTCCGCCAAGGGTGGGCAGGGTCCCCAGCAGAGGAGTGGGGGGGATAGGGGTAAACAGAAAGGGTTCCCTAAAGGCCCCCAAAGTAATCCCCAAGGGAACCAGCAGAAAGGTTCTCAGCCTCCCCCACCCCCGAAGCAGAACGGGGCCCCGACAGGTAGACCTGTTCCAAAGGGGCCCTTCAATTGTTTCAGATGTGGTGACCCGGGGCACATTGCCAGTGACCCCAAGTGTCGCCTGTTTGGTAAACCAGCACCCACTGGTGCTCCACCCCGACAAGTGACTAGTGTTCACTTAGGAGAAGAAGTGATGGTCCCAGGGGGTGGAGATCCTGTTCAGATGACCCTAGTCTCATTAGGAGACAGTGAAATGGTCCCTACAAACTACCTGCCCTCTAACACTAAGAAATATGGGCAGGTGGTGACCATCAATGGTAGGAAAGCTGAGGCTCTTAGAGATACAGGAGCCAGTGTGACTGCAGTGAGGCAGCACCTGGTGTCTCAAGAGCAGGTTGTACCCCATGCCTACTGTAGGGTTGTCAACACTGACAATTGAGAGAGTCAGTGTCCGATGGCTCAAGTTCCCTTCGAGTGGGGGGGGGGGGGTCTCTGGTACTCTGCAGGTCTGTGTGAAGAAAACCATGCCTGTAGACTGTTTGCTAGGGAATGACTTGGAGGACTCCCCTTGGGAAAAGGTGGAGAAGACGACTCACCTGAAGATGGTGGGTCTGCCTGACTGGGCGTGCGTGACCACCCGGTCAATGGCAGCCAGTAGGGGTGATCAAGAGATCCTGGGACCTGAAGGAGAGGCCCAGGAACCGGCCTTAGAGAGAAGGCGCAGGGGGCGCGGGAAACCGGCCCCTGTTGTTCCCACGGTCCAGGAGGAAGCATACCTTGAGGGGGATGCCCTGGAGCCTACTGGGGAACAGATTGCTGAACTGGGGGACCTGCCTGAGCTGACCCATTGGCAGCAAGAAGGAGGCCCCTCCAGGGAGGAATTCTGCAAGGAGCAGAAGGAATGCCCTTCTCTCGTGGGTATGCGGCAGCAGGCTGCAGACCAGGCCAATGGTGTTCAGGCCAAGACACATTATGTGTACTGGGAGAATGACCTCCTGTATTCAGAGCCCAAGGCTGCTGAACCTGGGTCAGCCCGTGTGCTGGTGGTACCCCAGAAGTTCAGAGCCTTCCTACTGGGGCTGGCTCATGATGTGCCGTTAGCAGGACATTTGGGGATGGACAAGACCTATGACAGGCTTGTCACCCACTTCTACTGGCCCCAAATGCACAAGAGCTCAGATGCTCACTGTAGGACCTGTCAGACTTGCCAGGCAAGTGCGGAGGGAAGAACAAGGCTCCCCTCCAACCATTCCCTGTCGTCAGTACTCCATTCCAACGAGTGGGTATTGACATTGTTGGGCCTCTGGACCCCAAGACAGCCATGAGCAACAGGTTCATCCTGGTCTTGGTGGACCATGCCACCCGGTACCCTGAAGCCATCCCTCTGAGGACAGTGACTGCCCCCGTGGTGGGACGTGCACTGATGGGAATCTTCTCACGAGTGGGATTCCCTCTAGAGGTGGTGAGCGACAGGGGGACCAACTTCATATCCAAATATATGAAGTCCCTTTGGCAAGAGTGTGGTGTAACCTACAAGTTCACCACCCCTTACTATCCCCAAGGAAATGGGTTGGTTGAGAGATTCAACCGAACCCTGAAGGGCATGATCATGGGCCTGGAAGGTCCAATGAGGCGTAAGTGGGACGTCCTCTTGCCATGCCTGCTCTTTGCATACCGTGAGGTGCCACAGAAGTCCCTAGGGTTCAGCCCCTTTGAACTGCTGTATGGTCACCCAGTGAGAGGACCTCTGAGTTTGGTAAAGGAAGGCTGGGAGCAATCTCCCAGGAAACCTCCCCAGAATGTATACAGTTACATGCTGGCCTTCAGAAACCAGACCAGGCGCTTCAGAAAACTTGCTGAGGCAAATCTGGAAGCCAGCCAGGAAGAAATGAAGCGGTGGTACGACCAGAATGCCACTCTGGTAGAGCTTCAGCCTGGACAACAGGTGGGGTCTTGGCCCCAGTGGAGCCTTGTGCACTTCAGGATAAGTGGACAGGTCCATTTGAGGATGTGGAGCACAAGAGTCCGGTAACCTACTTGGTGGACATGCAGTCTCCCAGGAACCCTTTGGGGGTCCTACATGTTAACCGCCTGAAGCCCCACTTGCAAAGGTCCGAAGTGGGCATGTTGTTGGCAACTGATGATGGAATGGAGGAGGAGTCTGAGCCTCTACCGGACCTCTTAGTAGCCTCTGAGAAAGATGGGTCAGTGGATGGAGTTAACCTCTCACCCACCCTGACGCCTGAGCAACAGGAAGACTGCCGCCAATTGCTGGGGCAGTTTCCAGATCTGTTCTCCCTGGTTCCTGGTGTCACAGATTGGT
The DNA here is from genome assembly GCF_964261635.1 of Lissotriton helveticus. Classification (NCBI taxonomy): domain Eukaryota; kingdom Metazoa; phylum Chordata; class Amphibia; order Caudata; family Salamandridae; genus Lissotriton; species Lissotriton helveticus. The sequence continues at coordinate 10,663,048 of NC_136063.1, read as the reverse complement.
GCGTCCATGAAGTGGACACAGGAGACAGCTTACCTGTAAAGCATAAGGCTTACAGAGTGACTGACAGGGTCAGGGCATGCATCAAGGAGGAGGTCTCCAAGATGCTTGCTCTTAGGGTGGTTGAGTCCTCCAGCAGTCCTTGGTCCATCCCCGTGGTCTTGGTCCCAAAGGCTGCTGCGCCGGGAGCCACACCTGAACTCCGGTTCTGTGTGGACGACAGAGGACTCAATTCAGTCACCAAGACTGACGCGCACCCTATCCCCAGAGCTGATGAGCTCACTGATCGGCTAGGGGCTGCCCGGTTCCTCAGCACGTTTGATTTAACGTCTGGGTACTGGCAGATCGCCGTGACCGATGGGGCAAAGGAGAGGTCCGCATTCTCTACACCAGATGGGCATTTCCAGTTCCGGGTCATGCCATTTGGAATGAAGAATGCCCCTGCCACCTTTCAGAGGTTGGTCAACCAGGTGTTGGCTGGGCTGGATGAGTTCAGCGCCGCCTACCTGGATGACATCGCAGTGTTCAGTGGTACCTGGCCAGAACACCTGCGACACCTCTGGGAAGTGTTGACGGCCCTGCGCAAGGCAGGCCTCACAATCAAGGCAAGCAAGTGCCAGATTGGGCAGGGTTCAGTGGTGTACTTGGGACACCAAGTGGGGAGTGGCAAGGTGGCACCCTTGCAACCCAAAATTGAGACCATCCTGGCTTGGGAACCCCCCAAGACCCAGACTGCAGTGAGAGCCTTCCTGGGGCTCACTGGGTACTACAGGAGGTTTGTCAAGGGCTATGGCACTATTGTGACCCCCTTGGCAGAGCTGACTTCTAAGAAGCAGCCCAGGAATGTGATTTGGACTGACACCTGTCAGAAGGCTTTTGACACCCTGAAGACTGCCATGTGCACGGCGCCCGTGCTCCTGGCTCCTGATTTCTCCAAGGAATTCATAGTGCAAACAGACGCTTCAGAGCATGGTGTAGGGGCTGTTCTCTCACAGATGACTGAGGAGGGCTGGGACCAACCTGTAGCCTTCATCAGTAGGAGGCTACTTCCACGGGAAAGTAGGTGGAGTGCAATAGAGCGAGAAGTATTTGCTGTGGTCTGGGCGCTGAAGAAGCTAAGACCCTACTTGTTTGGGTCTCACTTCCGGGTTCAGACAGACCACAGGCCCCTCAGATGGTTGATGCAGATGAGGGGTGAGAACCCAAAACTGTTGAGGTGGTCCATCTCCCTACAGGGTATGGACTTCACGGTGGAACATCGCCCTGGCACAGATCACGCCAACGCTGATGGTCTGTCCAGGTTTTTCCGCCTTAGTGATGAGGAACTCCCTGGGGAAGGGTAGTTCCCCCCACATTTCAGCTGGAGGGGACACGTGTTAGACCTTGCACCTCGGCGTGAGTTTCCCTTCAACTTTTTGCTGTTGTGCCTCAGATGTTTTTGCTAGTGTCCGCTGCTCAGGGCACTGCGCCACGGCCAACCCGTGCCGCAGTGCAAGTGCTCCCTACTGTAAAGTGTATCTGTGATTGATGTCCATGATTGGTTCATTGGATTTACTGTCAGTCCCCAGTAAAGTGCACCAGGAGTGCCAGGGCTTGTAAATGCCGATGCTGCTAGTGGGCCTGCAGCGCTGGTTGCGCCACCCACAGAAGCAGCCTTTTAAAATGTGTCTAGGGTCTGCCATTGCAGAACCTGCGTGCAGTCTGGTACTGCCATGCTGGCTGGGCAAGTGCACCCACTTGCCAGCCACTAAACCTTCCCTTAACTTCATATTAGTCACCCCTATGGTAGGCCCAAGGGCAGGGTGCATTGTAAGTGTAAGGTAGGACATGCTCTGATGTGTGTGGCATGTCCTAATAGTGAATTACTGCCAAATTCGTTTTTCACTATTGTAAGGCTACCTGTTCCCTTTAGGCCAGATGGGCTGCTGGAATTATTACACTCTATAATCCTAGCAGGCTCAGGGAACATGGTAGAAATTAATGTTTAGTATGCCTGAACTCAGAATAATAAAATACTTCTTTTAGTAAAGTTTATTTTAATATCCTGTGTTTGCAAATGCTACTTTTAGAAAGTTAGCCTTTGCTTGCCTAACCATTTCAGCCCGCCTCTGCTTGGATGTGTATCTGACTGTCTGGGTTGTGTGAGTGACAGGGCTGGGGGATGACAGGTGGTGAATGGGAGGATTACACCTTAGTGGGAGGTGGGAGTTTCCCTGGATTATGCATCAGGCTGTGCTCTGCCACCACAATACTGGCTCCGCCTCCCTGGGGAGCGACTGATGACTCAGCCTGCACCTGGCCCAGGAAGGGCGAAGCCTGTCAACAAAGTACTCCTGGCTGCCCCTGTCCACACAATGCTGGCTCCGCCCCCCTGGGGAGCGGCTGATGTGCCTGCCCTCACATTGAAAGCAGAAGCCATAAGTACCCCCAACAAGTGCTCAGAGGCTGAGAGCAGTTATGCAAAGGCTCCCCTGGCCTGTGAGAACAAAAGAAACTGTGTATAAAAGTAGGAGCCCTGCTCCTTGTAAATGAGAATCCTGTTTTACCATGAAGGACCTCTGCCCGACTAGAAGGAGAAGAAGACGCTGGAAGGACTGGCCTGCTGCTTGCCTTGCTGAGAAAGGAGAGGAAAAGACTTGATGAGAAAAGACTTTGCTGCTTTGTGCTTTAAACATTCTCCAAGGGCTTGAGTTGAACTTGCCCCCTGACCTGAGCCACAGGACCATCTGGCTCAACCTGCCCTCTGCTCGTCTGCCGGTATTTTGAAGGGATTTCTGCAACTGCCGGAGTTGTGACCCTGGTGCCCCCCAGCCCCTTCCTGAGGCCGTGACCGACCGTGTCTCCCCGTCCCCGCCGAGGAAGAGCCCCGCTCCGTCGCGCCGCTCTTCCCCCGCTGAGGAGATCACTGTGTCACCCCACCTTAGAAGGCTCGCTGTCGTGGTGCCCCCCCAGCCCCTCCTCGAGGCCGTGATCGCCAGGTTTCCCCATCCCTGCCGAGGGAGAGCCCCGCTCTGCTGAGCCGCTCCCCCCCCCGCCGAGGGAAACCACTGAACCCACCGCTAACGGAGGCTCGCTGTTGTGCCCCCACGCTCCCGCAAGAAAACCCCCACCGGACCTTGCCAGGCCCAGAGGACAGATCTCCGAAGTCCGGACGCCTCGGGTGCCAGCCTCGCTCTGTCCGAGAGCCGCTGGGCGCCTTGCATCTGCCTTCGGAGAAAAGCCGCCGCCGAGACCTTCATCGGGCTCGGGGCCCGCCACGTTCTGTTTTCCCCGCCTGCATGACTATTCTGAGGTAAATCAGCCAACCGCGGTGCGAGCCGCCCTTCCTGACAGGCTTGCGCCGCTCTGTGTCCCGCTGCAGCGCCCGCCCGTGAGCCTCGCAGTGTGTGCTTCCCCCTGCAGTACGAGCCGTCCATCCATCAAGGCTCGCACCGCCCGGTACCCCCAGGGGCCCAGAGAGCTCCTTGACCCGGCGCTCCCACCCGTACAGGTTGCACCCCGAGGAACGCCTCACACGCTGAGCCCGACCCAACCGCGCCGTCCGCGAGAAGCGCGAGCGTTGGTAGGTCGGGCCCGTTGTTCAAGCCGTGAACGGACAGGAGCGCTAGGAAGCGCCTGGCTAACTCAGAACAGTGTTAAGGAGCCAAATAAGAGAATATTGGGAGAACTGTGGCCCATCCAGAACTGAAGTAAAGCGTAATTCCACCAAAAAGAACCCAGACCGGTTCTAAGAGTCAAAAGACACTGAAAGAACCCCCTTTTGACTGTGATTGTGAAAAGAAGTGACTTTATAGAGAAAATCAACTTGGAACTTGAATAGAAAGAAGAGCTTGCCTATTTTCCATCTGTTGGCCTACAAAAACGTTTATTGGTCTTGTGATAAGTCTCATATACATATATAGTTTTATATAAAGGAAGTATTTTGATATAATACCTGCCTGGTGTCCATTTGTGGGGGGATTGGTACATTTTACTGTGTGTGCTGCTACAAATGCTCAACTAATAACGCCAGAAGAATAGCCTTGGCTGCTCACGCCACGCACCTAGAGGGTGAGCAAGGGTAATTCTAAAGGGGTCATCCTTCGCCCTGACTTAGAGGAGAGGGTCCCTGCTTGTCACAAGTGAAAACTTGCGCCAACCAGAGACCCCCAATTGTAACAATGATCTTTTTTTACATTATGCAGCTTTTAACAGTTTTTAATTGTATCTAGTTGTATACAATGGGAATCTTTTTTGTTATGCATTTGCAAAGATTTGAACTAATCAAGCAAAATAAAATATTATCTGTTATCATTGCTGATATGGCACGCAGTGCTATATTATACATTTGATGCCAATGAAAGTTTCTAGGTCATTGTTCCTATCAGGATTAAGTGATTCAGAGGATGGGTGTATATAGTGTGTTCTTTGTTTTTTTAATAGGGATAATGACGCACAGCCGACTATGGGTAACAAGCAATGAACTACGAGAATGAAGAATGAAGAAGTGGTCCTAGCTGCCCGTCTTTGCCATCAGCCACCATCCCAATGCAGGCTGCAAAGCCCATGCCTTGGAGCCATTGAAAACACAAAAGTAGTGCTGTATTGGAATGGTGTCAGATCAGGACCAAACAAGGAACTTAGACAAATGATTTGGTTTTCTGGTACCAATAATTTAAATCTAAGCCTAAGCAGCATTTTTATAAGTTCTCTGCATTAGTGAATGAAACATGCTGAGGAAGAAAGAAACCATTTGTTGTCAATTGCATTGATGTAGAAACATCACGTTTGTGTATGTGTACAATTTAAAAAAGAAAAAATAATACACTTTTCATTTTAATTGCTTACATGCATGAGTTGTAGGCCTGAAGAGCACAGCCTGACACTAACCGGGAGCAGCAAACACAAAAAGATGATGGCGGGAGTGCTGAAACTTTTCACTCACCCACAGTCGGGTTGAATCCATCATCATTCTTTAGCTCACCTAACCATCTCAATTTTGACCCTGCTATATGCAAATCAGTCTTGTCCCTGTGCCTCATAGGAACATTCCAACCCAAATTGCCGAGCCAGGTCCTCCCTGAACCAGAAACAAGCATCCTGAGACCGATTACAGGGTAACACTCCTCATCCTCCATGCTAGCTTGAATCCAGTGGCAAAGTGAGCAAATGACCCACCTCTGAAACGTTTCAGACATGCATCCCCATCACAGATGTAGGATGAATCCATCATCGTTCTTTAGCTCACTTTATGACCAACTAGAACATTGGAATGTTGGTAGCTCCATTGAAAACAATGAAGTGCTCCGTGCTTATAATGGCTGGTATAAGCCTGGAGCTCCAACATTCCAATGTTTCTTTGTTCAGAGCTCTGGCTGTGAACAAAGGCTTCAGTGAGCCTGAGGGGATTTCAATCCCCTTGTGCTCCTCGAAGGCTTTGCTTAATTTGTGAGAAAATTCTGCCCTCTAGTGGCAGAATGTTCTAATAGCCTTATTGCCCTTCATACCAGGACTACACCGGCTATTAAAGTCCTGCTGCTTTGTCAAAGTACCACGCCTTCGGCTCGGCCCTTTTACTTTGTAGCGGGCCATTAATAGCCGATATAGCCTGCTACGGCCGGCTATAAGGCTATAGTAAGTATATTATGCCTATTTTCTGTCTTGCAATGCTTTTATATATGTATGTTTGCTTCCAAGCTATCTTGCATATCGAATAAAAGCTTTCAACCTCAGTAAGTATATTATATATCTAATTTTAGTGAAATTAAAGGTCTTGGCTAGTTAAAAAGGAAGGAGTTGCATTAATGCCTCCATTTTACACGTGACGCATATTTACCTCCCACGGTTTCTGTTCCTTCATTGAGCTCCAAGCTTCACTTCCTGTTCCAGGTCTGGGGTCTGATGAATACATGTTATGTAAGGCATGTACCAATACGTAGACAGCAGTATGAACAGTATGGATCAAACTATAGTTAGTTTTGTGATATTCCTTCAACATTTTAAATGTCTCGTTTCCTGAGCAGTGGTCATTAGATGAACCGTCAGTCACATTTATTTTATTTCTTTCCATTAAAAGACACCTGAACCCTATCTCCCATAAATGAGCCAGAGCTGTGTCACCTGGAAACTTCCATGGAGTGACGTCATGGAGAAAATCTCTAAATCCCATCATTTCTTTTTTTTGGATCGAAAATGCCAGACTTCCATTGAATAAATGTAAGGTGAATCCAACGTTGACAAAATTAGAGATAGCCTCTGACAAAATCCATGTTTTAGGAGGCAATGTTCTCCATTCACTGTAGGAGAAATAATGGGCAGCGTTCACTGTACTGCAGTAGAGAATGATCACCTGTGCGGTGGATGTCCTAACAGCCTCCATGACTGTCCACAGGCTCGGTGGGTCAGTGCTAGAAAGATAAGCAGGAATCATATAAGAGAACTCGATGCAGCCTCCGACCTGACCAATCACGTCCCTTAGTTCTCGCAGAGCTAGCTCTCCACTGTCATCATCTGTTGTCAGGACCCCCACCCAGGTCCATCCTAAATGTTTTAACAACTGAGTAGTTCCAATGTAGAAGGAGAGCTCGGTTGGGACAGTCCGGTATAAGGATGGAAACCTCACTCTGTCACTGAGTACAGGGTTCTGAGCCCCGTAACTGATCTGCAAAGAAGTAAGACACGAGGTAAGAAATGTGAGGTGACCTTTGGCACAACTCTGAGAATGAAATGTGGAGGCTACACATCTCTGACTTTAAATGCCAAAAAAGTTATCTTTAGTTAGAGCTGATTGCAGTTGTCAACAAAGAACATTAGGATAAACTGGGCTGAATCCATGTAGCATAACAACATTTGCTAGATAATATAGGGCCTCAAGTGCAAGTAACTACTAAAACACAAAAAAACTGTTGTAAATCAACCATAGTACATGGCCAACCATTGGTACTGCAACATCCTCCACCAGCAAATAATAAAGGGGGGACTTAAAAGGAAACCTCAAAGGAAATACTTTTAAATGAAAATAAATTATTAAAAATAGTTATAAATATAAATAAACATTCATTAATGTAATACATCTATACAAATATAGTGCATGTTTCTTATAAAATATGTTAATAGTCTCTTTAATAATGTAACAATGCAATTTATTAACAATAATTAAAATAATTTTAATTCACTTTACAACCCTCTTAAAAATGATAAATACACATGCAAAAAATGTTTTGTAAGGTGTTTTTATTTTTTAAATGTCAGAAAATAATTTTAATTCAATTTCATATTTCAGTAAACTATGGAAATATATATTTTTTTTGATAAGCAAATTTTTATTGATTTTAAAAACACATGAACAATTCAGCCAATTAACGGAAATCACAAGTATCAGTTCATTCGCACAAGCACTATACCCCCAATCACGTTCCCCATAAAGTACATAGATGGAATTTAAACCAGGTCAAGCCAGAGCCTCCACATTCCCCAACCACTTCTCCCACACTCTATGGTATTTCTTAACGCATCTCTTAGCTTTATAAAGGGCTTTCTCTTGGGTCGCGCACCAGTCCACCCCTCTTCACCACCAGGGTGGGTGGGTCAGGGCTTAACCAGGTCGACGCAATGTCCCGCTGGGCCACCATCATAGCTGCGTTGAAAAACAACTTATCATTCCTGGGCCCATCCAGCCCATTAGTGATCCCCAGCAAGGAGTGACGTGGGTCGTGAGGAACCTCCCAGCCAATACCTCCGTTAGCTCCACTTCAATGGATCCCCAGAACTGACCCAGGCGGAGCCACAACCAAACCATATGGAGGAAGTTGGCTGGGGCATGCTTATATCTTGCACATGGTGCAAACCCGCTCTATACAGGCGCAGGGAAGTGAGATACGCAGCATGTAAATAGTAGAGCTGAACCAGCTGGAGTTTGCCGAAACAGTGACTATTCCGGGGGCCATAATGGCATTTATGCAAGCCCACCTCATCAAGGAGGCACTCCCAATCCACCCATTGATCCCTCAACTTGTCTAAGGATGTGGGAGCATTGTTAATGAGGGTGGGGTACATAGGAGAAACCCCCTCTACCCAAATCTCCCAACATCGTTTGGACCTCAGTGGGACTGTATTCAGGGAGCCTCATGTCGTCCGTAATATGTATGTGGAGGGCAAGTCTCAGTTGCAAATATTTATAAAACTGGGATGAGTGTAGGGAGTAGCGAGTTTGGAGCTCCTGGAGGAACAGCATATATCCCACTTGTTCATACGTCCTCTAGCTGGGAGATGCCAATAAGGTCCCAGGTTCTGAACCCCCGTAATCCACTAACCTCCCGGAGAAAAGCCCCTTGCCATAGAGGAGTATATTGGGTCAACTTCCCCATCCATCTGGTGTGTCGGAGCGATGCCCGCCAGGCCAACAACACAGAGCGTGTCACACCCGGTGTTCAGGTCGGAATGGCCCCCCATACATCATGGTCTGGATGTCCGTGAGCCCCAGTTCACTCAGTTCAAGCCTATAGGCTGGATCCGACCAGCCCTCATGGAACTAGTCGTGGATAACCAGTAGACGCACCACCAAGAAATACAGATACAACTGTGTCATCACCATACCGCCATCGTAAGAGGGAATCTGACACGTCGACAGAGCCATGAGGGACCAATTTCCTCTCCAGAGAAACTTTGTGGTTAGACTGTCCAGCTCCCTGAACCATGCCCTGGAAAAACAAAAGGGGGCATTCTGTAGGATCTAACAGGAATCTGAGGATGACCATCATTTTAAACAGGGCCACCCTCCCCAGGGGGTTTAGAGGCAGCTTTGTCCAGTTAAGGAGGTCCTCCTTGGCATTCTTAACCAACGGGCCACATTAAGGGACCAGCCTGGGATTCCTCCAGGTAACTATGCGTTTGATAAATGTTATTTAATTTCATTTCAGAACTCACCTGGACTGGTGACACCATCACGAGGCCCTGGATATCCCCCACTGCAGATGGATCAAGAGCACCAAAACTCAGTGGTCATGGGCCCCCACCACTTCCCAACCCGAGGCCTCAACACACCTATGCCAGGCTGTCTAGAACTTGCACGCCTGGATCATCGGCAGCACTGACAAAGCCGCCCCTATATCCAACAAGTCCTCCAAACAGGCCAGCTGTTATACCCCAGAATTCAGGACCACCAAGAGCAACTACCACCAACTTGAGAAACATTGGCTCACCAACAAGAACCCAGCAGACAGAACAGCAGCTCACAAAACAGCAAACAGCCCTCAGCACCTATCACTGGCACATTAAAGAACCTAAGAAGGCAGCCATCACCACTGCATTGATTCTGTGGCCAACCACTCAAAGGAACTCCTCACAATATTCAAAGAATTCTCCAACTGAACAACCATAGAGAACACTATCCACCCCTCCCAAGAACTTTGCAACACCGGCTCCAACTACTTGCACAGCAAGATCACCAACATCTACAACTTCAACCTCTAACCCACCACCCTCAACCCCCAATTATCCCTACCAACAAGCAATCATCAAGTGAACCATTACCACCTGGTCTCGGCTCACTGCCCTGACCACCTCAGCATTAATGCCTTCCATCCATTCTAGGGTACCTATAGTCCCCTGTTCCATCTCCTCTACAACCTCACAATGAATCCAATCAGTGTGCCACCCTCCAGCATCCTCAACATTTCCATTTCCACAGCAACCTTTCCAGACAAAAGGAAACACTCAGACATCAAACCCCTCCTAAGGAAAGCCTCCACCAACCCCAGCGAACTCAAAAATTACAGGCTTATCTCCCTGTTCCCCTACCCAGCCAAACTACTCAAGAAAGCCATCGACCAGAAGCTTAACGAATTCCTGTAACAAAATCACCTACTGGACGAGTCACAATCAGGATTCTGTGCCAACCACTACACTGACACTGTGCTGATTCCTGCCACAGATGACATCAGGACACTTCTTGACCTTGGAGAAATTGTAACACTGATCTGACTCTACCTCTTCATGGTGTTCAGCACCATCTCCCACAATCCCCTCACCAACAGACTCTACAACTTAGGCATGCAGCAAGACGCCCTCAAGTAGATTTCCTCCTTCCTTACAGGATGCACATAGATCACCTGACTGCCTCCATTCACTTACATACTCAAAGACATCATATGTGGCATACCACAAGGATCATCCCTCAGCCCACCCTGTACAACATCTACATGATCCCACTTAAAGACATCGTCAGATGCCACAGACTCAATATAATCTCCTAGGTAGATGACACTCAGCTGATCCTCTCTCTCACTGAGGACCCCACCAACTCCAAAACCAAAGTCTGCAATGCTATGACTAATATAGCCTACGGGATGAGAGACAACTGCCTCCAGCCCACCTCCGACAAAACTGAAGTTCTGATTTTCTACAAAAGCACGTCCCCTTGGGACCACAGCTGCAATCCTGCAGAGCTCAGACCTACATCAACACTGACCAACCATACACGCAACCTCAGCATTTACCTCAACAGCAAACTGATAATGAAACACAAGTCAATGCAGATGCCTCCTCCAGCTTCCACACAATCCGCTTGTTCTGCAGAATCTTCAGGTGGATCACAAACAACACTAGAAAGACCATCATGCAGGCCCTTGTCACCAGTCACCTAGACTACGACAATGCCTTCTACACCAGCCTCTCCACCCAGCTCCTCAGAAAACTCCAGATCATAAAGAACACTGCAGTCATACTCAACCTGGACCTCCCCAAATGTACTTACATCGCCCCCCAATTGAGTGACCTCCACTAGCTCCGCATCTAGAAGAGATATAATTTCAAGATCCTCAAGCATTCCTACTAAGTCCTCCATGACCTAGGACCTGCCTACATCAACCACAGACTGACTTTCCACCAACCCTGTAGATACCTGCGCTCCTCTTCACTCGGACTCGCACACACTGCCTGAATCCATTCCAGCCATAGCCGTGGCCGCTCCTTCTCCTACATCCCTGCCAAGACGTGGAATAACCTTCCCCTCCAGCTACAGACTCCAGAAAGAGAGTCAAGGCCTAGCTCTTCGACAGAGATGCAGCACCCAGAATCCCCTAAGAGTGACAGTGTTACACTCTACTAATGCTGTTTGATTGATTAGCACTCTTTGCTGTATTCTAATTGGGCAGCGCTTGTCATTTGTCACTTTCTTTTCTTTCTGTTGCTCATGGACCATGCACAGATTAATTTAGTGTGGATAGAGCTCTTCTGATGTCCATCTACTGCTCGCACTGTGATTCTGTTAGTATATATTTTATTCCGTCATCTGTTATGCTTTTATCCCATACCCATTTATTTTGCTTTTCTCCATACCTCCATCCCACTACCTTCACTGAATCCTGAGCTCCTAACCTGCCACATCCCTATTTTCTTCTAATTGTCCCTGTTTCAACCCCTAACCCACCTTCATTTCATCTACCCCATCACAACAGACGGTTGGGAAAAAAAATGTATACGACGCAGCAGCTTCATACCGCTTTGTTGTGCAGTCACAATTCCATTCACTAAAAAAAGTGAAAAAATACAGTAGATTCCTCGAAAAACTATTTTGTACTGCACTTTTAAGTTAAAAGAAGAAATCTGGGATCAAATGTAATATATTAAAGCATGTACAGATGCCTGAGAGGCTTGTGATTAAGACCTGTTTTATTCCTCATCTATAGGTACAATTTATTGAAATGCTTTGAAAGGAAACCAGGTTAACAAATTAAGAGATTAATTTCCTCTTCCAATATAAACTGGTGAGAATTACCGTTGCTGGATTTCCAATACCTCAGGATTTAGTTTGTAGGGATGCAATACTAATCCACAGATTGTACTCCAGTGAATTAAGCAATACCTTCTTACTATCAGTGCCATCCCCACCACAACTATCATTGGCAAATCCAATAGGTCCCTCCTATGTGAAATCCATTAGGTTTGTCCATGTTTTTAGCCATATTATAAAGCAACACATGTGTTATGAAGCATGGATGAAAGAAAAGAAAAGTGCTATGACGTGATCAACTCTAGCCAATTCAAAGCACTTTGTTTTCACTCCCAATTGTGCTGCACAATAAATGCACAGCTGTACTGCATGGTTTCAAAAATAATTGAGAACATCAATGGATCTGGCATTGACAAGATATATTGGCTTTGCCAATGCTTATTTTTTGTAGTAACTTACACTCAGAGTTTGTGAATGTTAAAAAGTAGTTAACTTGCTCAAAGTGTAAAGTTACTCAAATGTGCAACTTTCCTTTGTGGATAAGGCATTTAGAGTTTAGTGTTCAGGACAATCCACCACAAATGTTACAGAGTATTCTGTCTGACAAACTAAAGGTCGACCAGCTATATTTATAGTAGGGCGGTCCTTCCCACTGTCCCTCCTGTTTCCACTGTTGTGGCCCCCCCACCTCCACTTACAGAAACCTTAAGCGCATGATCTGACAAACTTGTGGATATAGGTGTAAGTACTTCAAACACGCTGCCCTATTTAACACCGTTGCTTACCACCAGGAAACACCTGGCAGTCCCCAACAGAAAATAAGAACAATTCCCCCAGCAGCCAAGGTGCCAAGGTCATTAGATTTACAAAATCAAACTACTGCTTTGGGAGCATGTAGAAAACAAAAAAGATTGATATTCATCCGCATGAAACGGATCTTGTGGTGTCAGGTGAATATAATGTACATGTTCCTGTCTGGGTCTTCCACTGAAGACAAACTTATAGCAGTGCAGCCCTTAAACTGGGATATCCCATCCCAAAGCCTAAGCAGAGCCATCAAGCTAAACAAAATCGGAAGACAGCTCTTAGGCGACCTAGTGCACGTAATATTTTGTGTGCTCAATGGTCGATTCTTTGAGGACAACCCACTGGCTGCCTCATGTCACGTAAGTTTTGTCAGTTCTAGAATTGACTACTCTTATGTCACCCTGTCACTATTTCATCATGTAAACTAAGTTCATTTTAGCGAGAAGGGGGACCGCTACCATCTGTAGGAAATTGCCTCTTTTTGACATGGTCACTCCCAGTGCCAGTGCTCTTTCGCTTAAATCAAGTATATGTCTAATTTTAAAACAATTGGCAAGGATCTAAGCACCCCTGTAAGTCCCCCGTATGTGGCACCGAGGGCATGAGAACAAGGGAGGGCCACTAAGGACTGCAGCATGTATTGTGCCACTCTAAGGGACCCACTCACAAACACATGCATACTGCCATTGCGGTGTTAGCACAAAAATTATGGTTTTGTATTGTTTTTAGGTAAGTTAGCATTAGCGATGCCATTTTTTGAACAAGCGCCATTTTGTATCGTGATCGAAAAACGTATTGTACTTTACTGTTCAGCTGCGTTATTCTGGAAAATTCCATGGTGGTTGTGTCTTCATTGGTTCTGAAATGTACAAAATGTATAGTTATGCTTGCTGAAGTCAGACTCTCTCTGTAGCACACTTAGCGACTGGGCAGACAGGGCTCCGCTCTGAGCAAACTTTGAATAAAATTATTATTGGTGTGTATTGTCTACTGTCTGACCGACTCTCCATTTCATAGAAGGCAGAGAGGTGGTCATGAGTGACCCGAGTGACCCAATGCTGTGGAAACACTTTTGAATGAGACAAAGACACAGCACCTCACCAGTGCACGTCTGCCAGGTTATGAATTGACATTGTTTGCAAAACACATCACAAAGATGTGCCACTCTGAACCCAGCCACGTTACAGCCCCTCCATTCTGAGAATGATGAGATTGATAAACATGACTGTAGCTTCTGGACGGTAGAGGAGATGAAAGGACGGGTAGACCTTATTGATGTTCCCTTATCTGACCCACAAGGGGAACTATATGTCAATGGCTCTTGTTTTAAATACCAGATGGCACTACAACTGCGGCTTACACTATCAGCACACTGTGTATGGTAGTCGAAAAATCACAAGTCCCTCCCAATTGGCTCAAGCTTCAGAGATTGTTCCTTTGGTATGCAAAAGACACACAATTGATGGACGGAATGCAGAACCAATTAACATATTCATCCCCAGTCAAGAGATCTGGGTTAAATCCATCATTCTTTTGCTCACCATGCCACCCAAGTTTAGACCTTGCCATATGCAAATCAGTCTTGACCCTGTGCCTCATGGGAACAGTCCAGCCCGAACTGCCAAGCCAGGTCCTCCCTGGACCAGAAACAAGCATCCTAGGACCTGTTTCAGGGTTTCACCACTCTTCAGCCAGGATAGCTTGATTCCAGTGGCACAGTGTGCCCAGGGCCCACATCTGCGCATACCTGGCGCACTTAGGGCGAGAAAGCAAGTTTACAGACTTTTTCTTAGAAATGAGAAAATTGTTTGACAGAAAATCCCATATGATATCCTTGGATCTGGAGCTGATAACTGTCAGACAAGGGTTTCAAGACCTGCTGACGTACATAACCACGTTCAATCATCTTATAGTGGAAACCGATTGGCCTCAGGAGAAATGAACCAACTTGTTCTATCAAGGAATGCGTTGAGAACTAAAGGACTTCCTTTCACAGGTGGTACAGTTGCTTCAAACTTGTGAAGAGATGATCTAGCTTACCGTGCAACTTGACCATCGCTTTCAAGAAAGAAAGGGAGACAGAAGCAGGGGGGAAACCATTTCATGTTCTCCAGACCCAAGTCAACCATCGGAGATCATACCAAACCACTAGAAGGAACCGATGCAAAAAGGGGGTCTTTGGGGTTCTCTCACCATAGAAGAAATGGAGAAGAGATGGAAACTGAAGTTATGCCTCTATTGTGGGAAGGGCGGACACTTCATTCAGGAGTATCGAGCATGAACTAAAGTCCCCGAAAGAACCAGTGCTCCTCGGACCCAAGCGGCGATGTCACAGCTAGACTTGACGGAAAACTAAAGAGTCCATATCAGGACGAGGTCACTGATTTGGGTAACAGACGATTATCGATCTCTCCAGTAATAGCCAATACATTACAACCAACAGTGGCACATCTCAATGTTTCTGTCACTCTTTGGGTTACTCAGGAAACCCCCTTAGAAACACCAGCCTTATTGGATTCCGGGGCCACAGGGAATGATATCGATATGAAATATGCTTAGACCATCGGAGTGCCCTGGGAAAAGAAAAAGACTCCAAAATACGTAAAGGTGGTAGACGGAACGGCGCTGACATCCGGACCGGTAAGATACCACTCCGCACCCCTTATAATGCAGTTTGGCACCAATCATTTTGAGATCATCCAGTTCGACCTCATAGATGCCCTGCAGTTTCGGCTCATCTTAGGAATGCCTTGGCTAACTCTGCACAACCCTGTTGTTGGATGGGCAGCCCATACCATTTCCTTGAGTTCCAGTTATTGTATAGAACATTGCACTAACCATGTGGCCCATCGAGAAAGAGACGGTTGTACACAATCTAGTCTACTGGCTACAGGCTGTGCAGGAGATCTGTATTGCTGTTCCATCATATTACCTGATGTGTACAAAGAATTTCAACCTCTATTCGATAAACAAAGGGCTACTCAGCTTCCACCGCACCGAACTTATGAATGCCACATTGACCTAGTGCCTGGAGTGTATGCTCTCATGGAGCCTGAGACACGCTATCTAAAAGAGTACTTGGAGGAGAATCTAGCGTCTGGTTTCATCGCTCATTCCTCATCGCCTGCCTCTTCTCCACTCTTCTTCATACCTAAGAAGGATTGTGAGGAGCTTCGGACCAGTATAGACTATAGAGCGATCAACAAAGTCACCATTAAAAACCGCTACTCGCTACCTTAAATACCTGTGCTTCTGGATCAACTCGAGGGGCTCGATATTGCACAAAGCTAGATTTCAGAGCAGCCTACCATTTGGTGTAGGTTAAAAACGGAGATCAGTGGAAGACAGCGTTCCCGATGAAGTTTGGGCTCTACGAGTATCGAGTGATGCCCTTCGGGCTCTGTAACCCCCCAGCTGCCTTTCAATATTTCATGGACGAGGTACTTCGGGGGTTCCTGGAAACCCCTCTGTATAGTCTATAGCGACAACATCCTCATCTATTTAGCCGATCCCCAGGAACATGTTACTCATGTACAAGCTGTTCTGGTCAGGCTCCAACAACATTCATTATATGCTAAGCTGGAGAAATGACTGTTCGATGTCCAAGAAGTCGCCTTTCTGGGGTACGTAATCAACGCTCAGGGATTACAGATGGACATGAGTAAGGTGAAGGTGATTACTCAATGGAAGACCCCTCACCACGTTAAATCAGTGCAAAGCTTCTTAGGGTTCGCCAACTACTACCAGTGTTTTAAAAAGGATTTCTAAAGATCATCCATACCATCTCATGCTTATTAAGAAAAAACACCCCATTCATCTGGGGCGAAGAAGCGGAACGATCATTCCAGACCCTAATTGAGAGGTACACTCAGGCTCCCGTTCTGCGGCATCCCGACACACAGCTCCCCTTTATCTTGGAAACGGACGCTTCCCAGCATGCCATTGGGGGTGTGATGTCTCAGCGACATCCAACAACAAGACAGCTACACCCTGTTGCTTACTTTTTGAAGAAATGTACTCCCTGTGAAGTCAACTACACTATCTCAGACAAAGAATTGCTGGCCATTAAAAGGGCCTGCGAAGAGTGGAGGCACTATCTTTTGGGAGCACATTACACCATCGAGATCTACACTGACCACGGTAACCTTTTATTTCTTGAAAACCGCTAAGGACCTAACCGCGTCAGTTACGATGGACTCTCTTCTTTTCAGATTACGATTTCGACCTGGACCACAAAACTGGAAGGCTGATGCCCTGTCTCGCCTAGACGACACCAGAGAAGACTTCCTACCGAACACCCCTGAACCACCCTCCATACTCCCTGAGAAGTCCCTTGCACTAATTACATCACACGATTTCCTCGAGGATGTAAAGGTGACTCTCGCTGATGTAGATGTCCAAACATGGATCCAGGAGGACCCTGAACATCAAAGAGCGAGGGGAGAACTGTTATACCACTACCACACATTATTCGTGCCAAACACCCAGTTGCAAACCCAAGTGTTTGCTTGGCTCATGATTCGACATTAGGAGGACACATGGGGATGTACAAAACCATATCCTGTATAGAACGTTCCTTTTGGTGGCCATCATTACGAAAAGACACTACGGAGTATATCAAAAACTGTTCTATGTGCGTGCAAGGGAAATCCAGACACTCAAAACCCACGGGGTTCCTACGATCGATACCTGTCCCCCTACAGCCCTGGCATACTGTGTCCATAGATTTTATCATGGAAATGCCTCCCTGCAAAGGATACAACACTATTCTTGTGGTGGTCGATCATTTGATGAAAATGGGACACTTCATTCCATTGAGACGATTACCCACCTCGTCAAAACTTGCCCTTGTTTTTCTTCAACACGTGGTCAGAGCTCATGGGATGCCCAATGTTCTCATAACAGACCGGGGAACGCAATTCACCTCTCGTTTTTTTAGAGAGTTGTGCAAAACCATGAACATTGAAGCAAGACTTTCCACTAGTTACCATCCATAAATGGATGGGAAAACAGAACGCCTAAAGCAAACTCTGGAGCAGTATCATTGCTGCTTTTCTCTACAAAACACCATCGATTGGTACACACTTCTCTGGATAGCTGAGTTCGCCTACAATAATGCGGACCACTCCACGTTAGGTTTATCCCCATTCTTCTGTCTTTACTGCCATCATCCCAACATGCTCCCTTTTGAATGGACCATAGAGTCTAGGCTTCTAAGCATTCAAGAACATCATGCCCATCTGAGGGCAGTGTTGATAGATGCCAGATGGCATCTGGTAACCGCACAAAAAGCACAAGAACACTATGCAAACAAGAAATGAACCACAGAACCCGTTTATCAGGTGGGGGATAAGGTGTGGTTGGCCACAAAAAACCTACACCTCGAGGGGATAGACAAACTGAAACCCAGATATATTGGTCCCTATAGTATCGAGGAAGTCATAAATCCTGTGGTTATGAGATTGTCCTTATCCTGCGCTTGGGACATCCACCCTGTTTTCCACGTGTCCCTGCTCCAGCCGAGTCCTGATAGCATGCGGTTGCCTGACAGGCCCCTTACCTTGGACATTGATGGTCAAGAAGACTATGAGGTACCCAAGCTCCTAGATTCCCGGGTGGTGAGGGAGCGAGTACAGTATCTAGTTGATTGGAAAGGTTTTCGGGTGGAAGACAGAACATGGGCCTGTTCAAACTCTCCACTGCCCTGATTTATTGGAACGCTTCCATATAGAATATCCTGGTAAACCCGAGCGACCGCCGAGTCGGCGGTCCTCGAGAGGGGTGTTTGTCATGAGCATGCTACATTGGCGGAGAGATAGAACAGGGAGAACACACACGCCCAGTGTTTCCCTCCCATCTATGAATGTAAACAGGTCTGACTGCGTTAGGCGCCAGAAAAACTACATCCCCCAGAAGCCATTTGGACGTCGCATGAACTACTGGATTAGCTTCCCTGGTACAAATGGCTGCTATAAAGCACCTCCTCTTCCTGAGGGAGGTGCTTGACAATCTTGCCTGGAATCGGATTACGTAGCGGGAGATTTGTCCCCGCTGGATTGCTGGTTTCTCCGTGGCTTGTTTTGGCCCTCGCTTGCATCGAGGCAACCCCGTAGAGCACGGCATTTCTCTTTCCTGCCAGTAAAACTTCGAAGAGCACAGCGTTGCTCTTTTCTGCCTGAAAACTCCGTAGAGCACGGCGTTGCTCTTTTCCTGCCAGATGCCTTGGTTTTTAACTCCCGGATGGGGAGTTAGAAGGTATTTCAGTCTCGATCGGGTAAAAACGTTGGAACGCTAACCCTGAGTTCCGTGACATTAATTTCTTTTCCTACGCACTGGAGGTTCCGCGCAGATTATTGACAAGCACCTCTGTGGTGAACTGAAACCCAGACGGGTGCATTTTGGCTTTGGGAACTACAAACACGCACTCGTGCTGTGAGAAACCAGCGGCTGGTGCGTCTCAAACATTTTGGTAAAGTTGTTTTTCTTGGGGTCTCAGACCAAAACTATGCAAACTTTTCACTGTGATTCCAGACAGCGGTGAGGTGCTGTTCTCTCCATAAGGTTGTGTTTCTGCTCCTGTACTTTTGTAAGCTGTTGGTCAAACAGCGTTTGGGGGGCATTGCCTGGGAGGAAGTTGGTTTGCCTAAACTCTGCCATATCGAGAAGTCTCTATTTCAAACCTATGTACTAACAAAGGTAGAGACATTTGATTCTGATCTATCCTGGTTCCTGGTCGTTGGCATTGACTTTCTGAAAGAGATGTATCTTCAGGATGGGGGTTGAGAAAAGCATACAGCATATGCGAACACAGTGAGTGAATGAATCATTAATTCCCCAAGTCACGCCTGTTTGTATACTTTGCTGTTTAATCTCTTATACACATCTCTCTTCCTTTTTATGCAGTATCCGTACATAAAGAGATCAGTGGAGATGTTCAGAACCCCAGACCAGACTCAGTCATAAGGCGCCAGCAACATAGCCATCTTAGTTTTTTTGTCCCCTTCCCTTTTCCCCGGGGTGCTCCCTTTCATAGTAGTGTGTATTACTCTGTGGGGGGTTGTGCCCAGGGGAGTAGGGAGGCTCCTTTACTCACCATCGTCCCTGCTGGCCGATATTCGAGGTTAGTGTTTTTTTCTTTTATTATTGAGCTGCTGACAACCTAACAGATTTCCATATGGCCATGTCTGAACTGGAGTGGTGGAGTGAGCTAAAGAATGATGATGGATTAAACCCAGATCAGTTGACTGGGGGTGAGTGTTTGATTTGCTCAAGCGCTCCGTCAATCATTACCTTTGGTGTCGCTTTGTGCGCCCTAAGTTGGCAGGGTATGTCCAAAAGTGGGTCCCTTGCTCACTTTGCCACTGGATTGAAGCTAGCCTGGCTGATGACGGCTGAATAGCCAGAAACCTTCTAGGATGCTTGTTTCTAGTCCAGTGAAGACATGGCTTGGCAGTTCGGGATGGGCTGTTCCCATGAGGCACAGGGTCATACTGATTTGCACATGGCCATGTCTGAACTGGGGTGGTGGAGTGAGCTAAAGAATGATGATGGATTAAACCCGGATCAGTTGACTGGGGGTGAGTGTTTGATTTGCTCAAGCGCTCCGTCCATCATCCCCTTTGGTATCGCTTTGTTCGCCCTAAGTTGGCAGGGTATGCCAGACGTGGGTACCTTGCTCACTTTGCCAATGGATTCAAGCACTGCGAATTGATTTTGTAAGGCATGAATCCCAAAACACAAGTACAAAGAGGAGGTTTTAGAGAACACATTTAGAGAGGCTTTCTGAATAGGGTAACATTTCATTACAGAAAAGACCACTTTCTCCAGGTTTCATTCCATCTCTCTCTTTCAGGAATATATACCAACACACCTTTGTCATCAGAAACAGACTGTAGCTTGATCTTAAGAACAATAAACTGCATTCCACACAACCCATGAAGGCAACCCGTGAAAACAACCTGTGACAGCATCTGGAAATCTGTGTGAAGTGTAAGAATGGCCTTGGATGTTTATGACTGTGCTCATGGAACTTAAGAGGCCGAGCAAGTAAAATAGCTAACTCAGATTTTCAAGTCTACTTGCAAACTTTTCAATATCATTCTTTTACAAGAGACTTGGCTCAAAGACCCACTCCACACCCAGGGTTTCACAATCTATTCTGTACAGGCCTGCAAAGAAGCAAAATATGGTAATCCAACGGGCAACCTGGCAATATACAGGTATTTGACGGGAAACATCCTTTACAACAAAACTTTTACAACGCAGTGCTTTTACAACGCAGGTTTTACAACGAAAACCATTACAACGCATTGCGCTGGGGGGTGCTCTAGGATAGGGAATAGATTTAATTTACTATCCAACACCTTCCCTAGTGTCCACGGGGACTGGAGTTAGAATAGTAAATTAAACTATTCACTATCCAGCATCCCAAAGCGCTATGCGTTGTAAAGGTTTGCGTTGTAAAAACTGCGTTGTAACAGCATGCGTGGTAAAAGCATGCGTTGTAACGTCATACATCCGTATTTGACTAGCAAAGGCTCTTCCAATAAATTGCATTCAAAATTCACTGGCACTGAATGGCGTCCTAACCACAATTCATCATCTGAACTTTAAAGCTCTGGTCGCCATTGTTGATCTAGATATAAATCCCAAAGACAGACTAAAGAGTTTAAGAACACTCATTGAAGAAAATGTGAGGTTCCTGCAAAAGGAAAAAATATCAGAGATCTTGTGGTGTCAGATTACTATATTCTAAATGTCCTAAGGTCTTCCACTGAAGACAAGCGTATAGCAGTGCAGCCCTTAAACTGGGATATCCCATCCCAAAGCCTAAGTGGAACGATCAAGCTAAACAAAATCGGAAGACAGCTCTTAGGCGACCTAGAGCATCTTTTGTGCGCTCAATGGTCGATTCTTTGAGGACAACCCACCGGCTGCCTTATGTCACTCAAGTTTTGTCAGTTCTACAATTGACTACTCTTCTGTCACCCTGTCACTATTTCATCAGGTAAACTAAATTCATTTTAGCGAGAATGGGGACCACAACCATCTGTAGGAAAGTGCCTATTTTTGACATGGTCACGCCCAGTGCGCTTTCACTTAAATCAAGTATGTGTCTAATTGTAAACCAATTGGCAAGGACCTAAGCACCCCTGTAAGTCCCCAGTATGTGGCACCCAAGGCATGGGAACAAGGGAGGGCCCCTAAGGACTGCAGCATATATTGTGCCACTCTACGGGACCCACTCACAAACACATGCATACTGCCATTGCGGTGTTAGAACAAAAATTATGGTTTTGTATTGTTTTTAGGTAAGTTAGCATTAGCGGTGCTATTTTGTGTACCAGCGCCATTTTGTATCGTGATCGAAACGTATTCTCTGCCATTGGCAAGTAATGGCATTCTCTAGGTTATGTTTCTTCAGAGACAAGTTCTGCCACACTAATGAATGCCCTGTTCTTAATAGTGCATACCTTTCCTTAATATGTAAGGCCTCTGCAACTTGTGTAGTGACAGGCACAGGCAGGATGGCCTTGACTGATAATGTGTGCCCGGCTTCAGGACCGAAATTTACTCCTTTGTACTTTACTGTTCAGCTGCGTTTTTCTGGAAAATACCATGGTGGGTGTGTCTTCATTGATTCTGAAATGTACACAATCTATAGTTATGCTTGCAGAAGTCAGACTCTCTCTGCAGCACTCTTAGTGACTGGGCAGACAAGGCTCCGCTCTGAGTGAACTGTGAATAAAATTGTAATTGGTTTGTATTGTCTACTGTCTGACCGACTCTTCATTTCGAAGAAGGCAGAGAGGTGGTCGTGAGTGACCCGAGTAACCCCATGTTGTGGATACAGTTTTGAATGAGACAAAGACACAGCACCTCACCAGTGCACATCTGCCAGGTTATGAATTGACGTTCTTTGCAAAACGCATCACGATTAAAAGATGTGCCACTCTGAACCCAGCCACGTTACAGCCCTTCCATTCTGAGAATGATCAGATTTATAAACAGGACTGTATCTTCCGGATGGAAGAAGAGATGAAAGGACGGGTAGACTTGACTGATGTTCCCTTATCTGACCCACAAGGGGAACAATATGTCAATGGCTCTTGTTTTAAATACCAGATGGCACTACAACTGCGGCTTACACTATCAACACTGCGTAGTGTAGTCACAACATCACAAGTCCCTACCAATTGGCTCAAGCTGCGGAGCTTGTTGCTTTGATATGCAAAAGACACACAATTGATGGACGGAATGCAGAACATATCAAAACATTCACCCCCAGTCAAGAGATTTGGGTTAAATCCATCATTCTATTGCTCACCATGCCACCCCAATTTAGATCTAGCCATATGCAAATCAGTCTTGACCCTGTGCCGGCTGAAATGAGGCACTGGGTCAGACTGATTTGCATATGGCCATATCTGATTTGGAGCAGTGGAGTGAGCTAAAGAATGCTTTATGGATTAAACCCAGATCAGTTGACTGGGGGTGAGTATTTGATTTGCTCAAGTGCTCCGTCCATCATCCCCTTTGGTATCGATTTGTTCGCCCTAAGTTGGCAGGGTATGCCCAGACGTGGGTCCCTTGCTCACTTTGCCACTGGATTCAAGCTAGCCTGGCTGATGACGGTTGAATAGCAAGAAACCAGTCCCAGGATGCTTGTTTCCGGTCCAGGGAAGACATGGCTTGGCAGTTCGGACTGGACTGTTTCCATGAGGCACATGGTCAGACTGATTTGCATATGGCCATGTCGGAACTGGGGTGGTGGAGTGAGCTAAAGAATGATGATGGATTAAATCCAGATCAGTTGGCTGGGGTGAGTGTTTGATTTGCTCAAGTGCTCCGTCCATCATACCCTTTGGCATCGCTTTGTTCTCCATAAGTTGGCACGGTATGTCCAGACGTGGGCTCTTTGCTCACTTTGCCACTGCATTCAAGTTAGCCTGGCTGATGACAGCTGAATAGCCAGAAACCGGTCCCAGGATGCTAGTTCCCAGGAAGAATACCTTCTAAGCCGCCTCCAGGTGATCCAGAATCGGCGACCAGAGCTATTCTTATGACCGCACCCAGGGATCTTATGACTCCCCACCTAAAATCGCTCCATTGGCTTCTGGTGCGTAAGAGGTCTCAGTTTAAGTCCCTCATCTTGGCCTTCAAGGCCTTTCACAACTCTGCTGCCCTTTACATTAGGAAAAGGATATGGCATTATGCCCCGCAACGGACTTTGAGGTCTTCAATGCAGTAGTGGATGACCATTCCTAGGTTTTCCCGCTCTCGCAGGGGCGGCCGCTCTTTTCAAGTGTTAGCACCCTGACTATGGTATGATCTCCCTATTGCCCTTAGACAGACAACTGACCTAGGTGAGTTCAGGAGGAAGCTAAAGACCTGGCTATTTTGATATGTAGCATGAATCTGGGAGTTGTGTGTCCTTTTTTCTGCCTGTTTTCAGTGGTTATTAGCGCCGGGACACTCTATGCCGTAGCCGTGCGCTCTATAAATACCCAATTACAATTACAATTGTTTCCGGTCCAGGGAAGACATGGCTTGACAGTTTGGGCTGGACTGTTCCCATGAGGAACAGGGTCAGACTGATTTGCACATGGCCATGTCTGAACTTGGGTGGTGGAGTGAGCTAAAGAATGATGATGGATTAAACCCAGATCAGTTGACTGGGGGTGAGTGTTTGATTTGCTCAAGCACTCCGTCCATCATCCCCTTTGGTATCGCTTTGATATGAGCTTGCGAATTGAGTGAGGAATTGGTTGTCAATATTTATACTGACAGCCAATACGCCTTTGGAGTTGTGCATAATTTTGGTAAACTCTGGGCGGATGGAGGGATTCTTCTTATTTCAAATCTTTATTAAGTAAAATTTGCAATAAAATACATTCATGATAAATGGTGGGGCAAATTGATCCGTGGTAATTTAAATGATCAAGTTCAAATTTGCCAATAAGACCTATCTACATCAATACATTTTTAAAAATACATAAGAAAAGCCAGGCTTTATTTTAACAAAAGAAAGAAGCATATAAAATCATGACTTATTCCAACATACAATTGTTATACTGAGTTTTTGATAGTTTTAATTAACAACTAAATAGCAGAACAGTATTATTGACAACAGAGGAGAACACAATTCCTTAATGAGGCAACCATTTTTCTAAAGTGCAAGTGCAGGATTTTTAGCGAATTAAGGTCATTAACCCCCTAGTGGGCAAAGTTTCAGTCCCAGTTTGTTCCTTATAAGATGTACATTAAATAGGAATCTGCTTACACTGAAGACGACTATTTGTGACGTGTCTGTCTTCAATATACGTTCCGCCTCATTGCAATTACTAATGTTCATATTTTTACAAAGTGGTCTTATCCATTTGTTCCTAGCCGTATCATATGCAGTACAAAAGAAGAATATATGTAGGTCATTTTCTAGGGCTATTTTTGCACATAAAGTGCACCAATCACAACTATTATCATCATGGTTTTTACTCCATCTTGATTTATTAATATTTAGCTGCAAAACCCTGTATCTGTTGCAAGCGCCCGGGTCTATACGAATATACTGACTCACGGGCCACGTTTGCACGACTCTAGGTTTGGGAGGCAGAGGGAGTGATCCTGACCTGTTCTGGGGGCTCATCTGGGTCGGATCCACTCTACCGCTGCTGATTAGTTTTTAAAGCATTTTAATGCAAGGTTGCTCGTAATTGCGTTTTACTATTTTTAAAAAAGTGTGTATCATTAAATAGCTTGTTTTGTACTGTATTATAGCTGCTAGTTACCGCCACTCACCTGCACTTTAAAAAACGATCCCTGCACATTTCCCTTGCTGCTAGAGCGGGAGGCCCTGCACCTTAGCACTTTTGGGCTGCCATCTTGGGGGAGGACGGGACACTTGTCGGGCGCCATTTTGGTGAGCGCTCTAGTTCCTGGTCCTCAGCCCCGAGTTACTTAAGGAGGGAGATGCAAACGCGCAGCGTGCGCGCCGGTGGCACGCCAGACGCTCGCCAGAGGCGAGCCCATCTGTGCCCGTCCGCGCCTCGGACAGGCCTAGGGCCAGTCACGCTGCCCATCATACTGTAGAGGCAGGGAGAATAATATACTCTAGAGAAGAACTCCTGGAGGTAGGAAAGAGGGGAGGTCCAACGAAAGCCCCGCGGCATCCCCAAGGGCACATCAGGAACACAGAACTGACATGTGGGCTACTAAACACACGCTCGCTTGTAAAGCATTACTCGGAAGTGGCCTCCCTGATAGAAGATCTGGGGCTAGACGCCCTGTTCCTAACCGAAACATGGACTAGCACTGATAATGGGGTAGAATTAGGGTTGGCCTGTCCCTCAGGGTACAATATCCGTCACATCCAAAGAGGGAAGGGCAGAGGAGGGGGGGTTGGTGTTGTTTTTAAGGAGGAACTGAACTGCACCGCCCTGCATGTAGAGAAGGTTGTGGGGATGGAAAAGATGGGCCTCTCATTCCAGGGACGGGGGGGGGGTAACCTGCTCACAGGCTTGGTCTGCTATAGACCGCCAGGGAGTGCCACGTCCTTTACGGCCTTCCTCGATGTAGTGGTGAGCCTTGCTCTAAGCCATTCCAGAATGGTGATTCTGGTAGACTTTAACCTGTGGGATAATGGCGCGTTGGGGCCCCATCTGAGAGACTTACTGGATACTTGTAAGAATTTAAATCTGGTACAACTAGTAAACTCCGTGACCCATCAGGGGGGTCACATGCTTGACCTCCTATTTGCCAACCCGCAGGAGATCGAAGTACTAGATATCACTCTGCAAAGCTGGACGGACCACTACCTAATCCGCTTTAAAATCTTGGTAGGAAGGATAGCTGGCCCCATCAGTCACTCAGTGGCAGGCCAAACAGGCAGGGAGTGGGCAAAATTGGATAGAATGGATGTGCATTTGACCCTCCCCAATGCTGACATGTTTGATCCCCAGGCCACGGTAGAAGGGAACTATAAAGCCTACTGTGAATTTGTTACGGGAGCTCTTGATAGGATGATCCCGATTAAAAGAATAAAAAGTAGGAAGAAACCATCCTCTCCCTGGTACATGGATGAGTTGAGAATGCTGAGACGGGTATGTAAGAAAGCTGAAAGAAAGTGGCGTCTGAATTACCTAGAGGGGGAAAAACAGAATTAAAAGCGCTACAGGGGAAATATAAGAAGCTGATTTTGGAGTGTAAAGCTGAGTACTACGCCAATTCTATCCTACAAGCCCCAAACAGCACGAAAGCTCTGTTTAAAATAGTTAGGGAGCTCTCTGCCCCGGCTTGTCTTGGTAATCAGACCAATGCGTCACAGGACCTGTGTAACAATATAGCTTGCCACTTTACAGATAAAGTGTCAAAGATTGTTGACAGGTTTCAAGGCCAAGATCCCGGTGACCCTGTTCCCGCAGAATACAAGGCGGAACCAACTCCTCTCCAGTCAGCCACTTTGGATAGATTTCCTAGCCTAAATGACTGTACATTTAACAGCATGGCAGACAGTGTATCCTCGGGTTCCCCGGACGACCCTATGCCGGTAAAAGTCTGGAAAACATTTGGTCTTTTAACCCTTCCATGGCTGCAACGCATCTGTAATCAATCCCTCGAGGAGGGAGTGGTTCCGGATGGCTGGAAGCAGGCAGTGGTGACACCCCTGCTAAAAAAACCTTCTCTGGACTCAGCGAAGTCGGAGAGTTACAGACCCATCTCCCTGCTCCCCTACCCGGTTAAAATACTGGAGCGGGCAGTGGGCAGGTCACTCTCCGGCTTCCTGGAGGAAAACCAGAGGCTGGACAGAGATCAGTTTGGCTTCCGCCCAGCACATGGGACGGAGTCCACGCTGACTCTGATGCTGGACAAACTGACAATGCGGGCCGACAGCGGGAATGTCACGGTGTTAGTGCTTCTCGATATGTCAGCCACATTCGACATGGTTAGCCACTCTATTCTGCTGGGAAGGCTCAAGAGTATAGGGGTGCGGGGATGTGCACTACAATGGATGCGGTCCTACCTCTCAGGACGACAGCAGGTGGTCACATTGGCACCCTTTTCTGCTAATAAAACGGCAATAGATCATGGGGTCCCTCAGGGGTCGGCCATCAGCCCCATTCTATTTAACGTATACCTACAGCCGCTCCTCCCCCTCATCAAATCATTTGGGGTGGAGGTAGTTAACTACGCAGACGACACACAGCTGGCGTTCTCCCTGGAAGGGAAGCATGCAGTCACAATGGACACATTCCAGGAATGTATGCGCCATACAGCTAGGTGGCTCAGGAAGAACTCCCTACAGTTCAATGGGGAGAAAACAGAGGTGCTGTACTGTGCCCCAGCAGGATTAACCAAGCACCTACCGAGGGAATTCAGAATTACCCCGGAGGAGGAGCCAGTGCCCCCGTCTGACACTTTAAGAAATCTAGGGGTCCTGCTTGACAAAAATCTACAAATGGAGTCACAGGCTAATAGGATAGCTGGCGTCTGTTTCGGTCTCCTACGGATGCTGCGCCGGCTCCTCCCGATCCTGCCAGACGACAAACGGTCGCTGGTGGTGAGGAGCATTGTCCAAAGCAGGCTGGACTATTGCAACTCGTTATATCTGGGGCGCCTCAGTTTGTCATTGACAGGCTGCAGAGAGTGCAATCGGCAGCGGCAAAGCTGGCACTAAGAAGAAATTGCCGTGCCTCATCACACCAAGCCCTACGGGATCTGCACTGGCTGCCGATCAAGGAGAGGGATAACATTCAAGTCTCTGTGTATGGTATTTAAAGCAACACATGAGCAAGGCCCAGCTCCGCTGCTGGGGTGTTTCTCCTGGTACCGGCCACAGAGACAACTCCGATCGGCTGGTGCAGGTCTGCTGGAAGTCCCAAGAGTCAAGCGGGCTAGGCTGGGGGGCAGGGCCTTCCGGGTGGTTGCGGCGCACCGGTGGAATGAACTGTCCCTGAGCATCAGACAGAGTCAGTCCCTTATGAGTTTCAGGCGTAGCCTGAAAACTTGGCTTTTCCCGCCGACTTGTTAGTGCTTCTCTGTGCCCATGATTCTTCTTCATCGGAGTCTGATATTGTAAAATCTAAAGCGCCAGGATACCCGTAGGGTGACAGTACGCAAGGTATAAAACCTTCATACAATACAATACAATACAATTGCATAACAGGGATTTCGCTAGCTGGGGGCGCACCTCGTCTAAAAACAGTTCGAACTGCGCAGCATTTTTAAAAGCTAGAAATCTTAATGTAAGAGACCCCACAGAGAACCCATGTAGCACACCATCATTAATGTGGGCCCGAAATAATAGTTCTAATTGTTTTTTACAGGCCAAAGTTAATTGGAGGGGATTCTCCCAGTAATGGGAAACACCCAACTTCGTCAGCCATACTGCTACATGTTTAAAACCAGGGGATCTCCTTGCATTGATCAAACTTCATGATCTCGTCTGGGCCCTCTCTGTAATGTAGGAGCTCTGGTGGTGACCAAATCCTCACTCAAAATAAGATAGGTCTTAATATTGCATGGTGGTCAGTCTGTTTAATATTAAGGTCCATAACCACTGGAATTAGAGGTGTTCTAGTAGGGATGCTTAATAATTTCCGAATGAAATTATTTTCTCCCAATTCAAAAGTGTTTTTGCAATAAGGCCCCCATATTTCCGC
Organism: Lissotriton helveticus; assembly: GCF_964261635.1. Lineage (NCBI taxonomy): Eukaryota > Metazoa > Chordata > Amphibia > Caudata > Salamandridae > Lissotriton > Lissotriton helveticus. The sequence continues at coordinate 10,633,876 of NC_136063.1, read as the reverse complement.
TCCATATAAGAAGGCTGATTGAGCTTTGTATTTAAAAACCTCCAGTGCGGGGGAAACGGCTTTTGATGTGCTAGCCCAATGTTTTTTTTTTAAATTGGCGACAAATTTGGAGCAGGATTATTTTATTCTTTTCCATTTGCGGCTTCCAAGATAATTTGGTATCCAGTGTTATCCCTAGATAGTTAAAACTTTGCACGTATTCTAGCTTTTGATCTTTTAATACTAGATTCTTTTTAAAGGATTTGTGAGGGTTTATAGACATGTATTTTGTTTTCAAGGCCTTTCATAGTACAATATATGTAAAAAGAATCCACAAGACATTGCAGTCCCTTTGTGAGATTAAGATGGTATCATCAGCAAACAATATTGCCGGTATTGCTTCCCTCCCTAACTTGGGAGAGTCATTTTTGCAAGTTCCCAGGTATTTTGGGATATCGTTTACATAGAGTAAGAAGAGTGTGGGCGCCAGTACGCCCCCCTGGCGGAGGGATAATGTCAGCCTCCGTTGTCTTTAATGAAATCAAGATTCTCTCTGTATGATAATTGGAGAATCGTCATTTCATTACAAGACCGGAGGCTACATTATGCAAGTTCAAAGCTTCTCAATGCAACATTGCTTACATGTTCGACAGGTTTAAGGTACAATTTAACAAAAGTTGAGGCATTTGACCAATCTGCTGCTTTAAGAATATCAGAAAGGGATCCCCCACCCCAAAATACTTTGCTCGCCATAGCGCCACGAGAGGAGTGTGCGCCAAACTTAGACAAATCTATTCCAGCTTCAAACATAACAGACCTTACCCACCTAGCAATTGTCGCAGAAGAGACCGCCTTATAAGGTTTGATAAAAGAAATTAACAATTGATTCTCATTACAATGTCTAAAAATACTCATTTTCTGTTCATATACTTTCATACAACTTACGACACACAGTTTTGGAGAATCTAAAAAATAAGGGTAAAATATGTTCTCAGACATGGTCTTGGTTCTCTTCCAAATTTCGAATAATACTCCATCAGGAGAGTAAAATCTATTACATATTTCTAAAGCTTTAACATCGGATACTCTCCTGAAAGAGATTAGACAAAGTAAAGTAGCTAGTTTAATGGACAACTGTTTCCTTGTAAGGAAACAATTGTCCAGCCAGGATGAAAAAAGATCAAAAATAAGATTTACACACTGGTATTGCCTAAGTTAGTTCTCCCCTTGTCCCCATCTTGCTTTGGCAAAATTCCCTTCATGGAGCCTAATAAATTGTACAAGTAGTTCAGCCGGCACCCCTAGACATTTTAACGTATTCCACAATAAGTGCCTGGGTACCATATCGAACGCTGCCTTTCAATCTACGAAGGCGATATATAAACTGCCTTTCTTTACATTAATGTATTTCCAGCATATACATGTAAACCTAAAAACATGATCAACCGTGCTGGTTTTAGTTGTGAACCCTGCCTGATATTTTGACATAACTTTGGTCTCCTCTATCCAATCAGTTAATCCGATTAAAATATGCCTGGCAAAAACTTTTTGTAAAATATCGATTAAACTGATAGGGCGATAATTTGCAAGATCATGCCGGTTCCCCTTTTTGAAAATCATCACAATCTCTGCCCCTCTCACCGTTTCAGGTATTGGTGTGCCTGTAACTATTGAATTACACAGAAAATGTATATATGGTCCCCAAACCTCAGCATCGTGTTTCAATAAATCTCCTGGTACTTTATCATCCAGGCTAAACTGCATATTGGCAGCCTTTGCGGCTAGTTCTAAGTCTTTAGTTAGGGCAAACTGATCCCAGTTTGTATCCGAGTACAGCCTAGAAAAATGTTCAACCCATGTTTTCTCATCTAGGAACAGGTCTTTATTAGACCTACCGATTGTATTCCCTTTCTTTATTATTCTCCAAAAGACGGCTTGATCTTTGGACTTGGCTGCATTTATTAAATCTGTCCAATTATCTTCGTCTCATTCTTTTTTCGCTTTTGCGAGTGATCTTTTGTAATTATATCTCTTTTCCCTTACTATTAATATGTTTTACTTTTGGTTGCTTGAATTAGTTCTGTCTTAGCTGCCCGACAGTCTTTGTTATACCAAGGAATTCCCATCTTGTTGTGCCCATTTCCATCTCTGTTCCTTTCTTTGGGTATGTTACTTAATACCAGAGCCAGGGCATTTATCAAATTATTGTGTAAATCCAGCACTGGGATTTTCTCAACTGGTAACTCTAGGAAGGGTGTAATTATCTAAGCAAAGGTACTATAAATGTTGGTCATAGATCGAATATTACCGAAAATTTACGGCCACTTAACTTCTCGCCTATTGTTGCTTATTGTAAGCACATCCTCAGTGATACTATTCACTCTTTCACCCACTGGGATCGATACGAAAAGTTGTGATGTTATCGTAAGCTTTAGTGGTCGATGATCACTCTCGGATCTGAGGTCAATTTTAAAATCTACAACATATGACCACAACTCTACAGAAACCAATATATAGTCAATATTGCTCCGTGAGCTGCCTCTACAGAATGTATGTGCATTTGGCCTATCCGAAGGTAAGCGCCCATTATACGCTCTCAGCTCATGACCCATGGTAAACTTCAATATTTGGGCCACTGCCACTGTACACTTTACCTCCCTATGACTTTCTAGAGCTGGGATATTAATTGCCGTATCTTGTTTGTCAAAGAGCTTGTTAAAACCTATTACAGGTTCAAAATTACAATTAAGTCACCACCTACGATCATCCTCGATTTAGGCCCTAAGACATCTGAAAAGGAGTCCAACTGCTCAATAACCAGTCATTCTTTGTTGCTACGACTTGGCCTATTACAGATGTTGATTAAAAATAAGTCTTCGCCATCCCTAGTAACCATTTGTAGACCCATCACATCACATGATGGTATATACAATGGAACAATATCAATTTCGAGTGTGATTCTTATCCATATTACCAGACCCCCTGATGGTCTACCCCTTGATGATGGGTTAGCGTCCACACTGAACGTCTTAAAGCCCACTCTGTGGGGGGTTTCCTGTAACCAAGTCTCCTGAAGGACTATAATATCACTCTGTTCTATGTATTCATTCCATATCATATCTGTTAGATTCCTATTTAGCCCTGCTATTTTCCATGAGGTGAGCTGCACTTCCAAATTCTTACTCAGTTATATGGTTGAATGTCGCCTAACTCTTACATTTTCATTTGATTGTATTACGTTTTTGGTATTCAAAGGATAATCCAGGTATGGCTTTAAACAGGAAACCTGTAACATCAATTCAGGCTCCGTTTCCCTCTGCTTTACTGGCTCATTTGTCCTAACCATTGGAACACTCTGTACATCTGTGCACTGTCCAGGTACCCCAGAAGAATTTAACCGGGGCACTGCATAGGCATTCGCTATATGTAGTCAGTCTTCATCATCTAAGGACAATTGTCCTTCAAATCTTTTTGCAAGTAGAAGAGTGCCCACATTATTAGTACTGCTGCCAATTGGTGGTCTATAAAAATAACCTAATGGGAGAGTGCAGATACAAGTGTTTTTAAGCGAGCTCTCTTCTTGGACATTTAATATATTCCTAACCAGTTGGGGGCATCTGAAGTTAATCACCATGCAATCTCCTCTTATGTTCTTCAGCGATTCCCCCAGCCACCCTACTCTGCGAACCATAAGAATATCTTCAATGTTTAGTGGGCAGAAGCGTTCACATTTCAATAGCCAGACCACTACTTTATTCTGTAGGTTAGCCCAAGCTTCCTTCTGCTCTCTTCTTAAGGCAGGGACTCCAGCTAACACCAATACATAAGGACATGATGCTGGGGTTAACTGTAAAACCTCCTCATTGGGTATTAAATCTGTACCTTTTGGACTGTATATTACTGTCTTACCAGAGTGACGGCCTGGTCTATCAGGGGCTATTTGAACTTGCGGTCTATTTGTCAGGCTCATTTCTGTTCCAGCTATAGCCCGCAGCCTGCCCTCAATATGCCCTTTTTTACGGTACTCCAAGTCGTTAGATTTAAGTAGAGGTGCATCTCTGGGCACATTACCCTCCTGCGTGTTCCATCTTTACCATTGGTGACCCAACCCTCCATTTGTGATTGCATTTGCAATTGTGTCTGTGCTTGGGGGCCTCCCTCCTGAATATTTGTGCAAGTAAGGCCATCACTCAACCTCGAGTGCCCTAATATAGTATTCAGTTGATCCATTTTATTATCTAACAAGCCTAAATTGGCACTTGTGCGATCCTCCAACTGGCTTACCCTTGCTTTAAGCTCAGATTGTAGGGACATTTTTATTGTGTGCTCTAACCTTTCCACTATTTCCTCTGTCTGGAAGGTATATGGAGCATAATGTGGTTCTGTCTGTGTGCTGATTGAATTTTTAATAACATTCGTTCTTCTGCATAACAATCACATTTTGTCGCTTTAGTTGGCCCCCACCTTTCTTCACCTTTGAGTTCCTCGCAGCAGGATTATCTTTCTTGTGTACCCGCTGTTCTTGCCCCTTTTTCCCCACAAGCAAACTTTGCTTCCGTAGCCTGGATGTTATACCAGGACTAGATGAGCTACTCTTCGCCTCTAAAGATACTTGCAGAGAAATTGTGGGAGTATTTGATAGCCGCGAGTCATTTTCCACCGTTATTGTAGGGCTCAGAGAGTTTGTTTGCAGATTGTCAATAGGTTTAGGGGAAAACAGTAACCTATTTGTAGAGGAATTAGTAGGGTCAAGAGATAACCGCCTTTCTGCTAGTTGGATTTCGTGGTTCAATAATGATTCTGCTCTTATGATAAAGACGTCTAATGTGGCAGTAGGGCCCTTGGGATTACTCATAACCATATCTCTCAACTTGCAAGAACAAGGAAACACAGTAATTAAGGACCAGGATTAAGTATTAGCAAGAAAACAGTCTATGTAGCAGCTACTGGGGGCCCACGCCCTCTAAACTGGGTTTAACACAAATATTTGGGCTTACCCAACAGATGTCAATGTTCGAACGTCAGGGGGGTAGCCCAGTCCAGTCTCAGCCAGTCTCTAACAGGTGCGGACGGGCCTGCCCTTGGCCCAGGCTTTGCCCGGGCAGCGCCTGGGCACGCCCGTGCATGTCCCACGCAGCGGGAGCCCTTGTGGAGTTTTAAAGTGCCTCCTGGTGAAAATGTAAATGTAAATGTCATGGTACTTATAGAGCGCACTGTCACCAGACGGTCACCTTGCGGTGTCGCCTATGCGGCTTCCTGGCGCTGAAACTCATACCGCTGTGGAACCCCTCCTGGCTTTCCCTGTGAGTGTCCACTCCTGGGCACCCCCAGGGTGACGCCAGGCGTCCTTAGCGCTGTTGGGGCCGGTGTGGAGGCTAAGCAAGCTATTGCCAAGAGTTGCAGCGTGGGGCCCGTGATTAGAATAGGCACCGAGGCGAGAATTAACAGGCCCGAAGAAATTGAGTCCGAGACCCCACCGGGGCGGGAATCGAACCCTGGTCCCTGGCCAGAACTCTGCATCAGGGTCTGCCGCTCTAACCATTGAGCCACATTCCTCCACTAGAGGTGCGTAGGCATGGTGCTGTGTCTGGAACCGCATGGGGACGCTGTGGGATGTAGTCCCTGGTACCCGTGTGAGGAAGGAACACAATGCGGGGCAAGGAGCGTCCAAATTGATGTTGCAGTCCCCTTGGACCGTGGCTGGGTTTGGTGATAGCTATGGCAGCAGCGGTAGTGGAGTGAGTAAAGGGACCCCCGCTGCGGGAGCCCTTGTGGAGTTTTAAAGCACCTCCTGGTGCTTAGGCTTGATGCTGTGTCCGGCACCGCAAGGGGACGCTGGGGGATGTAGTCCCCAGCACCTGCATCAAGAAGGAACACAATGCGGGGCAAGGAGTGTCCAAATCGACATTGCAGTCCCCCCGGACCGTGGTTGGGCTTGGCAATAGCTGTGGCAGCAGTGGCAGTGGCGTGAATAAAGGGACCCGCGCTTCGGGAGCCCTTGTGGAGTTTGAAAGCTCCTCCTGGTGCTTAGGTGTGATGCTGTGTCCGGCGCTGCAAAGGGACGCTGGAGGATGTAGTCCCCGGCACCCACATCAGGAAGGAACAAATTGCCGGGCAAGGAGCGTCCAAATCAATATTGCAGTCCCCTCGGACCGTGGCTGGGCTTGGCGATAGCTGTGGCAGCAGCAGCAGTGGCATGAGTAACGGGTTTCTTACTTCACTTTGTACTAGGATTCACCATGGGCACCTTATACTGCGGCTTCTATCTGCATTTGACACTCCCTAAGAAGTTGGCTATAGTGAAGTGTTGTGCCCCTCAGGGAGGTGGGTGCCTTAAAATACTATGTTTGAAGACACACTTGAGAATGTGAAGGAAATTCAAAGTGAAGCCACGAGAGAAGAGTTAGCAAATTGACAAGTATGGGAAGCAGAGATAGATGTTGCCAGATGCATATGTTCTCCCTGTAGTTACAATGGCCCACGGCCCAGCCCACATTAGTGATAAGGGTATGTGCAAGTTGTTAGAACCTGTAAGGCAGTATGAGAACATTTCGAAGACTCCTGCCCATTTAGTGAAGAATTCTATAGGGGAAACAGTGTTTACAAAACAGTCATTATATCGCAGTGCTATTACAACGCAGTTGTTACAACAACCGCATTTTTGGTACGCAATACCATTACATCGCAAGTCATTAGAGCGACTTGCTGTACGGGGCGCTAAGGTATTGGAAATGAATTCCAACACCTTCCCTACTGTTGCGTAAACTGGAGTAGGAATAGTAAATAATAATATTCCTATGTCCAGCACACCCCCTACAGCAAGTCAATCTAATGACTTGCGATGTGAAGGTATTGCCTAATAATAACGCAGTCGTTGTAACAACTGTGTTGAAAAAGAACGCAATGTAATAGTATGACATGCTATATTCATTTTACTGGATCCATGATGCACAATCCAGGAAAAGGTACTCCTACCCACCCGGCAATTTCACACCAACTACTTTTGAAGTCCTGCAGATGGACTTCATAGAACTGGAGCAGTGCAATCATTTGAATTATGTTTTAGTGGTTGTTTGAGCTTTTAATAAACGGGTTGAAGCTTATCCTACTGAAGACAATACAGCTGTTACGACAGCAAAGATACTCCTGAAGGAGTTTGTTGTAACTACTGTCAATGTTCACCTTATTCCCTGTTTCCCCTTTCACCTCTCCCTCCTCCCTCTTTGCATGTTGGTACATTCCATTCTGACAGCCAGGCGCCCGCTCTGGAATGTTGACAGAGCGGACCGGCGCCCTGGTTGACAAGCTGACGGCTTTCTGTTGTGATTTACTAACTATTAAAGAAACTGGAATTAGACCCTTGTGTCCCTCATCACTACATTTCTTGGCGACGAGGAGAAGGAAACTGGGCCAGGGACAGTCATTGCCGTTTCCCTGGAATTGATTTAATGCTTGTTGACGGAGGAAGTTAAACGGAGCCGGTGAAACTAAGGATGAAGCGAGTGACCGATGCTGGGTGTCACCAACTGCTGTTTAAGCCTCACAAGTAAGGAGATTAGGAGTGACATTTGCGAGAAAATAACTTTGAAGGGTTGGTTACATTATCGGTTGCCAGGTCGGGCATCGCGTTGCCTGTGAACGAAACTGAAGGGGTGGTGTGTCATCGTTCATACTGGTGTGCTGGGTCGGGCACATACCGCGAACTTGAAGGGAGAGCTCAAGTCATGCAGCTTCACTGAAACCAGCTAATTTTCAAGTTGTTTGAGGGGCGATTAGCAGAACCACCTTTACTGCGTTCCTGTTGTGAGGCGCCCTGTATTCATCACCGGGAATTGTTCTTCGGCGCATTTAAACTACCGACGCTCTGAAAGGATTAGGGGGAATCCTCGGCTTCACAGGAAGCTTTCAAGCGCGCATTAACCAACGGCGCTGACTGAAACATAGCGCGAGGCAGAGCGCTTACTGAAACATAGCGCGAGGCAGAGCGCTTACCGGTATCTTCGCTCAGGGATATGTGGTGACTCAGTGGACTCTTGTTCGTCTCTCGCTCTCATGTGGGAACTTGGAAGGGCAGTGTTGTGGAGTTGAGAGAGGCAGCAGCTATTGGAGTGCACGCCCGTATACCTCAGCTCCAGAGCGGCCTCTTCCTGACAGGGATTATTTCGAGGGGAAGCTTCGCTACAGGAAGTTCCCGCCAGTCGGAGGGAAAGCAGGCAACCTCATTGGACTAAACTTATCGACCTTGGAAGCAGAAAGAGGACTGCATAAACCTCTGTGTTAATTACATTCCCCCCAGTGTACACATATTCAGTGGCAATATAGGAAAGTGTTGTTTTTTCTCATGTTTTTTGGCGGAAACAAGTGTGTTATTCAGCTTAGAAACCCAGCAACTAGTGGCATAGAGTCATTTTCACGTTTTTAGTGTATTGTTGTTTTTTTTTTTCTTCATTGAGAAAAGTTAGAAATACAAGCATTTTAGGAACTTTATGGCAATGGCAGGCGCAGGAATGAGCCAACCCCCACCTTTTCTTAATGAATTAGGAGAACCAGTAATCCCTTGGAGAAGGTGGGAAGGTATCTTCAAATCTTACTTAATAGCAATTGGAGGCAGCAACTACACTAATATACGCAAACAACACATATTGCTACATAATTTGGGCACACATGGGAGGAAAATATATGAAGATATAACTGGGAGATTTATTGAGGATGAGCAAGAGGAAGTGGAGGAAGGTGTCAATGTATATGAAAGTACGCTAAGAGAATTAGCGGCTCATTTTAAGGAGAAGATAAATGTGGTTATGGAAAGACATAAGTTTTTTAAGAGAGTTCAGAAGAGGGAGGAGAAAGTGAGTAAATATGTAGCTGTGTTGAGAGGTTTGTCAGCCACATGTGAGTTTGGTCAACTCACAGACTCTCTAATAAGAGACCAGTTGGTGAGGTGCACCAATGAAACCAAGATACAAGAGGAATTACTTACCAAGAACCCCAATCTTGAGGAAGCAATAAACATAGCTAAAGGTTTAGAGCACACAGCACGTTGCATGAAGGAAATGAGAGTTACAGAGGGTACAAACAGAGAGAGGTCTGAAAGCAAAGTTAGTACTGAGGGTGAAACGGTTTGTAAAGTAGGGGACAAGAGTAAAGAGGTTAATCGAAGCAAGCCCAGTACCACAGTGTGTTATAAATGTGGCAGTCCAAATCATTTGGCAAATAACTGGAAGTGTCCTGCAAGGAATGTACATTGCAGAAAGTGCAACAGGTGGGGGCATTTTTCCAAAGTATGTAAGGCACCTGGCAGAGCAGTGCATGTTATCGAGGAGACACCCCAGGAAGAGGGAAGAGAAAAATCGTACATTTTTCAAGTGGGGGATGAGGAAGATAATAATGATGATGTTTACCCCAAATGTGATGTCTTACTTGACGGAGTGATGTTTAGTATGTATGCTGATTCGTGCTCCCCTTATACTTTAGTAGATAAGAAAGTGTTTGAAGATAAGTTTGCTAATCATCCTGTAAAATTGTTGCCACCAGACATTAGTCCCAAAGGTTACAACAAAGGGAAGATCTCCCTTGAGGGAATGGTAACCATGAGAATCTCATTTAAAGATAGGCACACAGTAGGGAAGGTGTATGTTTCCACGAGAGGCTCGACCCTATTGAGCTGGAAACATCAGAGGCAGTTGGGAATCATACTTGATCCAAACAACAAAGAGCAGGTATTGTTAATTGACCCAGAAGGTATATCAGAGAATCTCACTAATGAGTTTAAGGAAGTGTTCAGTGATGGATTGGGGGTATTTAAGAACTACATGCATAAGATTGTGCTAAAGGAGGGGGCGGTGCCTGTAGTGCACAAGACCAGGTCTATACCTTTGCGCATGAGAGACCCTCTCCAGCAGGAACTTCTGAGGCTGGTTAAGGAGGGAGTCATCACAGAAATCGAGAGTTCAGCCTGGTTGGCCCCGATTGTCATCATGGCCAAAGATAAAGGGAACAGCATAAGACTCTGTGTAGACCTGAGGGACCTCAATGCGAATATTCTTGTGGACAGGTTCCCTCTTCCCAGGATAGGGGAAATGCTAAGCACGATCAGGGGTGCCAAGTATTTTAGCGTGCTTGACCTATCCTCCGCCAATTACCAAATCAAGCTTCACCCGGACTCCCAGATACTGATAGCGTTCACCACCCCATTTGGAAATTTCAAGTTTCAGAGAATGCCTTTCGGATTGGCATCGGCAGCTGCTGCTTTCCAAAGAGTCATGCAACATGTGTTAAAAGACTGTAGGAACACCATCTGTTTCCAGGATGACATCCTGATTTTTGGAGGTTGCGAAGAGGAACACAATGAAATGGCTAGAAGAGTGTTGGAAAAGTTGAAAGAGGTGGGCTTCACCACGAAGCCTTCAAAATGCAAACTAGGAGTAAGTTCGGTGGATTACCTGGGACACACTCTATCTGAAGATGGCATCAAACCTAAACATGACTTAGTGAAGGCAGTGGAGGATGCTCCCATTCCCAAGAGTAAAGAGGACATACTGTCCTTCCTAGGTCTTGCAGAATACATGGCTAAATTTATTAAGGATTTTGCTATGGTGTCGCAACCATTAAGAGACTTGATAAAGAAGGACAGTGTTTTTGAATGGGGAAAAGACCAGGATGTGTCCATGAAGAGCATAAAGAAGGCTATCATTGAAGCCCCGTATATAGGGAAGTTTGATCCCAATGGTGTAACCATCATATCTACGGACGCCAGCAACAAAGGCATAGGGGCAACGCTTGCACAGAGAGAGGGCAACCAGATGAACGTGGTAGCCTTCGCATCAAGAACCCTCACAGTATCGGAGAAGAATTACTCCACCATAGAGAAAGAGGCCCTAGCTGTCTATTGGGCCATCTGTCACTACAAGTTTTTCATTTGGGGTATTCCGTTTGAAGTGCAAACCGACCATAAACCCCTGGTCTCACTGTTCACCAAGAAGGATATGGAAAGCATGACACCTAGGATAGCTAAATGGGCAGTGGGACTACAAGCTTACAACTTCAAGGTCTCCTATATACCTGGACAACAAAATAGAGTTGCTGACTTCCTATCAAGAGCACCTGCAGATGGAGAGGAGGTTGAGGAAATGAAGAGTAGCTCAATCTTGGAAGTGCGACTAGCGGCAGTGGAAAAAGCGTCATGGGAAACCCAGATGGAACGAGATGATGTCATGAAGAAGGTGAAGAGGTATATACTATCTGGATGGCCCAAGAAATGCAAAGACATGGAGACAGAGATCCAGCCGTATTGGAACGTGAGGGAGGATCTATCTGTGGAAGGTGACCTAATACTGAAATCAGGGAAAGTGGTCCCACCAGAAGCATTAAGAAGTAAGGTAGTGGAGCTGGCTCACGAGGGACATCTAGGCAGAAGCTTGTGCAAAGCCAGACTTCGTGCAGACTACTGGTTTCCTACCATGGACAGAGAAATGGAGGACAAGGTGCGTGACTGTTATGCGTGTGCCCTGAGTGACAAATCCAAGATCACGAGGAGGGCACCTTTGTCACCAGTTGAAGTTCCGGAGGTTCCTTGGAGCAAGTTAGGCTTCGACATAGCGGGTCCTATCCATGGCAAAGGGCCTCAAGACAAGTACTTATTGGTCCTAGTTGACTACTTTTCAAGCTGGATTACCTGCAAGACTGTTCACAATGTGAGCACCAAAGTCATAGTTGATTTCTTGAAAGAGGTGTTCACACTAAAAGGCATACCCTCAACACTGGTGACAGACAATGGCGTACAACTGATCTCAGAAGAGATGAAGGACTTCCTCAAAGACTGTTCGGTGACCCATGTTCGCACGCCGCTGTATTGTCCCAAAGCAAATGGGAAAGTGGAAAGAGTGAATCGTATGCTGAAAGAGTGCATACAATTGGCCAACCAAGCAGGGGAAAACATTGAGGAAGCCATAAGGGACATGTTGTGGGCATACCACACCACACCGAAGTCCACTACAGGATGCACACCCTTTGAGTTGTTGAGGGGAAGAAAAGCTGGCACGAAACTCACACCCAGTTGGATGGGGAGAAAACAAATAAAGGAGACCGATCACAAAGAGATCAAGAGGAGAATTGTAGACAGTCAGCAGAAATACAAGGAATGGTACGATAAGAAGTGGGGGGTGAAGGAGAGAGAATTTCAGGAAGGACAAGGAGTTTATGTAAAGAAACCAGAGAGACTGTGGAGTGGAGGCAACAAGTTGTTTGCTCCCAAGACCATCCAGCAACCAAATAGAAACTCTGTGGTGGTGGATGATGGTAGACTGTGGAGTCATGATCGAGTGGTTCCAGCAGAAAGGGGAGAGCCCAGGACAGTAATGAGAAGAGGGGGAGGTGATGACATCAGGGAAAACATCAGATTAGACAGAAGGAGTGACAGATTTAGGACCTCTCCCCAGAGGCACAAACAGTACATAATGAGATAGACACTAGTACTTAAGTCATAGGAGCACAGGATCCCCACCATTATATACCCAGCATTTTTCAGTTATTTCCCTTAAGGAGGATGATGTGTTGTAACTACTGTCAATGTTCACCTTATTCCCTGTTTCCCCTTTCACCTCTCCCTCCTCCCTCTTTGCATGTTGGTACATTCCATTCTGACAGCCAGGCGCCCGCTCTGGAATGTTGACAGAGCGGACCGGCGCCCTGGTTGACAAGCTGACGGCTTTCTGTTGTGATTTACTAACTATTAAAGAAACTGGAATTAGACCCTTGTGTCCCTCATCACTACAGAGTTCTATCCTCGTTTCATGCTTGCCCCGCTTGATTGGAAGTCATTTCAATGCCAAGGTCATTCAGTTAATTTGTGATGGCCTGCACATAAAACAGAAAGTTCCTGCTGTAAACCAGCCGCAGTCAGCAGGTGTGTTTGAGTAGTACGATGGTACTCTCAAATTGAAAATGGCAAAGACTCAGGAGACAGCAGGGTTACAGTGGCCAGATGCTTTACCATTAGCACTTTTGTCAACAAAACTACAGCACATTCTAAGGTTGGATTGTCACAGTAGAGGTCATGTTTGGACGCCCGGCAAATGTTTGGGGCGTCCCTCGACGGTTCACTGATGTTGAGTACCCCCTTGTTGATTGATTACCTGTGCCAGTTAACTGAAAATGTGCGTTCTATTTACTAACAGGTCTGGTAGACCCTACCAATTATGCCAGAGGGGCCCAGACATGATATTCAGCTTGGTGATTACATATTGGTTTGAAACTTTCAGCAGAAGATTAGTTTGGACTCGTGCAGGAAGGGACCACTCCAGGTCTTGTTAGCAACCCACACCGCCGTTAATGTTTCTGTCCGGAAGAACTGGATTCATGCCTGCCATTGTAGGAGGGTGCCCCTGCCAATACCCTATGATCGGAGGGTCAAGGAGGGGGTAGCTAACCAGGAGTGTGAACAGATTCCTCGTTTTGTTCCATTCAGCAACACAGTACACACATTGGCGCAAAGTGACAAGGATAAAGACGACATCCAGAATGAGGCTTTGCCACCAGAATAAGAGCTAATCAGGAACTCCTTTTGTGCTGATCCCTCTGTGCTTTGAATCACCAGGTACAATCTGCCACCACTGCTGTGGCATAGTGCAGAAAAGGAGAAGTCAGATTGGACAGGGATGAATTGTGCAAGTTAGGGTGTACTTTGCTGTAGTAACAAAGGAGCAAGTTTAGTGTGATGTGAGATTGATGCACTGTTTGAACATTGGACAGGATAGATCACATGTACTCCCTTGGGGGGTACATTATCCGGATCAGCGTGGGATACATCAAGAGCATAGGACAGAGCAAGCTCCACCGCTGTTGCTCCTAGAGCACCAAAGTTTTGATTAACTATAGGAGCCTGAATCAGTGAGGCTATGACGGACACTGGGAACTTGTATACATCTCTTACTAGCAATTTACCCCCCCTTGCTTTATCATTTGCTATGCACCTCTTTGGCAGAATGGTTGCTGATGAAGAGCATCCATAATTCACCCTGTTCACATACGAAAAGCTTGGTCGACGAAGCAAAAAGTGGTCTGTGCTGTTCTTGTGTTGCTGCTGTTGTTGGTTTTAGGTGGACGTCTTGGGTCTTGGAATGTGATCAGAATGCACCATCATGTACTACACACAAGATTGTTTCTCAAGTTTGTACAAAAAGCACAATCCTGAGCAATGCATTTCTAGATACACATAAAAAATTATTTGGTGAATGTACAGTTTGTTACCCTTCTGAATCTGTTAAAAGTTTATGGACTGCTTACCCATTGTCGTTGAATAATTATATGTAGGTTCGCCTACCCCAATTCATAGAGGTAGGGGGTGTGTTTGTGATGGAATATCCCAGTCCTTATTTGTATTATAGGAAGCCACAAGGGAAGGGATATCCAGGTTGCGACACTAATATGTACTGTAACAATTTGTATTTGGAGGAACAGAACGTCACCTTAGTTGGCTGGCATTATCAAGATCTGACTGTTACTCGAAAGGCAGACTATTATCCTGCATGTTGTCCGATAGTAAACAATATTGACGCATTTCTATACATAAATTGTTCTGGAGTAACATTGTTCAGAAATACAATGTCTTTAGTGAAAAAGAAGGATCCGAGTACAGTCGGACTGAACACCAGATATGCTCCTGTAGATTATCAAGGTCCACTTTATGAACACCAGGATTTTACTTTCTGCCCAATGGTACTTATTGAAATGTTTATAATGGTACGGAGCATGTTGCTCTAGGGGTGGTGCTTCCTCTTGGTGTGCCCTGTAAGTATAGTAAGCCAAATATAAGATGGGTTGAAAGAACACTGATGAAGGAGTTCTGCGATGGAGTGACAGACCTTGAGGTCAATAATTATCATAATAGTATCACCTTTGGGTATATTCTTTCCTCCATTAATACCTTTGGTGGTACCGCTATGGCCAGGGGTGAAAGGGCTATGGAATATTTTGAATGTTTGCTGCAGATACTGTCTAAGTCCACAGTCGTGGCTTTGCATGACATCACCACCCGAATGGAAAGTATGTGAATATATTCTGAGCAAACTAGATATGTAGTTGATTTCATCTTAACTAAGAGCGGTGGTGTGTGCGCGGTAGTAGGAGACCAGTGTATAGTCAGGATTACTAATATGGAAAATAATATTACCCTACACATTTTAGATATATTGGAAAATGATAAAGGAATGGGGAGCGGGAATTGGAGTTAGTCCCTCTTTGGTGGATGGGGTTGAATCGTAGATTGGGTGATCTATTTTGTTGTGATTATGATTGCTTGCTGTGTTCTGGTAAAGTGTCTCCCCTTGTGTTGAGCTTACTGCACCAGCTTTCTCGCCCCTAAGAGAATATCGATCCATGATACCAATGCTACAATTATGATTCAAAAGGAATTGAATGATCTCATGCAAATCGATGAAGGTATTTTTGAGTCTTCTTCCCTCCTTACTATTTCTCTCCCTGAAGCTGAAGAAATGAAATGCTCCTAAATCAATTTATTTTGTTTTATTGAATGATATGTCTTTTGTTATCATATATAATTGTATAATTGCTTAGCTCATGCAAAAAGGAGGGTCTGTTTGTATACAAAGTATGTTTTTGTATTGTTTTTACATAAGTTGGCTGTTGCAGCTCCATTTTGTGTACCAGCTCTATTTTGTATCATGATCGAAACGTATTCTCTGGTATTTCCAAGAAACAGCCTTCTCTAGTTTATTTTTTTGGGAGCTGAGTTCTGCCACACTAATGAATGCACTGTTCTTATTAGCGCATACCTTTCCTTTAGAGGTAAGCCCTCTCCCACTTGTCTAGTGGCAGGCACAGGCAGGATGGCCTTGACTGATAGATAATGTGTTCCCGGATTCAGAACCGATAATTACTCCTTTGTAATTTACTATCCAGCTGCGTTTTATCTGGACAATTCCATGGTAGGTGTCTTCATTGATTCTGAAATGTACACAATGTATAGTTATGCTTGCTGAAGTCAGACTCTCTCTGCAGAACTCTTAGCGACTGGGCAGACAGGGCTCGCTGTGAGCGAACTTTAAATAAACTGTTATTGGTTTGTATTCTCTACTCTCTGACCAATTCTCTGCTTCGTAGAAGGCAGAGAGGGGGCTGTGAGTGACCTGAATCGGGCCACTTCCTTCAGCAGGCTGGGTTAAATGGTGAGAACCATTTTGAACATGCGATATGGCACACAGTTTGTGTGCTATACCTACAGATAATGCATACAATATATGTAAGTCACCCCTACAGCAGGATTTATAGCTCTGAGTCAGGGTGCATTATATTACTTGTGATGACATATCTGCATGTGCTGTTTGTCCCCTGTGATATTTCATTCTATTACTGGGCATGGCAAGTGAACAGGGAAGCCTTCTTAACCATATGTACTGGGCACTGGTCATTATTAGTTAGACAGCTACAGGATGGCTTCACTGAAACTACTGGTGTTTGGTATCAGTTACCTTGTCTTTATAAATCCATGTTGATTACAGAATTAGATTTATTCTGACTGCCCCCCGTAGGTCACCTTAGAGGTGCCCCTTGAAAACCGAACACTGTCAAGTGTGCTGGCTGACTGGTATCTTTCATCCTGTCACCAAAGACGAGTTTATGACCACCTTCTAAGGAGAGTCTGAGATCTCAGTCGTTAGAAAAATTGCCTGTTCTGGCAGGAGGTGCTTGCAACTCCTCCAGCAGGATGGCTAGCTTTTAGCATATCAAGGCCAGACGCTTCAAAACCCCTGCTGCCTTTTATATGCAACCCAGGCTTCCCCCAGGCCTGGGAGATGCCACCCCTTTGCATCAAGGCCCATTTGGAACCAGAGCAGGTGGAAAAATTAGATAGTCAGAAGGTCTGTCACACTTACAGGTCAGGTGCACCCCTAAGGTGTGCCACCTAAAGTGAACAGCGGATAAAAGGTTTCCTGATTTTTTAATTGTTGAAACTAAAAAACATTGGGACAGTTTTACACCCACTCTCCCCAGTAAGTGATAATATATTGGGGGTAGTCATCCTAGGCATAAGTAGTCCTTTGGATGCTACACTATACTCCCCTTAACACCTTTACATTCAGTATTTTGGGTTCTTCAGAACTTCAGAATTGTTTACTGAGAACTGATGGAAGGACAAAGAAAAGCAGCCATGCGAGAACTAAGGATTTTACCTCTACTTGGTGCCATACACTGTCTTGCTGCTGGAACCTCAACAATTGTACCAGTCCAACTCATCCAGAATCTGTGTATCCTCTCAAACCAATGGAGAACTATTCAGCACCTCCAACAACCAAACAGCATCTCTTTTGGGGTGGGGAAGCCATTTCCCTGCATCTGGAGGCACCAATAGCATCTATTCGGTGCCTAGTGTTGTTGGCCATTGGGCCCACCGAAGGAGCAGTGCAGCAGGAGGTGGTCCCTAAGTCTGGGTTCTGCTGGACTGGTCCCCTCTTGCAGATACTGTTGCTTTTGACAGGTCCTAAACTCCATCACGTAGCACTCAAGGATACCAATGAGACCAGCACCTCTGCACTTGGACACCCAGGGCCGGAATGGAAACCCGAATTTGCCCTGGAAATTTTTTCTCACAATTCCATGGGGAAGCACTGCCTGTCCCCAGGAATCTGGAAACACTTGCTTTCTGCTTTTGTTACTAGAGGCCAATATTTCAGCATCACTGCAAAACTGGCCCCTGGTAACAAAACCATCCCCCACCACCACAAAACAGTCCCCCGCCCTTCCAGCCTCCTTGGGAAATGCACTATGCCCATTACAGCCAGTTTGGCCTTGCAGACACCCCAGGGCACTGTGACCCAAACTGCTTGTGGTTTCTTTGATCTTGGGCCCTAAGCCCCTTAAATGATACCTCTTGCAACCCTTTACAAGTATACCTATTCAGTACATGTCTTTTCCCCATAGGAAAATATTAGTGCGTTCGAGGCTCATGCCTCAAATCTAACAGCTGTGATTTTCTACTATTTTACCTTTGAAAACCAATAACTTCTAAAGTGACCTCAAAAATCTTGGTACTATAAAAAGTATAAAATACTGTTAGGTTTCTAAATTGGTCTTGAATTTCTTTTTGAGCGTATGTTTCACTTATTGGCTCTGTGTGTTGAAGAAATGTTCAACTCTCCCCTCTGATCAGCTCAACACTAAGACAGCATCTGTGTCCCAGCTTTTCTCTAGCCCCCAAGAGGGACTCTTGGTTACCCGCACCTCCAGTGGGTTTACTTTCTACAAATGTGGATCATGCTGTTTGTGTTGTTTTGCAATTGACAACATTATAAGTTTCAAGTATAACACATCAAGAATTTAGGATTTTTTCTATCATCAATTGCAATGCTAAGTATGTCATCTATTGTATTAAATGCATCTGCAATTTGATATATATGGGAATTACAGTCAGGCCCTTGAAAGAAAGAATTCTGGAACATGTCTGTTCAATACGTAACAATACTCCGAATCATCCCATTGCTTTGCACTTTCACGAGGAGGATCAGTTCAATGAAATGTTAAACATCAGCTCCCATGGTTTAGACCAAGTAAAACCTCTCCCCAGAGGCGGGGATAGAACACTCAAATTAAGGCAATGTGAAACCCATTGGATTATTAAGCTACGTGCAGTGGAAAGGGGCTTAATGTGGACAAAGAACTACATGTATTTCCTTTAGGCCATGGATTAAAACATTTGCAATATGTGTCATTGATAAGTTTAAACCATTATGTGGTTTTAAATCTGAGAATGATACATATTGTGATCCCCTATTTTCATCTTTTGTGACTTAGCGCTCTCAGGGATTACTAACATTATCACACCTGCTATATTGATGACGTCACGCTCTCTGTTTTTTTAATAATAATGACATGCGTATTTCATCAGCCTTGCTATGCTCACATTGTAATGCTAAAAATCGGTGACCATGACGAGGAACGCTGCCTCCTTTTTGGACTTTGTCTGCACTTGGCATACTGATCATACTGATCATACTGTGTACATGAGAACATCTGAGATTGGGTAGCCTCAGGCAGTGCTATCGTCGGGCACCGAGCTTCTTTTTATATTTACGGCTCAGAGTTTGTGCATTGTGCGAGCTGCAATCGATATCTGCATGGGGCGATAAGAACTGTCTTTGTTGTTCAACATAACTGGTGTTTGTGGGTTCATTGAAGCCATTGTAATGGTCTGCCTGAAATGACCACATGGTGCTTAGGACCAGGGCAGAACGTTTCACTAAGAAATTTTTTGTTTTAAAATTGCAATCTGCAGTGTATCAACAGAGGCTTGCTCCCAATAACCTCTTTTAGTGTGTCTTCCTGAGTAAGTACTTGCCAATGTCAACTGCAAATCTTATATACTTATGTATTATACTAATGTACTTAAACAGAATAGGGAGTGAACAGTGCAATCTTTCTTCTGTTCTTGGTTGTGTTCTTACTCTTTAGTAGGGACACCTGTTTCACTTTGTTAACCCTGTGTCGTGCTTGCATCAGTAGCCCCCTGTTGTATCTTCTGTCCGTGAATCTGTTCTCAACCTTATCTAGTTCCTGATCCAAGACCCTTTCTTCACTACAGTTTTGTTTTATATGGTATTGCCTTGATCTGTGACAATGGATGAGTACTACTGGCATGCAGGAGTGAATTACAACCTGTAGGTTTCCTATTAACCTTGGGCGGAGTTCATGGAGTTGCACTTCGCGGAACTCGTGAAGTGCAAAAAAACTCAGCTGCACTACGCGGTGCTCCGCAAGTGGCAGAGTACGATAGAAAAATGCAGTTTGCGGTGATTTCACAGTGCCGCATGCTTGTCCGCACTGTGGAATCATCACAAACAGCACCATGCACAGGGTGAGCAGTCCCTGCTTTCCTTTTCTGCCGCTCGAGTAGATTTTTACTCTAGCAATAGCTTTCTCAACGCAAACGGGATCTTTCTCAATGCGAACGGTAAATAGCATATGAAACCACTC
Source organism: Lissotriton helveticus (assembly GCF_964261635.1). Taxonomy (NCBI): domain Eukaryota; kingdom Metazoa; phylum Chordata; class Amphibia; order Caudata; family Salamandridae; genus Lissotriton; species Lissotriton helveticus. The sequence goes on along the minus strand of NC_136063.1, from coordinate 10,613,911 downwards.
GTAATGAAAAACCTGACCCACCCCTCCCCTCGCGATAAGAAATCTCGCCAGGAGGTTGATTTTCCACACTCGCGTTCGCCAACTTGATGTTGGCTATCGCAAATGAGGAAAAAACTTGCAGAGAGGTTGATTTTCCTCGCTCGCGGTCACCAACTTGACGTTGATAAATGCAAGCAAGGTAAACGTTTTTGGGAACTCCTCAAGATCCGCATTACTCATAGTGTGGAAAACTCTGCAAACTCCGTGAGCGGAGCGGAGTACACCACCCAGGGTTATTTCCTATAGGGCAATGTCACAAGCTTGTTGTTATGCACCTCTATGCTCACATCAAGGTAATTGGTTTTGGATTCACTCTGTTCCTTGGTAAAAGTATTGTTGTATATGTTATTTTTGAGGTACTGGAAAAAAGTTTCCAAAGCTTCTTTGGTGCCAGACCACAGCAAAATAACATTGTCAATATATCGCCCCCGAAATGGGATGTTTTCCAACCATTCTGCAGCGTTCTCTCTTTATGTTTAAGTTCAAACCAACTCATGTAGAGATTGGCATATGAGGTCAACAATTTTGCCCATATAGCCACACCCTGAGTTTGACTGAACCAGTTACCATCGTGTGTGAAGCAGCTGATCACAAGAGCTAATAAGATCATCTCTAATACCATGTTGGTGTGTTCGAACAATTCCGTAGGACGGGAGTCTAGGAAGTGTTGTACTGCCTTCATGCCCAAATTAGTCAGAATGCGAGTGTAGAATGTTCAAACATCAAGTATCACAAGTAGGTGTCCTGTTACCCATTCAACATCTGCTGGTTTGCTTTACAGGGCACAAGTGTCCTGTCAGTATGATGGTAAATTCATCCCTTGTGTTTTTTTTCTTCTATTCTTCTTTTTGATCTGTTCTGGTAAAGCATAGTGATCTGTGGGTAAAAACGGATGACTTTTTCTTTTCAAAAACACTAAATATCTTGCCTTCACTCTCATGTGTGCAATGGATTTCATTTGCGCTCAACCTTCTATTTGTTCTTTTTTTTTTTTTTTTTTTTTTTTTTTTATTTACCCAAAAAGCACGTACTTCAATACATCTTTACATTCTCTTGGCTTTTTCACATGGTTGGGCTTATTGCAGAGACCCACTTGGGTATCCTCCAACTGTTGTAGAGCATGTGTAATGCCAATGTAATATGCTTTTGCAGCTTTGAAAAAGTTTGAGGGGACAAAACACGTGTCGGATGCAGTGTTTGGATCTCTTTACCGTTGACTTTAATTGTGAAGTAAAAGAAGATAGCAACATTCAGTGGATGGGATTGATTTATTGCCAGCAAACTCTTTACTCAATACGAGTTGAACTCTCATAATACCAGGACCTGTGTGATTGTTTGCTTGTTTTTTACAGTATACCTGCAGATACGTGTATAGTACCAGGAGTTGGGCCATGGAGTAGGTCGTTGAGGAGGACAGGTTAACAATGACACATTTTGTCGTCCGTTGGACAGGGTCTTTTGTTGATTGGTCTAAGTTTGAGTGGAGGGCGACCCAGTCCTATTTTCCCTCTGTGCTCCCATTGAGGTTGTACCAATGAAACCCACCAGGTTATAATAGAGTTGAATTAAAGTATCCTCCTACCTGTGGATACTTGTACAGCGTCAGTAGTTGGGCCATGGAGTAGGTCGTGGATGAGGACAGGTCACCAATGAAACCCACCAGGGTACCCTTGCTCTGGCACTTGTAGTTTGGCACTGACTCACTTTGCTGGGACATGATGCTCAGGCTGCTCTGAAGAGCTTTCATCTCACTAGCACAGGAGTCAAATAAATGGTACCCCAGTGTGAGGTTTGGTAAAAGTTCAGAGTTTCTGTTAATCTCCTCCACTGCATGGATGAAGGCCAGGCCCTGCAGAACATGCTGAAATGAACCCCTAAAGAAAGAGCAGGAAACACATGAGAAAAGTAGAGCTTTGTTACTGCTTTACACATGAGAAGAAAAACAAGAATATATAGAAACAAACTGTGTGTAGTAAGCACTTGTTGTGTTGTAAAACGTCCATCATATCAAGAGTAGTGTTGCAGCTTCCCTTGCTCTTTCTGCTTCATCCTAGGTTCTGATAAGCTAAATGTGGGGGCTTCTACCCGCTGTATGCGGCAACTGATCACTTCAACATTCCCCTTTCCGTATGATATATTCTGTAAAGAATTTGCCCCTGAGCCACCAGGGCACCACCCTGCCCACAAAAACATGAAGCATCTCTGGAAGGTGCAAGACCAGGAGCCACAACATCTCCACCCTTGAAAGACTGGTGAAACAGCCACTGCTGTCATAACTAGCACCATGGAAAAGGAACCTGCCAGTTATGTTGGACCTCCACACATAGTAGGGGCCAGTCCCTCTCTAAATCAATCAATAACTGCAACACAACCAACACCAGCAACACAGCTACAACCTCAATACCTGAAACAAAACCAACACCTGCACCAAAACTAACACCAACACCAGCCACATCAGCAACAACATCAATACCTGAAACAAAACCAACACCTGCACCAAAACTAACACCAACACCAGCCACATCAGCAACAACATCAATACCTGAAACAAAACCAACACCTGCACCAAAACTAACACCAACACCAGCCACATCAGCAGCAACATCAATACCTGCAACAAAACCGACACCTGCACCGAAATCAGTAACAACAGCTTACTCAAGAACATTTCTAATGTAGGGTTAAAGGAATAATAACCTGTGCTCATTAGTGGTATCAAATATATGCATTATAATATTAACCTAATCATGTTTTTATGTTTAAATTGGCGCTTTTTTCCCAGTAGGTTGGATGTTATAAGGTCTATGGCTCACTATAGCTTGTTTATTTTTAAGAAGAGGCTACACTAATGGAAATAATAAGAAGGTCTGTGATTCTCCACCCCAGTGCCCTACCTATGTTGGTGGTGGTCGGGCTAGTTTCATTGATGTTATACTAATATCAAGGAACTTCACCATGCTTTTTTATGATTTCATGCTGGAACCTAATTGTGTCAGTTATCACAACTCGTCATTGTTTCCCTAAATTTGAATATCCAGGAGGGAGAGGGCGAAGAACGCCCGATCCATTATCACCTGAATATAGGAGTTAGATTACATTGGGGTCAAATAAATCCAAGAGGTTGATTAGGAGTGTCCATCAAAGAAAACCCCAAGAGGCCCGTTGGTTCAAATGAGAATGTTCCAGGGCCCATAAGGAACCAAAAAGGGCCCTTTGTGCCACTCTGTGACAGAGACCTAACTAAAGCCGCTAGGCATGTCTATAAAATCGTGATAGGAAGTAGAAAAGCTGATTGAGGAGATGATCTCGAGAGAGCAGGATCTATACAAGACAACAAAGATTTTGGGGAAATTATCAACCCCCCTCTATTCACTGAAGAATTGAGACAGATGGACACACTGATCCTGGGGGAGGTGTGGGAAACCCATTTAACTGGCATTTTTAACCCATAGTATAAGAGGATAGAGGAGCACCCAAGGGATCTGCCTGTAGATTCAATTATCGCTACCCAACTTAGTTTATCTTTTACAGTATCTGAAGAGGAGGAGGCTTTAGCACAAGGGTCCTGCCTGAAAGCCCCAGGACCTGATGGGGTATCCCTTGACTTATTTTAAAGTAACCTTAAACCATTGGCACTACCGTTAAAAAAAGTTTTAAGGAAGCTATCATTGGCCATGTGCCTGCAACTTGGATAGAGGCAATAGTGGTCACTGTATTATAGGCCAATCTCACTTATTGATGCCACATCTAAGGTGCTGGGCAGGGTCCTCCTTGCCTGATTAGAGACGTGGGCGTACACCACAGGGGTTGTATCTAAAACACAATATGGCTTCAGGAGGGGGTTAGGCACGACTAAGCAATGTCTCAATTTGCCACTAATTATTAACAAGTATGTGGAGGCCAGGAAGGGCTCTAGCCACCTCGCCTTCATGCACGTGTGCAGTGCCTTCGACACTATAAATCGGTACAACTTGTGGGCCATGATGGAAATCATGGGGGTTGAAGAACCACTGGTATCCCTCCTCCACAGGTCACACTCTAATGCCGCAGTCGCCATAAGTTATTACACCCAAGGGGAAAAAACAATCCTGATTGCCTCAACAGAGGGCATCCGGCAAGGATGAATCTGAGCCCCTTTCCTGTTCCTAATTTACACAAATGATTTGGAGGCCGTTTGTTAAGCAGAGTGCTTGACTTTCCACCCAGATTCATACTTCCACTGATCAGAGGTTCTTCCACCTAATGCCAGACTCATCCATTGGCCTTGGACACTCCGCTTGACCGCATCCTGCCCACACCTCTTGCGAAACAGCTGTTTACCTAAGATTTATGCAGTAAGCAATTCTTACTTTTACTTGGTGGCCAAACCATCCCATGACCATGCCAAGTACATTGACTTGCACAATGTTGGTCCAAAATGGATGTCAACTAACCAGAGCCATACGTGGTTCATTACATTAAGGTTATTCCCTCCTTCATGGAAAATGTCCTTCCTTCACAGACTCCTTATCTTCTATCTTGGACATCATGCTTGCAGGCCTTGATACCTTGACAGATTTTGCCTGATCATAAAAAACCATCCATACCCTTGTGGATTCCCTCCTAACCACAGGAATCTGTGCTATGTGCTTTTTGATCACTTCCTAATTACATATGGCCTCACCGGGGTTTTCCTATTGCTTATCCCTTTTCATCCTTTACGCAGCACTCATCAAATCATCTGTAAGCTGGTCCTGATGATGATCTGAAGTAATTGCACCTCAAATATACTGTTTTGTAACCATTTCTTCAAATCCTCCTGTTCAGCTTTTTTTGTTGTTTCTTCACATTATTTCATATGTTACCTTTGCAGATCACTTCTTGCATGAGCATGTATGTGCAAATGTTTGTTTGGGTTACACCCACAAATATTGAAAATAGTTCTGATATAACTATTGATGTATATTTATTCTTCTAAATACAATAACATTCTTGATTGTCTCCCTTTTTCACTTCAACTGTAATTTATATGTTTTACTTTGTAAATCTGCCTATTAAAGTGTTACCTGTTGATGCATTATTGATTGCTATAATAGAGGGTAGATTTGGAGCATGGACAGTGGAGGTATAGCGGAGAACGGATACACAATGTGTTCAGGGGGATTGAAGAGAGGATGTAGACCATGGGGAGCAGAGTACAGGGTAAAGGAAGAGCATGCACTACAGATAAGGAGAGGTGGAGAACAGATACATAGAATAGATGCAGAAAACAGAGCATCTCTACAGTGAAGAGGGCATGTGGATATTAGAATGTATATCTAGTGAAAGGAGAGCATAACTGTGTGGAAATAACAAATCTTGAGGTGACCACATCTACAGGACAGCAAGCAGATATAGCGGGTGGGGAGTGCAAGTGGAGGTTGGCATGTACATATACAGCTTTGAGAGAGAATGTGGAGAGTGGCAGTTTAAAGTGGTTATCACATATTGAAGGTGGAGCACACAAGTGCAGTGTTGATGTACACAGTGGATGTCCAGCTTTGGAAATAAATGTAAAAGTTGGAAAAGGCAGATGGAAGGCAGATATAGAGGGTGGACATGGCACATTGAGTGTGGAGATCAGATGTAGAGATTGGTGAGCCTTTGGAGAGTGTTTGGAGAGCACAAATAGATCATGGAGGGTGGGTATATCATGCAGAGAATGGATATGGACATCACATGTATAGGTGGAAGAGCAAATGAACAACACAAGTGGATATTGATGGGACATATAGAGGTAGGCAGAAGATGGAAGGCATTTATAGAATGGTACAGAGTTCATGTGTAGAGTGAACAGTAGAGGGTTCATCAATGCCACAAAATCCTGTCTCTTAGACGAAAAATCTTTTGGTATTCTTTTATGCAGCAAGGATGTCAACCATCAGTTTCTACTGCCCCACTACCCCTTCAACTAATATTTTATCTCTGGGGGTGTTTTACTGCACCTTGTCAAATTTTCTTTAAAAACTTTTTTAATCTTCAATTGACAGTCACACAGAACAAAAAGGATGTCTGGACCAACAATTTGCACAGTACATCAACAAGAAAATGTAGTGAAAAAATGTGTAGAGAACAAAATAACCCCTCACGGGCGCACCACCATCGGGGTAACTGGCAGGTACTCACCAAATTGGTCCCCTTTTCTCATCATAGGTAGTCATTTTGTTCACAAAAAGAAAAGTGTCCCAACATAACAAAAAAGTGTAAATAGTGCAGTAGAGCGATAACTTTCACTCCACTCGTGACAATAAGTGATTAAAATCAACAGTAGTTTAACTGTTGTGCCCTCTGTTGTACCCTTGTGCCCCCTCCCCCCTGTCCCCAGTTGCCTTCTGTGACACCCGCCCGTGCATTCCCGCCTCTGCGTCCCTGCGGCCCCACCCCCTGCAGTCCCAATCGCAGCCCCACTCCCGCCTCCCAGCTGCTCCTCCCTCCCACAGCCCCTCATATGGAGGTCGCACGGTGGTGAAGGGAGCGACCCTTGACCCTGTCTTCAGGTAGGTCATCCCCCCAGCCACCACACGGTCCTCCCTGTGACACTGTCCTGCTGCCGCTGTGCTGTTTTGAAGTGCTCTCCTATCTCCATTGTTTCTCTTTCAGACTTGCTGCTTTTTTCTGTGACCTGCTGCCTTTTTATCTATTTATTTATTTATTTATTTATTTATTATTGCTATTTATTGAGCGCGAACAAATGCCCGTAGGCGTCTCGGCGCTAAACCAGCTCCGATCTTCAGAGAGTGTTCCGTTACAGTTTTACTGGTTAAAAAGCCAGGTCTTCAAGCGCTTACGGAAGAGCAGAAGTGAGGGGCTGGTCTGATGGATTGTGGGAGAGTATTCCATAGTTTAGGGGCCGACACTACAAATCGGCGGTCACCCCAGGTGACCGTTTTTGTCCGTGGCACCACTAGCTGATTCAAGGTGGCAGAGCGAAGATTTCTGGCAGGAGTATGTGGAATTAAATGATCCCTAAGAAACTGCGGGCCTTGATTGTGTAGTGCTTTATAGACTATGCATAAAGTCTTAAACTTCATTCGATTCCGAATCGGCAGCCAGTGATAATTCCTTAGTGTGTCTGAAACCGATTTAGATCTAGATGTTCCAGAGAGGAGTCTGGCCGCCGCATTCTGAATGGTTTGCAGTTTGTTAGTCACTCGAACCTGTGCGTTTGCGAATAGTCCGTTGCAGTAGTCCAGAGAAGATAGAACTAAGGCAACCACCAGGGTTTTTCCAGCTGTGTCGGGTAGGAAAGCAATAATTTTCCTTACCAGTTTTAGTTTATGACACGCTGAAGCTGCTGTTTTCCTAGCATGGGCCATAAAGTTAAGGCCATCATCAAATGTCACTCCCAGGTTCCTCACCTTTAAAGCCGGCTTGGGAGGCACACCGAAAGAAGCTGGCCACCAAACCGGAGACCATCCTGGTGAGAGAGGGCCAAAAATGACCACCTCCGTTTTCTCAGAGTTTAACTTGAGACAATTGGAGGCCATACACTCCCCAATTGCTAGCATACCTCCTTGAAAACGTTCTGCCACCTTGTCTCCATCGCTATTAATGGCTAGAACCAGCTGCGTGTCATCTGCGTATAAGGTTAGGCTCATCCCATGGGCTTTGTTGAGATTAGCCTGGTCCGACACATAGATATTAAACAGTGTCGGACTTAGGGATGAGCCTTGAGGAACCCCACACGGCAGAGACAGCTGAGCTGATTGGAAGGATCCTAGGGTGACCATCTGAGTCCTGCCAGCCAGAAATGAAGCCAACAAATCTTTGGCCAGCAGTTGGATGCCCATTTTTTCGACACGGTCGACTAGAATCTTATGGTCGACCGTGTCGAAGGCTGCAGATAAATCAAGCAGAACCAGGACTTCTGTTCCTCCCTGGTCCCGGATGACTCTGATATCATCGGCAGCCTTGATTAGTGCTTTTTCCGTACCATGAAATTTACGGAATCCAAATTGGGTACTATCCAATAGGTGATTTTCCTCAATAAAATGTGAAAGCTGTTGATTCATGGCTTTTTCCGCCACCTTTGCTAGGAACGGAAGGCTGGCTATTGGTCGGTAGTTTTTTAGCTCGTCCCTGTCCAGATTAGATTTTTTTAACAAAGGTTTTAATAGGGTCTTTTTCAATATATCTGGGTAAATCCCTGACCTAAACATGGTGTTACATAGTTGAGTGATCACCGTGACCAGAGAGTCCATTACCGGGGGCAGGACTCTAAAAGGACAGGGGTCTCGGGCTGACCCTGTTTTGATGGATGAGATAATGTCCGTAGTCTGGTCATCCATAAGATTTGTAAATTGCAATAATGGAGGGTGAGAGCGAGTATGGAAACTGGAATTCGGGGAAATATTCATTTTGGACCTGAAGGCCAAATATATATCATTTACTTTCGTAAAAAAGAAGTGAGTTTACTTTATTCCACTGCCACTGTAGTTTAACTGTTGTACCCTTGTGCTCCCACCCTCCCTGTCCCCTGTTGCCTTTTGCGTCACCCGCCAGCTCTTTCCCACCGCTGCGTCCCTGTGGCCCTGCCCCCTGCTGTCCCATTCGCCGCCTCACTCCAGCCTACCAGCTGCTCCTCCCTCCCAAAGCCCCTCAAAAGGAGGCCGCGCAGTGTCCGCGCCACTGGCGCGCCGAAGGCGTGCCAAGGGCAAGCCCGTCTGCGCCCATCCGCGCCTGGACCGTGCCCAGCACCAGAGCCCCTGGCCCCCGCTGAAGCCAGGAAACCTGACTGAGATACGACACCGCCGCCCTCAACGCACTCAACACCGGACGGCCACCCACCTGCTACCAAGCCACCCCGAAGCGCACCCATAGACCATTCACCTGCCAAGCCCGCAAATTCACCTGCCTCCGAACCTGCACCCCGCCCCCCGGACCAAGCAACAACAACAACCACCTCAAGTGCATCCTACTCAACACCCACTCCGTCCACAAGCACGCCATCGAACTCTGGGACCTCCTCGTTACGACAGTACCGGACATCGCCTTCCTCACGGAAACCTGGATGAACGTCTCCTCAGCCCCCTACATCGCCATAGCCATCCCGGATGGTTACAAGATCACCCGTAAGGACCGCGTCAACCAAACCGGAGGAGGAATAATCATCATCTACAGGAACACCATCAGCGTCACGACCAACACCGATGACACCCTCACCACCGCTGAACACCTATACTTCCAGATCCACACCGACCCCAAGACTACCCTCAGAGGAACCCTCATCTACAGACCCCCGGGCCCGCACACTCACTTCAGCGAAATCATCGCCGACTTCATCAGCCCGCATGCCCTCGCCACATTAGAATACATCCTCTTAGGAGACCTGAATTTCCACCTGGAGAACAATAACGCCAACACCACCACCACCCTGCTCGACAACCTGGCCAACCTCGGACTCAAGCAACTGGTGAACACCCCCACCCACTACGTCGGCCACACGCTCGACCCCATCTTCTCCGCCATCAATCACGTCTCCTTCAGCCACTCCACCGGCCTACACTGGACCGACCACAGCTGCATCCATTTCACCTTCAAGAAGACTACCTCCCACCACCGCCTGTAACAGATCTTCCGCAGAAGCTGGAGCAAAGTCACAACAGATCAGCTAACCACATCACTGAGCCAGAACCCACCAACCGACACCTCTGACACTAACGACGCAGCCCGCAACCTCGCACAGTGGATCACCAAATGCGCCGACGCCCTCGCTCCACTGAAGAATCCCCGAGGCAAGACCGGCAACAGGAAAACCACATGGTTCACCAACGCCCTCAAAGAATCAAAGAAATCCTGCAGAACTATCAAGAAAACCTGGCGCCATGAGCAAACAACAGAAAACATGACAGCCCTCAAGAACGCCACCCGCAAACACCACCAGCTGATCCGCACCACCAAAAGTACATCGTTCAAAGAGCGGCTGGACAACAACACTCACAACAACAAGGAACTCTTCAGCATCGTAAAAGAGCTCTCCAACCCCAACGCCAGCAACAATGACATCACACCGTCGCAAGACCTCTGCAACTCCCTCGCCACGTTCTTCTACCGCAAGATCGCCGATATACACGACAGCTTTGGCAGCCAGACTCCGCCTCCACTCACCAAACCAACGCCCCCCACCAGCACCCTCAGCGCCTGGACCCCCATCAGCACTGAAGACACCACCCACGTCATGAACACCATCCACTCCGGCTCCCCCTCTGACGCATGCCCTCACCACATCTTCAACAAAGCCGGCGCAATCATCGCACCCCACCTCCGGAACATCATAAACAACTCCTTCACTTCAGCCACCTCCCCAGAGTGCTGGAAACACGCAGAGATATACGCCCTTCTGAAGAAACCCACAGCAGACCCCAAAGACCTCAAGAATGTCCGCTCCATCTCTCTTCTTCCTTTCCCGGCAAAAGTCACCGAAAAGACCGTCAATAAACAGCTGACTACATTCCTCAAGGCTAACAACTCCCTCAACCCATTCCAGTCCGGATTTCCAGCCAAACACAGCACCGAGACCGCCCTCATCGCAGCCACCGACGACATCAGGACCCTGTTTGGCAACAGGGAAACAACCGCTCTCATCCTCCTAGACCTCTCAGCCGCCTTTGATACCGTCTGTCACTGCACCCTAATAACCCACCTCCACGACACAGGGATCCAAGAAAAAGTCCTGGACTGGATCACCTCATTCCCCTCCGACAGAACCCAGAGAGTCCGCCTCCCTCCCTTCTGCTCCGTGGCTACCGAGATCATCTGCAGTGTACCCCAAGGCTCCTCGCTCAGCCAAACCCTCTTCAATATCTACATGAGCTCCCTCGCCGCCATCGCACCCAAACACAACCTCAACATCATCTCTTACGCTGACGACACCCAGCTGATACTCTCCCTCACCAAGGATCCAGCCACCGGCAAAACCAACCTCCTGGAAGGAATGAAAGACGTCACGGAATGGATGAAGCTCAGTCGTCTGAAACTGAACTCAGACAAGACGGAGGTCCTCATCCTCGGACATTCCCCATCTGCTTGGGACGACTCCTGGTGGCCCACAGCATTGGGCACCGCACCAACACCCACGGACCACGCACGCAACCTAAGATTCATCCTGGACTCCTCACTCTCAATGACCAAACAAGTCAACTCCATCTAATCCTCATGCTTCAACACCCTGCCCATGCTCCGAAAAATCTTCCGGTGGATCGCCACAGAAACCAGAAAGACGGTCACCCAGGCCCTCATCACTAGCCGACTGGACTACGGAAACGCCCTATACGCAGGAACCACAGCCAAACTTCAGAAACTACTTCAGCGCATACAGAACGCCTCCGCACGACTCATCCTCGACATCCCTTGCCACAGCCACATATCTGCCCACCTGAGAAACCTGCACTGGCTCCCCGTTAGCAAAAGGACCACGTTCAGACTCCTCACCCAAGCACACAAAGCGATCCATGACATGGGCCCCGAATACCTCAACAACCGCCTCTCCTTCTACACTCCGACCCACCAGCTCCGCTCCGCCAGCCTCGCCCTCGCCAACGTCCCATGAATTTTCAGAACCACCACCAGAGGAAGATCATTCTCCTACCTGACCGCCAAGACATGGAACTCCCTCCCCGCCCACCTACGAATGAGTCTAAGCATGGGTGTAAAATCCGTTCCGCTCGCGGATTTTGCGGATTTTCGGCAAATTCGCAATCCGTGAACTCTCGCGAACTTGCCGAAAATTCGTAAATCCGTGCGAAGCGTATTTTTTGCTTGGTCGCACTTGCCAACTAGAATTCTATACAATTTCGTGGGAGTAAACACTTGCGAACACGTAGATGCGGCGGGCAGCAACAATCTCGCAATTGCGAGATTGCAAAATTTGCAATTTTGCACAAGAAATCCACCAGCAGGCAGCATAAACCTTGAAAATTATGATTTTTATCAGAATAACTCCTCAGTTTGATATTTGCCTGGACTTTTTTTTTGCAAGGAGTCCATTTTGGGGGGGGGGGTGGGAGGAAGGAAGTGCCCCACAGTCTCCAACTTCCTGTTCCTGTCCAGCAGGCTCCTCACAGTGCTTTCTTCATGTGCTGGTCACTTTGATTTGGATCTTGACCTGGAAGGATTACTTTTTGTGGATGCTGCTGGATATTTGGATTTTTGCAAAACTGAAAGCACTCAGCAGGTGCAAAAGTTCAATCTTATCATTAGTAACCATTCCCTGTAGTGCTTCCTGAGGGGCCCCTACAGAGTTCAGTTGCCTACTTGCAACTATTCTATGACCCTGCTCTGACCCTCCCAGCAGGCTCAGAGAATAGCTACAAGTATACAAAGGTCCTGTTAAAAAAAATACACTGCAACAGAAAGCAATTACAGATAAGGTAACAGGTCCCAGCCTGGAAGTTCAAATTCAGTGACACATTAATCAGCCCCTAATTCATTCATATCAGTTGAGGCAGGGCAGGTGTGCTTTTCCCCCCATAATCTACAGTGATGAACTAGAGGGTGGCATGGGTGAGCCAGAGGGTGGTATGGGTGAGCCAGAGGGTGGCAGTGGTGAAACAGAGGGTGGCAGTGGTGAAACAGAGGGTGCTGTGATGAACCAGACGTAGAAACAACATGGTCGCAACCGTTGCTACCCGACAAGTAAGTTCGCTTTTGCGAACTGGTAAAAAACCCTTGCAAAATGGCAGAAACACTTGCGAACACAAAAAAAAAAGGAATCCGCAAAATTCGCGAGAGTTCGCGGATTTTGCGGATTGCGAATCCGTAAATATGCAATTTCACGGATTGCCAATTCGCAAAATCCGCCCATGCTTACGAATGACCCAGGACCACCTCACCTTCAGAAAGCACATCCAGACCTGGCTATTCGAGCAGTAGCAGCACCCCCCCTCCCTTCAGCGCCTTGAGACCCCCACAATGGATTGATTGATTGATTGACAGGCACACCTCTCTCGCAACTTTATTCTTAATTCTTAGGCATGGTCTGTTGAAATAAAAAGGCTGGTAGCTAACCTCGCATACCATTACCCATTGCAAACATGTTTCTCGGCCTCAAAAAATACGGCAAGTTTGTCAGGGCTAGACACCTTGTCACAGCACCAATGTTGGACACCTCGTTCTTTACGACCTCTGACCTATCACATCACTCATAGCAACTGTAGAGGGAAATGACTTTATCAGGAGTTTGTGATAAAGTCATTTCCCTCTACAGCTGGTATGAGTGATGTGAGCTGTCAGAGGTCATAAAGAATGAGGTGTCCAACATTGTTGATGTGACAAGGTGTCTAGCCCTGACGAACTTGCCTGAACTTTTGAGGCAGAGAAACATGTTGGCAATGGGTAGTGGTATGCGGGGTTAGCTACCAGCCTTTTTAATTCAACAGACCACGCCTAAGAATCAAGAATAAAGTTGCGAGAGAGGTGTGCCTGTTGATTTTAATCACTTATTGTCATGAGTGGAGTGAAAGTTATCGCTGTACTGCACTATTTACACTTTTTTGTAATGTTGGGACACTTTTCTTTTTGTGAACAAAATGACTACCTATGATGAGAAAAGGGGCCCAATCTGGTGAGTACCTGCCAGTTACCCCGATGGTGGTGCACCCGTCAGGGTTTTTTTTGTTCTCTACACATTTTTTCACTTCATTTTCTTGTTGATGTACTGTGCAAATTGATGGTCCAGACATTCTTTTTGTTCTGTGTGACTGTCAATTAAAGATTAAAAAAGTTTTTTTCAGAAAATTTGACGAGGTGCGGTAAAACACCCCAGAGATAAAATATTAGTGGAAGGGGTAGTGTGGCAGTAGAAACTGATGGTTGACATCCTTGCTGCAAAAAAGAATACCAACAGATTTTTCGTCT